>NC_133658.1:295360690-295696498 GCF_037893015.1 Macrotis lagotis
AGGTGGGAAAGGGGGGAAAGTCAGAAGAACGCTTTTATCCACAGTGTAATCCAGGTCCCGACAACTTAATAATAACAGAGGTCCTGGCAGCTAGATAGCAAGCCAGCAGGGAGGATACCAACCTCCAAAAAAGTCTGATCTCTGAAAATACCAGGGTAACAGACAGGACTGGGTTGGAAACAACCCACTGTTAAGTCAGAATCTGGACATAAAGGAGGGAACAAACCTCTGCAAAGGTAAGGTCTGGACTGCATAGGCAATATCTTGGCCAACAACAAGCCAAGGATCAGACCCCAGCCCCAGCAAAGTAAAAGCTTGGATCTATACTCCATATACCCCAAGAGCAGAACTACAACAACAAAAATGAATAAAAAAGCTAAAAAAGTGCTCACTATAGAAAACTTCTTCACAGATGAAGATGACAGCAATTTCATGTCTGAAGAAGAAAGCAGTGAAAAATCACTCACAGGGGAAGTCTATAAATTGGGCTCAAATACAAAAGTTCATCAAAGAGCTTAAAAAAGAATGTAAAAACCAAAGAAGAAAGGAAGAAGAAAAATGGAAAAAAGAAATAAAAGTCATGCAGGAAAATTGTGACAAGTTGACCAAAGAAATCAACTCCATTAAAAGTAAAAATAGCGGTTGTGCTTCTAGAGAAGGTGCCGAGGCCCAGAGGGTTAAAGTGATGTGGCCAAACACAGCCATTAAGTAATCCCCAACCCTACCTGCAGTCGAGTAAACTTCCTGTTATATCCCTGATTTAGTGTAGCCATGGCTCGTGGTCCCAAGAAACATCTGAAACGTGTAGCAGCTCCAAAGCACTGGATGCTGGATAAGTTAACAGGAGTATTTGCTCCAAGACCATCTACAGGTCCCCACAAGTTGAGAGAATGTCTCCCCCTCATCATCTTCCTGAGAAACAGGCTCAAGTATGCCCTTACTGGAGATGAAGTAAAGAAGATCTGCATTCAGTGATTCATCAAGATTGATGGCAAGGTCCGCACTGATATCACATATCCTGCTGGTTTTATGGATGTCATTAGCATTGAGAAGACAGGGGAACATTTCCGTTTGGTATATGACACAAAGGGACGTTTTGCTGTTCATCGTATCACAGCTGAGGAGGCTAAATATAAGTTATGCAAAGTGAGAAAAATCTTTGTGGGTACAAAGGGTATTCCCCATCTGGTGACCCATGATGCCCGTACTATCCGTTATCCAGATCCCCTCATCAAAGTGAATGATACAGTTCAGATTGGTTTAGAGGCTGGCAAAAATCACTGATTTCATTAAGTTTGATACTGGAAACCTATGTATGGTGACCGGTGGAGCCAACTTGGGTCGAATTGGTGTGATTACAAATAGGGAGAAACATCCTGGCTCTTTTGATGTTGTTCATGTAAAAGATGCCAGTGGCAATAGTTTTGTCACTAGGCTTTCAAACATTTTTGTTATTGGCAAAGGTAATAAGCCTTGGATCTCTCTTCCCAGAGGAAAGGGTATCCATCTTACAATTGCTGAGGAGAGAGATAAGAGATTGGCAGCTAAGTAGAGCAGTGGCTAAATGATTGTAAATCATGAGAGAATTTGTAGGTTTTCAGTCAAATTAAGATTTTAAATTCAGTTTTTAAAATGATTATCCTACAAATACACAAATTACGCCAAAAAAATAAGAATCTTAAACAGCTCATTTTTATAAAGCAATATTGAACAAGCCATAATGCTTTTCTCTTCTTTCCTTGAATTAGAGTACTTTGTGTATGACTGTTGCATAAAATGGTGTGGAAGATGTACCTCTATTGGTTTTGCTTAACTTGTTACATGGGAAGTCTCACTGTGATTGGAGGATGGGGAGAGGAATATTGCAAAATGGCTGATGTTAAAACAAAAGAAATTAATAAAACTTAAAGAAAAAAGTAAAAATAACCAACTAGAAAAGGGAACACAGAAGATAATTGGAGAAAATGAAATCCTAAAAATTATCATTGAACAGTTAGAAACTAATGAATCTACAAGACTATGAGATTCCATCAAACAAAATAAAAAGGCTGAAAAAAATTGAAGAAAATATAAAGTACCTTCCAGGGAAAATGAATGACCTGGAAAACAGATCCAGAAGAGACAATATATGAATCATTGGACTATTAAAAAGCCTGGACCAGCAAAAGAACCTATAAAACATTATGGAGGAAATTATTAGGGAAAACTGTGCCCAATCTGCTAGAACAAGATAACAATATAACAACTGAAAGAATATGCAGAACCCCTCCAGAAAGAGATCCCCAGGATAAAAATTCCAAGGGCTGTAGTAGCCAAATTCCAGAACCTTCAAATAAAAGAGGGAATATTGCAAGCAGCATAAAGAAAACAATTCAAATACAAAGGGAACACAATCAGACTAACATGGGACCTATCAGCCTCAACACTGAAGGATCAGAAGAACTGGAATAACATATTTCAGAGATCTAATTACAATCCTGGGATTGTACAAAGCTGGGATTACAATTCAGAATGTACTACCCTGAAAAATTAAGCATATACTGTCAGGGAAAAAGGTGGATGTTCAATGAAGTGGAGGACCTCCAGAATTTCCTGACACAAAGACCAGATCTGAATAGAGAATTCAATCACCAAATGTATGACTGAAGAGTTACATAAACAAGATAAATGAAAAAGGGGACTGAAAAAGCAAAATTGTTTTAAACAAATGTTGGTCTCTAAAAGAGAAGATACAACAATTCTAATTCTTTAGAACTTTACTTTTCTAAGGAAAATTAGAGGGTATAATATAATTGAAGAGAATGAACTTAAAGGATATGGGTATAATTGGGTCTTGTCTCTCAATTGAAGAGGTCCAAGATCACATCACTATGTTTAAGGCAAAAATCTGTGAAAAAAAAAGCAGGGGTATTAACTTGTGTCTCATTACACTTTAACTCACTTTAATCACAAGGTGCTAAGCATTTTCTCAAATGAGGACATCACAAACTGCAGGACTTGAGACAGTGTCTCTGTTACTTATAGTAATTTGTAAGGTTCTCAGGTGAGACCTCCAGAGTCTCCCAAAACTTAAATATCTTTAAGCATTGTAAATTTTGAGGACCTGAGACTGTGTCTCTTTTACTTCAATCATTTGTAAAGTTCTCAGTGAGAACTCTAGAGCCTCCCAGGACTTAGAAATCTTCAAGATTCTTTCAGTTAATTAGATCAGCCTCTGGTGCTTCACTTAGCAAGGTGTTAAGTACCCTGGGTGGGGAGGGGGAGTAAAATGTGAAAGAAAATAGGCCTAGTTCAAGAAATGATATGGCTTTGGATGATACTTTGGATTGTGGGAGGAGGACTGTATGTACTTGAAAGATAGATACTTGAAAAAGCGGTAAGGTAAAAAGTGATTATAATTATTATTTGATGTAATTTGAGTCAATGCTGCTTATCAAGCAATCAATTAAACAATCTGTGATGATATCTTGATAACAATAGGAGCTTATCAAGCAATCAAATAATCAAACTGTGATTGATAATACCTGATTAATAATATTAGCGCACCAAGGGAAGAGGCATAAAGATTTATAATTTTAGAGGGAAAGGAGGGAGAATGTGAATGCTGAATAAATTCTAATCAATAGATTTAGCCCAGTGAGGGAATAAAATATATTCCCACTTGGGTTTAAAAATCTAACTTAATCTACTGGAAAGTTGTGTGTGTGGGGGGGTAGAACTGGGAATGGAAAAGATAAAGGGAGAAGGGACTAGTAAAAGGGAAGAGAAGGAATAAGTGAAAATAAACTGAAAGTTAAATTTCTTATTTTATTATATTTTATTTTTTCTTTTATTTTTTGCAAGTAAATTTTAATTTATTATTACTGTTATTACAATAATTTTGTTATGAGTAAACATAAACCCCCCTCCCCCCCCCCCCAAGAAGATGAGAAACCTCAAGAATAGTGAGAGAAAGAGAAAAAAGTGTATTTCAGTCTGTGTTAAGATTCCAATGACTCTGTCACTGGGGTGAGTTGCCTTCTTCATCATAAGTCCACCAGAGAAATTGCTTCAAATTTTTCCCACAGTTGCTGTTACTAGCTGTACCTCCACTCTATTCCTCCCCACTCTCATTTATTCTATTCTCTCTCTCTCCTTTCAACCTGGCCCTGTCCAAAAGTGTGTTGTTATATCTGAGTACCCTCTCCCTCAATCTTCCCTCTCTTCTATCACCTGTTACCCCCTTCCCTCCACCCATTCCCCCTTACCCCATTTCTATCTTCTCATTTTTCTCTACGGTAAGATACATTTCCTCACCCTATTAAGTGTGAATGTTATTTTCTCTCTGAGCCATTTCTGATGAGAATGAAGGCTCACTTATTCCCCCCTTGCCTTCCCTCTTTTCACTCTATTGAAAAAGCTTTTTCTTGACTCCTATGTGAAATTTCTTAGCTTCTTCTTCATCTCCTTTCCCTTCCTCCCAGTACTTTCCTTTATCATCCCATCCAACTTTTTACTATATTATACAATTATATTCTGCTCCTTTCTGTGTCCTGTCTATATATGCTCCTTTTTAACAGCTCTTATAAATGATAAAGTTCATATGAGTTATCAGTATCTTCTTCCCATGCAGGAATACAAACAGTTCAATATCATTAAGTTCCTCATAGTTAATCCTTCTCATATACCCACTCTATGCTTCACCAGAGTCCTGTACTTGGAGATCAAACTTTCTGTTCAACTCTGGTTGTCTTTTTTTTTTTTTTAGTTTTTTTTCAAGGCAATCGGGTTAAGTGGCTTGCCCAAGGCCACACAGCTAGGTAATTATTAAGTGTCTGAGGCCGGATTTGAACTCAGGTACTCCTGACTCCAGGGCCAGTGCTCTATCCACTGCACCACCAGCCACCCTGCTTTGGTTGTTTCAATAGGAAAGTTTGAATGTCCTCTGTTTCATTGAAAGTCCATCTTTTCCGCTGAAAGAGGATGTTCAGTTTTGCTGGGTAGTTGATTCTCAGTTGTAAACCAAGATCTTTTGCCTTCCAGAATATCATATTCCAGTCCCTACAAGCCTTAATGTAGATGCTGCCAGATCCTGTGTAATCCTGTGGAGCCTCATTAGTTGAATTGTTTGTTTCTGGCAGCTTTTAGAATTTTTCTCTTTGATTTGAGGGTTTTGGAATTTGGCTATAATATTCCTGGAAGTTTTTCCTTTGGGATCTCTTTTAGGAGGTAACTGGTGAATTCCCTCATTTTCTATTTTACCCTCTGCTTCTAGGATCTCAGGGCAATTTTGCTGTATTATTTCTTTAAAAATGAAGTCTAGGCTCTTTTCCTGATCATGGCTTTCAGATAGCCCAATAATTTTTAAATTATTTCTTCTGGATCTATTTTTGAGGTTGGTTGTTTTTCCAATGAGATATTTCACATTTTCTTATAATCGCTGGCATTTTTGGAAGTTTTATTTCTTCCTGATTTCTGGCAAAGTCATCAGCTTCCCTTAGTTCCATTCTGCATTTGAAGGAGTTATTTTATTCAGAGAGCTCTTTTATCTCCTTTTCCAGCTGGCCAATTCTGCTTTTTAAGCATTTGCATTTTGTTTTGTTTTTTCCATTAGGCCTAAACTGGTTTTTAACATATTATTTTCTTCAGTATTTTTTTGTATTTCTTTTACCAAGCTGTTGATTTGGTTTTCATGATTTTTCCACATTGCTCTCATTTCTCCTCCCAATTTTTCCTCCACCTCCCTTAATTGCTTTTCAAATTCTTTTTTGAGCTCATCCATAGTCTGAGCCCATTTTCTATTTCTCTTGGAGGTTTTGGATACAGAAGCTTTGGTTCTGTTGTCATCTGAGTATGTGTTTTGATCTTCCATGGGACTAAAGTAATTCTCTTGTGGTCATATTCTTCTTTATCTGTTGTTTACTCATTTCCTCAGCCTAAGACTAATTTACAGCACTTTCAAGGCTTTGGTTTTTTTTTGGGGGGGGGACACCCCACTGGGACCTTTATTGTTCCAAGGTCTTATGCTCTCTTGCCTGTGCTTTGATATGTAGATATCCACAGAACTTCCCTCTGCCCTGGAGCTGTAAGGAGGAGGCCTGCTTGGCTACTTAGTATGGGAGTCCAAAGGGCAACCTGGATCTAAGTGTGGGCAAACAGCAGAGTCCTACCCTGAGGGAGAGTAGAGAAATTTCTGCAGTCTTCCCTGACCCCCTTACCATCTGTGGACTGTGCTCTGGGGGGTGCAGGCTGCTTCCTCCAGATTCCTGCTGCAGGCTCTGTGACTGGTGCTCCCTCACTCCACTCTTATTCTGGTGTAGCAGAATTCTCTTCCTGCCCCTTCAAGCTGTTCTGGAGCTGTACTGTGACTGGGGCTTTTTCTCAACTCCTGGTCCTAGTAAAACACACCTTTCCCGTGGAACTTCTAAGTTATCTCGGACTGGGAAAATATATCACTCAGTCTTTCTGTGGGTTCTGCCCCTTTAAATTTTGGCTAGAGTCATACTTTGTTGGCTGGAAGGAGTTCCTAGGAAATGCTGCCCTCATGCGCCATCTTGCTCTGTCCCCCAAAAGTTAAATTTCTAAAAGTCAGAGGGGAAAGATGATAACATTTTGGTGAGAAGGAATAAGAAAAAAAGGAATGAGATAAATATAAATGGAGAAAGACAACATGAAGGGAAATACAGAATTAGTAATCTTAACTGTAAATGTGAATGGGATGAACTTTCCCATAAAATGGAAGTGGATAGCAAAAAAAACCTACAATATATTTTTTACATGAAACACATTTGAAGCAGAGAGATACATACAGGGTAAAGATAAAAGGTTGGAGCAAAATATATTATGCCTCAGACGAAGTAAAAAAAAAATCAAGGGTAACAGTCCTAATGTCAGACAAAGTAAAAGCAAAAATCAATCTCATTAAAAGGGGCAAGGAAGGAAACTACATCTTCTTAAAAGGTATCATTGGTAATGAAACTACATCATTACTAAACATGCACACACCTAGTGGTATAGCATCCATATTCCTAGAGGAAAAGCTGAGTGAATTACAAGGAGAAATAGCAAAACTTTAATAATGGGAGACCTCAATCGCCCTCTCTCTCAGAACTAGATAAATCTAACAGTCTAACAACAAATCTAAAAATCTAAAAATAAACAAGAAGGAAGTTAAGAAGGTGAATAAAATCTTAGAAAACTTAGATATGATAGAATTCTGGAGAAAACTTAATGGGGATTGAAAAGAATATACCTTTTTTCTCAGCAGGTCATGGCACCTTCACCAAAATTGACCATGTACTAGCGCACAAAAATCTTATAATCAAATGCAGAAAAGCAGAAATAACAAATATACACTTCTCAGACCATGTTGCAATTAAAAATTACATTCAATTAAGGGTCATGGAAAGATAAAACAAAAATTAATTGGAAATTAAATAACTTTATCTTAAATAATGGGTGGATCAAACAGCAAATAATAGAAATAATCAATAATTATATCCAAGAAAATGATTATAATGAGACAGAGTACCAAAATTTATGGGATGCTGCCAAGGCAGTTTGCAAGGAAACTTTATATCTCTAAATGCCTATATAAATAAAATAGAGAAAGAAGAGATCAATGAATTGGGTAAGCAACTAAAAAAATCTAGAAAAAAGAACAAATTAAATAACCCCAATTAAATACCAAATTAAAAATTCTGAAAATCAAGGGAGAGATTAATAAAATGGAAAGCAAGAGAACTATTGATCTCATAAATAAAACTAAGAGTTGGTTTTATGAAAAAGCCAATAAAATAAACCTCTGGTTAATCTGATTTTAAAAAAGAAAGAAGATAACCAAACTACCAGTATCAAAAATGAAAAGGGTGAACTAACCATCAATGAGGAGGAAATTAAAGAGATTATTTGGAGCTACTTTACTGAACTATATGCCAATGAATTGGACTACTTGAGTGAAATGGATGAATATTTACAAAAATACAACATGCCCAAAATAACAGAAGAGGATAACCCCATTTCAGAAAAAGAAATTGAAGAGACTATCAATAAATTCCCTAAGAAAAAGTCTCCAGGTCCAGATGGATTTACAAGTGAATTCTACCAAACATTTAAGGAACAATTAATTCCTATTATACATGAACTGTTGAAAGAATAGTAGAGAAAGGAGGTCTGCCCAACTCCTTTTATGACACAAACATGGTGCTGATACCTAAACCAAGGAAGAACCAAAACAGACAAAGAAAATTATAGACCAATATCCCTAATGAATATTGATGCAGAAATTTTAAATAAAATTTTAGCAATGAGACTACAGCAAGTTATTACCAGGACAATACACCATGATCAGGTAGGATTTATAGGCAGGGATGGTTCAACATTAGGAAGACACTCAACATAATTGAACATATCAATAGTAAAACCAATAGAAATCATATGATTATCTCAATAGATGCTGAAAAAGCCTTTGATAAAATATAACATCATTCCTAATAAAAACACTAGAAAGTTTAGGAATAAATGGAGCTTTCCTTAAAATAATAAACAGTATCTATCTAAAACCATCAGCAAATATTCTATTTAATGGTAATAAACTCAGAGTGTTTTCAACAAATTCAGGGAAGAAACAAGGATGCTCATTATCACCATTACTACTCAATATAGTATTGGAAATGCTACTGGTAGCAATAAGAGAAGAAAAAGAAATTGAAGGAATCAGAATTGGCAATGAGGAAGCAAAACTTTCACTCTTTGTAGATGATATGATAGCACACCTAGAGAACCCCAGTTCAAAAAAACTCCTTGAAACAATTAACAAATTCAGTAAAGTAGCAAGATATAAAATAAACCCACATAAATCATTAGCATTTCTACATATGAACAAAACCCCCAAGAACAAAAGATAGAAAGAGAAATTCCATTTAAAATAACTGTAGACAATATTAAATAGTTGGGAATCTACCTCCCAAGACAAATCTAGAAACTGTATGAACACAATTATAAAACTCACCTCACCCAAATAAAGCCAGATCTAAATAATTGGACAAATGTCAAATGCTCATGGTTAGGTTGAGCTAATATAATAAAAATGACATTCTACCCAACTTAAATTAGTTATTCAATGCCATACCAATCGAACTACCAAATAACTACTTTACCAAGCTAGGAAAAAAATAGTAACAAAATTCATCTGGAACAACAAAAGGTTAAGAATAATAAGGAAATTGAGGAAAAATGTAAAGGAAAGTGGCCTAGCTCTATCAGATCTAAAATTGCCTAGTACTGGTTAAGAAATAGAGTAAGGGATCAGTGGATTAGGATAGGTTCAAAAGAAGCTGTTGTAAATGACTAGAGCAATCTACTATTTGTCAAACTGTAGGATATCAGCCTGTGGGATAAGAACTCACTATTTGACAAAAATTGTTGGGAAAACTGGAAAATAATATGGCAAAAACTAAGCATAGATATACATCTCACACCCTATACCAAAATAAGGTAAAAATGGGTACAGGATTTAGACATAAAGAGGGATACCATAGATAAATTAATAGACCAAAAAATACTCTATCTGATCTATGGAAAAGGGATAAATTTATGACCAAATGAGAATCAGAGTACATTATAAACTGCAAAATGAATGATTTTAACTATATTAAATTAAAAAAGCTTTTGTACTAATAAAATCAATACTGCCAAAATTAGAAGAAAAGCAGAAAACTGGGAAACAATTTTCACAACCAGGAATTCTGATAAAGGTCTCATTTCTAAAATATAGACAGAATTGCATCAGATTTATAAGGTCACAAATCATTCCCCAATTGGCAGATGGTCAAAGGCTATGAACAGTTTTCAAATGAAGAAATTAAAGCTATATATAATCATATGAAAAAATGCTCCAAATCACTATTGATTAGAGAAATGCAAAAACAACAATCAAGCCTGCATAAGAAAAAGGGAAGATGATCAATGTTGGAGAGGTTGTGGGAATATTGGGACATTAATGCATTGCTGGTGGGGTTATGAACAAATTCCACCTTTCTGGAGAGGAATATGGAACTATACCCAAAGAGCAATAAAACTGCTCATACCCTTTGCCCCAGCAATTCCAATTCTAGGCCTATATCCTGAAGAAATCATAAAAAATGGGTAAAATCACACATGTTCCAAAATATTCATAGCAGTTGTTTTTGTAGTGGCAAAGAATTGGAAATTGAGGGGATGCCCATCAATTGGGGAATGGCTAAACAAGTTATGGTACATGAATACTAGGGAACATTATCATTCTATAAGAAACCATAAATGGTCAAACTCTAGAGAAGCATGAAAGGACTTACAGGATCTGATGCTGAGCTAAGGGAGCAGAGCCAAGAGAACAAGGTACATATCAACAACATTATGAGATGAACAACTCTGATGGAAGCAACTCCTTTTGACACTCCAGAGAGCTAAGACAACTGTATTAGACTGGTAATGGTCTATCTTATCCCCAACCAGAGGAAGAAAAACAAATCAAAACAAAACACAGAAAAAAACACCCCTACCAAATCTGTTGAACACTTTATAAAAATTATCTCTTATGTATCTCTTTCCCTTAATCCTAATTCCTCGTGCCAAAATGACTAATTTGCAGATATGTTTAAAAAAAGTGTATGTAAAATGCTAAACTGACTGTTCCCTACTGAGGGAAGGGGGTTGGGAAGGAATAGTGAAGGGAATTTTCTAACTTGGAAATATGCATATACAAATAGATGAAAATAAAAAAAGAAAGGACATTGGGACCATGCAGTACTAGAGGTATGGGTTGTCTTGACCAAGTTTTCCCAATAAATGTGCTTTCATACTAATGTGCCCTGTGCATGTTCTCACTCTTTCCACTGATGGCATTTGTAGTTATGGGAGAACATATGGGTCAGTTTATAGAGAAGATGCTTTATTATTTCTGTTCATGTTATGACATTTTAGTGAATGCCTTTGTTTTGCACTAGTTATGCCAAGTGGATTACTATTAAAAGTGAATACACTAGTAGGGGCTGATAGTTTTAGGTCCTTTAATCTTAGCCCCTCAAGCTGCTTTGGGTTAAGTTGAGTTAGCCCCCTTTTTTTTTTTGCATCAAATTTAAGTGCAAGTTGAAGAGATAACACAGAAGGTGTTATCTCTACTAGCATTCTATGGTTTTCAACATAGGAAGAAAAGATAGAAACATAGCCAGTGTCTGCTATTGCTTCTGAGGTTTCTCAACAGTAGGGAGTATTCCTTTCAGGATGATGAATGAATGGCTGGCAAGATGCACAGAAGGCTTCTCTGGTCTCTGCTATAGAGCAGTCCAAACTTAGGCCTCAAAACCTAAAATATGGTTTCACTAGCCGTCAGGTTAAATACTTTTCTCTCTCTTTTTCTCTTGAAGCCTCCTAAATCATGCCATGATAGAAATAGAAAAATAAAGACTCAATAAAATAAAACACAAGAAAAAGAAAGTGGATGTTTTATTTGGTCCTTGAAGTAGAGTAAATTTCTTTCCCTTTTTACTTTGGAACTAATTTTTTTCCCAAAGATTTTATTTATTTTGAGTTTTACAATTTTTCCCCTAATCTTGCTACCCTTCACCCCCCACAGAAGGCAATTTGCCAGTCTATACATTGTTTCCATGGTATATATTGATCCAAATTGAATGTGATGAGAGAGAAATTATATCCTTAAGGAGGAAAAATAAAGAGATATCAAATAATAATATCAATAATAATCAAATACATAATAAGATAATGGTTTTTTCCCCCTAAATTGAAGGTAATAGTCTTTGGTCTTTGTTTAAACTCCACAATTCTTTCTCTGGATACAGATGGTATTCTTCATTGCAGATAGCCCAGAATTGTCCCTGATTGTTGCACTGATGGAATGAGCAAGTCTATCAAGGTTGATCATCACCCCCATGTTGCTGTTAGGGTGTACAGTGTTTTTTTGGTTCTGCTCATCTTGCTCAGCATCAGTTCATGAAAGTCCCTCCAGGTTTCCCTGAATTCCCATCCCTCCTGGTTTCTAATAGAACAATAGTGTTCCATAACATACATATACCATAGTTTGTTAAACCATTCCCCAATTGATAGAAATTTACTTGATTTCCAATTCTTTTCCACCACAAACGGGTCAAGCAGAGTAAATCTTGAATGAAATGGAATATAAATGATAGCCAATAATTTAGAAGGGCACAATTAGGGGAGGGGAATCTAAACATCATTTAGCCTACACATCTGAAACATTGCAAGTATATGTGTGAGTGTGTAGGATTGTTCTACTTAACATACCCTGGTTTATGTAAATGAATAGAAGAACTAGAAACCTAAATCCCTCCTTTCTGGACAAGTTTCGATTTGATTCAATAAACAAATATGCGTAAAGCACTTATCTTTCAGGGCATTGTGAATAAACAGGCATAAAAATTCAATAATACCTGCCTCATGGAGTTTCCATTCTAATGGGAATAAATAAGCAGGTATTTATAAAACATGGTAAATTGAGGTAGGACAGAGTATCAGCAGTTAGGAGAAGGGTAGAATTGAAAAAGACTTTATAAAGAATGTGGTACTGAAGCTGAATCTTGAAACAAAGGAGATAAAGTCTAGTGGACAGAGAGCTAGATTTGACATCAGAAAATCTGGGTTCAAATTATAGCTTTGTCATTTATTATTGATATATGACTGCAGGAAAGTCACTTCACTTTTCTGGAACTGTGTTTTCTTACCTGTAAAAGGAGAGGGTGGGACTAGATGGTCTCTCCAGTCTCTTCCAGTTCTAAATTTATGATCCCATGAACCCAGAATTCTAAGAATACCCCATTTCTACATCTCTTTACAAGATATGCCAGTTGTAGTCCTCCATTTAGGAAATAAAACTGGACTCATAGACAATGATGGTGAAAATTATCACTTCTCATTTGCTTGCCAGCAAACAGGCAGAACATTCTCTTTATTTTCTTCATTCTTTAGGGACTTAGCTGATTTCCTTACTTTCTCTATCTCCCAAAAGTCATGAGACTGGAATTGTTAACCTCTGACTTTCTTTACTAGAAATCATTTTTCCCATTCAAGGTTATTCAGCACTACCTAGTAAGTCAGTCTCCTTCTCTCCTCGCCCCTCCCCTCCCTTTTTTTTTAACAGAATGCTAAATCCCCAGCATTTCTACCTAAGGTAATTTATGAAGCAGTTAGAATCTTCTGCAGCCAATTAGGAGTCTAATTATCTTGCCTCTCTTAAATTTTTTTTAAAATTCTGAATTTAAAGACACCCCAAAAGAGCATAGCTATATACAAAGTAGAATACAAAAATAAGTTTGTATTGAAACCATGAGTATCTTTTCCATAATGCTTGTTCCAAAACAAATACAAGAAATCTAATACATTAGTTTCAGAACTGTGCTATTTTGAACTTCTTTCTCTTCTCCTTTGTGCACTTTCAAAAATGCTTCAAGTTGCCTTCTTTTTCGTTTGCAATTCCTACTTTTGCCTCCCTCCTCCATAGATCAAGTAATTTTAGGTCAAATGTAGTCAATTTATATCTGGGTTCAGCAAAAGTTAGAATTGGTTTGTCTTAGCCTACATCTACAATCCTGTTTTCCTGTTTCCCACAAAATGCTAGAATTGGAAGGCATCTTAGATTATGTAGTCCACGCTCTCTCATTTTGTGAATGGTGGGAGGAAGAGATACTGGAAATCAGAGAAAGGAAGTGACTCATTCAAAGACACATGGCAGCAGGATTAGAACCCAGGTGTCTAGGCTCTTGACCTTCTTCAATATCACACAATCAGGGTTGACAAGATCATTTTTTCCCTCAAGGGAAAGGAGAATTTGGAAATAGACTAAGATATTTCTTTGTTTTGGTTTACATGTTATTTTTTCGTCCATTGAAAGTAAGAATTGGTGCTTCCCAACTCAAAAGTATTCAGTTGTCATCCAAACTATCCAACCATCCCATTGCCCTGACCTCAGGGACTTAAGTAAAGGAAAACAATCTGTGTGCAGAGGAGGAAGAGGAGAAGGAGGGGGAAGAGCAGGGGAAAGAGGAGACAAGTTGGTCTCTTCCTGGAGCCTTGCCCTAATAGATACTTCATCTTCAAGCTACTGCCTCAGAGATTGAGAAAATGGGCCATCTGTGGGTGAGCATTCTTTGCCCATGAATGTGCTGCTTTGCACCCTGACCAGCTGCTTGGACATATGTGAAGTATGCTTTTTGGTTTAGGTCCACTCATTCCATTGTGATTGAATTGTTTTCCCTAGAGCTTCATTGTCTGCAGGGTTGAGGGATTTAGGGGGGCTGTGTAGGGAAAGATCAAACCCTGCAAATGTTTTCAACCATCACCTGTCTGGATGACTTTTTGATGTAAGAGGGTGATGAGAACAAGGAGTGAAAGAAAGGAAGAGAAGGGAGACTCTGGTGAGAAAACAGAATTCATTTCTTGGAAATAAGGGATGGATGATTCTAAGGTGTGTAAGAAACAGTTCTGGCCAGGGAAGCTATAGGTCTAGATTTCTTACAAATTCTTAGTATTTCCTTTTGCACATGGCTTTTCTCACATAGTGTTCTTCCATCCTTGACCTCTGTGCCTTTGAATGTATCCTCAATGTCCACACTGCATTCCTTCAGCTGTACCTCCTAGAAGTTCCATCTTCCTTTGAGGGTCCACTCAAGCTCCTCCTTCTATATGAATCTTTTTTTCTGATCTCCCTAGCTGCTAGTGACTTCATTTCCCCATATTATCTTGGGTTTGCTTTGGGTCTTTCTATATTTATATTTTTTTCTCTCTTCACTAGATCATAAGCTCCTCAGGGATTGCTTTTGTAAAACCAGTGTCTAGGACAGTGCTGGGCATGCTCACAGGAGGTGCTTAATAAATATTGTATTTCTCCATGTATAAGATGCACCCTTTCTTGAAAAAATTGGGGTCTAAAATCTGGAAGCATCTTATACAGTGGTTGTAGTGTTTTTACTTGTATTTCCTGCTTTTCACACTTATTGTCTTTGCACTCTTTGTTTAGCATTTGTTGCCAGCATATTATATGTTTTGCCACGTTCTGCCAAGAAATGACGCAGAAAAAATTTTTGTACAGTGCTGAATTCAAGTTCAGAGTGATCCAGTTTGCAAAAGTGAATGGAAATCGTGCTGCTGAGCATCATTTTGGTCTTCCTCCAACTGAGAAAACAATCTGAGACCTGCTATGGGAAAAAGAAACTCTACTGAAAATGCCCTGGCTGAAGAAGGCCATGAGAGGCAAGTCAGCCAAATGGTCTGATTTAAAGAGGGGATTGAAGAGATGGATTGAAGAGCAAAGGGCCATTGGAATTCCTGTGTTCACAAAGAAGAATTTCTGATGACAAAGAAGTTACTGATTTCAAAGGAGGAAATTGGTTCTTCAGGTTCATGAAACAGAATGGACTAAGCATGCATCCACACAACAGACATGCTCAGGTCTTGTGCTTGTGTTCAACCACAGACCAGATTACAGGCTGGATAGGAGTTTTGACAGTGATGAGGAATTTTAGCAATTTTATGATGAATAAAACTTAAGTTCAATAACTTTATGCAATACATATTTTTTCAAATTATTGGCCCCAAAATTAAGGTGCATCATATATATGGGAGTGTCTTCTACATGGGTTAATATGATACTTGATTGATTGGGAGCTGTTCTTGAAGGTAAAGGTACAGGCAAAATGATGATATACATTTCTTTAGAATGTTAAGATTTATTAATGAATACTGTGAGGTAGGAAGTGCAAATGTTTTTCTTCTCAATTTATTTATAGATGAGGAAACTGAGACTCAAGGGGAAAAAATAATATGCCCAAGATGAACTGACTAGTAATGAAAAAATCCCCACAATCAAACTGAACTGAAACCCATGTTTTCAGAATTTAAAATTGTTTATTTTTGTTCATTTAGTCCTAATAACTTTTCCAGCCTTAGGATTCCTTGATTTCCCTACACAGTAAACTCCATCCTCGAAATATCCAGTCAGAATATGGAGAATCTACCAATGGATGTTTTGCATTCCATATCTTTCTGCCCCCTAGGAGGCTAAGCATGGCAAACTTCTGCAGGCTTAGAATGGGCTGAAAGCTCATCTCTTCCCTAGAAAAGAAGTACCTGATAAAGCTATCCCTTGGGTTATTTTCACTCTTTCCACAAAAATTTCCTTGAGTACTTGATTCAGTACTATTCAGTAACCTAGGATGAGGATGGGGATGGGGATGCAGCAGAGAGTAGTGTCTCTCCTTGCCCCGAAAGAGCTAACAGATCTGGCTAGCCTTATCTCCTCACTGTTGTCCTAACATGCCATGCTCATTCCTGCAACTTGGATCTTTTCAGCTTTCTTTCTTCCTTCTCCTTCTCCTTCTCCTTCTCCTTCTCCTTCTCCTTCTCCTTCTCCTTCTCCTTCTCCTTCTCCTTCTCCTTCTCCTCCTCCTTCTCCTTCTCCTCCTCCTCCTTCCTTATTCTTCTTCCTTCTTCATCTTCCTTGTCTCTCTCTCTCTCTCTCTCTCTCTCTCTCTCTCTCTCTCTCTCTCTCTCTCTCTCTCCTTATATCTTTATAGTAATAACCCTATGAAGTGGATAGTGTTTTCCCCCCCATTTTATAGATGCAGAACCTGAAACTTAGAGGGTTTAATTGACTTGGTTGGGCCCCCCAAGGTAATAAATTTGAGTCCCACCAATTCTCAGCTTTTTTGGACCACTCAAACAGAAGGTTGTCACCTGCTCTCCTTTGAATCCCTAAACTGTTTACAGGCTAGATGACAAGGTTTTAATTAATGTTAAATTCAATTCAACAAGTGCCTACTATATAAGATTCCATGCTAAGTATTAGGAAAATAAAGGTAACAAGGAAATGATTACCCTTCAGTAGCATTCATTCTACTGAGGTGAAACACCATGTAAACTGATAGGTAAATACAAGTCAGACAAATTATTTTTGGGAAATGGCAAGAAAGCTTATTACTGCCGACATTAGGAAAGTTCTCAAGGGAAAGCTGGATACTTGAGTGAATTTTTGAATGGAAAACAGTCAATCCTAGAGGCTATAGAACATTTCTTTCAAAGAGGAAGAAGGAAGGAAACAAACAATTATTAAGCATCTACCATGTATCAGGCATTGTTAAACAAGGTAGTATGAGAATTGGTTGTTTAATATGTACTAGCATGTCCTACAAATATGCTAATTCTGCCTCCTAGTGTTTCCTGCAAATCTGGGAGAATAATAATAATAATAATAAAAATAATAATAGCTATAGTAATGACTCATTTTTATGGGGGAAATATAAAAAATGCCAAATATGGTTTTATTTCAAGGTTACCAGTATTTTGGGTTTTTCTAAGCCACCCCCCACTGAGTAAACAGATGACTCACCTCTAATCTGTAATTGGTTCCTGAATTAAAGAATTGGCTGAAATAATGAATTCCCTCCCCAAGGACCCATGTTTAGTTAGTTTTCAGGAAATGCTCACTGTGTTGAGTTCAGTGTTGGTGGAGGCTGAGAATTCAATTGCCATGATATTGGTTCTGAGATGTGGCTGTCAACTAGACCAGAGCTGAGCCTCCACATTACATGAATAGGAGTGACTCTCCCTTTGGGGAATGCAATGACTTGTTTAGGAATTGATTCATGAACGGTGCTGGGGAAATCGTCACTTGTGTGAGTTGTTGAGAGCTGTTGACATGGCAATGTGGCACTGCTAAATATCTTTCCACACACTCTTGCTCTCCCTGCCTTCAAAATCCTATTGGAAACTCACCTTCTTCCTGAAGCCTGCTCAGTCCAATATTACTTGACTCCAGTCACCTTGGGACACCCTCACCATCTTTAAACCATAATACAGGACTATTGTGAAATTGTCTAACCCTGACTTCAATCAAGTTTAGGTTAAACCCAAGTCAGGTTTACTCAACCTGAGTTGAGTTTGTTCTGTCTCCTCTATTAGATTGTGGACTCCCTGAAGCCTCTTTCTGTTGATGATATATAGAGAGATATTGACTGTTTCTGGATCCAGGGATAAACCACCGACTTCAGTTTTTACTAGGTCACAGAGGGAACTTGTGGGATCTCTCCACTACCGGAGGGGAGGCAGTAACTTGGAATGGGAAGATTGCTTGGCGTGGACACAGGGGATCCTCATTGTATTTCCAGTTCCAGTATTTTCTATGCATGAGACCATGGATAAATTACCTAATCTTTATTCATTAGAGTTTCCTCATTGGTAAAATGGTGTTAAATATTCTATTTTTTTGTATGTTTTGCCTCATAGAATCACTGTGAGGAAAGCACTTAGTATATTTAAAAAGGACTGCATAAATGGAAATTGTTAAATGTGAATTGTTTTTAACCCCTTTAACCTCTTTAACTTGAACCATTTTTCAGAACTGAAGAGGTAGATCTGGTTTATGAAATTAGTTAACTTCTCAAGGCCCCCTTCAGGTCTGGAATGCAATGTTTGATTACTGAAAACTTACTCTCACAAACTGAGATTCTTTGCTGTGTCATTTTTCTAGCTGATCCCTATAGAATTCACATCCAGCGTGTTCCAGAAAGAATGGGGTATGGGTACTATTGATGTAGTTCTCTTTGGCCATGACCAAGCTGTGAATCTTCTATTCAGAAATGTAGATTAAGAAATGGGACTATCAGACCAAGTTTCTTCGTGCAACAAATATTTATCCAGCATGTACCATGTGTCAGAGATTTTGCTAGGTTGTGAGCCATCCAGAAATGTTTAACTCATGGTCCCTGCTCACTGTTTAGCTGGAAAGCTAAGATATGTTGCAAAAGAGCTTGTGCTAAGCGACAGACATGACAGTGGCATCAAGGGCCCTAGGGTTTTGGAGAAATGAGAAGTTACTTCAGATTTAAAGCTGTAAACGACCTTAGAGGTCACAGAATCCCACCCTCTCATTTTACATATGAGAAGGGATAGGGACTTGTCTGAGGTCACACAGGTAAGTGGCAGAGCCTGTATTTGAATCCAGGTTTGCTGACCCCAATTCTATTTGATTCTTCAATCAAAGCAAGAGCTAAATCCAAAATTTATGCAAGAACCCTTCCCTCAAGATGAGGGAAAGGATAATCAGCATGTATAGAAAATGAAAAGCATGGAGAAAGCAGGGCATACTTTAATAAAAATGACAAATAACTCTAAAGAAGCACTGAAATGATAGTATAGAATAACTTAAATAAATGCTTCAGGGGACATAGGGTACAAGTACCATGGGTAGAGAGGAAATATGAGAAAAGATGAATTTTGGCTTTCAGTGGCTCCTTTAGCGGATAGAAAAGTAAGAGCTAACACTCAGGCTATATGTGAGATTGGCCAACTCTAAATCTTGCTACACTCATTATTTCACAAATGAAGTAACTGAGATTCAGAGAGATGAAAAAAATGTGCCTAAAATAACATATGATAAGTTAATGGGACAGCAAAAATTAGAACTCAGTTCTCATGATTTCTTGTGGAGGGCCTTTCTATCTTGTTTTAATAGCAACTGAACAGGAAGTCTTTAATTTCCCCAATGTTGGTGAAGACTTCCCTGACTTTATAACAATAGTAGGTAACCTTTATATACCTGCAAAGTGAGTATTATCATTAGCTGCATTTTATAGATGAGGAAATAATCACAGGCATGCTATGAGGATCAGATGAAGTAGCATGTATAGTGGATTTACAAACCCTAAAACTATAGAAATATTAAAAAGGATGAGAAAAAGTGCCTGCATTGTGATGAGTTTCAGGATCACACAGTTAATGCATCTGAGTAAGGTAGAATTCAAAATCAGGTCTTTCTGTTGTGAAATTCCCACTCTGGCCACTTTACAAACCCTAGCTTTTTTTTTTTGGTTTGTTGTTTGCAAGGTAATGAGACTAAGTGACTTGACCAAGGTCACACAGCTAAGTAAGTATTAAGTATCTGACAACCTGTGCTCTATCCACTGGGCCACCTAGCTGCCCCCAGTTTCTTTTGGTGTATTGTTTCCTATGCTAGTTATTTTAAGGTTTTTTTTTTAATCACATCCTTACTCCTACCTCCAACTAGTTTGTAAGCTCCACTTAGGCAGGGACTGACTTGTTTGTAGAATTGCTGTGCCAGTAAAATAAAATATCAGTAAATGTATCTTATTATGTAATTTTGCTACATCTTATATTTTATTTTTTCCTTAAGAATATGATTTCTCTCTCAACACATTCAATTTTGATCACGGTATGACATAGAAACAGTGTAAAGACTATCAAACTGTCTTCTGTGGGGGTGGGGGGAGGGAAGTGAGATTGGGGAAAATTATAAAATTCAAAAAACAATAAAAAAAGATAAAAAAAAATTGCTGTGCTAAACGAACTGCTGAGATGGTGTTGTTGAAGAAGACATGGAACACTCCCGGGGATTCCAAAAATTGACCAGAGCCTAAGGGGTCAGCTATCACTTGGTCACTTTGTTCCTTCCATCAGCCTTCTAGATATATAAGGGATTCTGACAATCTTGCTCATCCTCACTCAACTCAGCAACTCCATCTTTTTCGAAGTATTTCTTTCTTGGAGTTGGGTTCTTGGGAGTGGAGGAGGTTTGTTTTTTGGTAATTTTTTTTTTTTCTGTGAAAGTGGCATTTTCCACCTCAGACCAGTTAGGATATTTAAAAGTAGCTGTTCTTAAGGCAACTATGATTTTTTTGAGTGACACAGGCAGGAAAATCAAAAAGTACATCGAATCACCCCCAAGTTGGAAACCGGGGGAGGGAGGGAGTGTTGTCCAAGGAAGACAGCAGAAGGTCGCCTTGACAACTCGAGGGCGGGTCTCATTGGAGGCCAAGAGGACCGGTAAGCATCTTTCTCAGTTCCTGGTGTGTTTGGCCCTCTCATTTTCTCCAGTCGTGGGTACCCTGCCCCCTGCAGGAAGGATTTTTTCAGTTTTTTTTTTCTTGCTAGGGACTTTTCTCTCCTGTTTGCTGAAACCAGACACCTGGCTCGGTGCAGCCCAGTGGAGTCCCCATGCAGCAGCTATTTAAAAGGACAAGGGCAGCTTTTACAATCCCCCCACCTCGCCACGCCAGCCCCCTTGACCCCCCCTCTAGCGGAGACTTCAAAAGGCTCAGGTCCCGCTCCGAGCCCCCTCCCGGCTCCCACAGCACCTATGAGCCGCCAAGCGGGAGCGAGAGCGGCGGGCTAGGATCCCAGGGAAGGATTAGCCGGTGAACTTGGGGTCTCCTTGTTTCTCCCTCTTTAGGAGACTGGAGAAGCCGTCTAGGCCAATGACCCAGGAGGTCCTTCCGACCGTCCAGCTCTCCGACCACCGAATTACACTGTGATTATTATTCAGCCCCTCTCCAAAAAGAGCATTTTACTCCCCCACCTCCTCCCCATCCAAGGAACCCGAGCCGATTTTCCCTTAGCTGCGGGGACCAATGAATACAAATGAATTTAGGGGCCGGAAGGAGAGACTCCTCGACCTCTCGCCTTCGCACGAAGTAAGTAGCAAGTGAATGGATTAGGGGGCCCGGTGGAGAGGAGGCTTCCCGGGTCGGGGAGGCGGGGCGGCTGTGGCATAACCCAGGGAGCCCGGGGGTGGAAGAGGCCGGCTCTCCTCGCCCGGGCACGTGGAGGAGTTTGGGGGTGTGTGCCTGTGTGTGTGCGAGGGCTTTCGGTCCCAAACCTCGAGCCTTCCTTTGTCTGGTCTGAGCCCCTTCTTGGCTGGCTGACCTTGCACGGGATAGACCGCGATGGGGGCCAGAGAGCCAGAAGCTGGAAGGCTGGAAAGCGGGAGCTAGTGGGAAGGGGGGGGGGGTCCAGAGAAGAGATGGGACCCCTCGGAAAACCAATCCGTGCCCCCTCTTTGGTCTAATTCTATGAAGTGCTCAGGGAAGGGAGGGAGATTGTCTGCAGAGACTCAGACGAGAGCTTCGGGCAGGACCCGCCTCAGGTACCTCCCTAAGATGGGGGCAGAAGCACAGGACTTCTCCTACATCCCCCTCTTCGTCCCCCCAGTCTGCCAGACTCTTGGGGATAAATAGAAGAAATGCAAAATAGAATCGTAAAATGTTAATCCTGAAAGGGACCTTAGAGAATCCACTCCTTTACATATGGGGAAACTGAGACCCTGGGAGGCTAAGTGACATATCTAAGGTCACATAAGTTTTTTTTTTTGGTGGCAGATTCTGGTCTCGATTTTCTTTTTCTCTGTTTTGGAGAAAGGAATTTTGAACTCTTGGGTCTCATTCTCCTGGAGGCTTTGAGTGAGGGGTATGTGTATTTGGCTGGGGGGGGGGGGTGGGAGGAAGAGAGAAGTGGGGACCCGCGGAGAACTTCCTTTTGGATTGTACGAATGAAAGTGTGAACTGTATCCCAGAAACAACTCGCCCACCCAGAACATCCTTTCGCTCTCTCAAGGAGGTTGGCTCCTATCCCCACTTCGGAGGGAGCCACTGGTAGGAAGGAAGGAAGGAAGGAAGGAAGGAAGGAAGGAAGGAAGGAAGGAAGGAAGGAGGGAGGGAGGGAGGGAAGGAAGGAGGGAAGGAAGGAAGGGAGGGAGGAAGGGAAGGAGGGAGGGAGGAAGGAAGGAAGGGAGGAAGGAAGGAAGGAAGGGAGGAAGGAAGGAAGGAAGGAAGGAAGGAAGGAAGGAGGGAGGGAGGGAAGGAGGGAGGGAGGGAGGTAAGGAAGGGGTCCCGCGGCTCCTGGGGTTAGGTCTGAGAGTGTCTCACCTCTCTCTAGTCGCAGGGGGGCAGCAAAGAGAGGGATTCGGAGTGAGGAGGTGGGGGGGGGGGGAGGAGAGCGCCTTTAAATCATTTTCAATTTCCCCAAATCCTTCCTTTTCCTCTCTTCCCCAAGTCAAGAGGAGAGTTTCTGGAGGGAACATCTGGCACGATAGGGCAAGATCCAACCACTCTCCTCAATAAAATACCCAGCCTCCGACCTGGCCCTCCCTGCCACCAGGGACTGGCATTAAAAAGCAGAGACACCAAGCTCCCATAGAAAAGTTTTTTTTCGGGGTGCGGAGGGTGGAGAGGAGCCCCCGGAATTGCTGCAACCATGTTCCTGGCTCTCTCGCCCACCGGTGTACTGGGGGGCGTCCTGCCTTTTGCCCGGGAGGGAGCGGAGATCCGCTGCGAGAGAGTTCCGTGGTGGGACTGAGGCAGCAGCGGCGGAGAGGACCAAGGGAGCCCCAGGAGTGCGGGCTGGGGGAGGCGCCGCGCCGGGCTCGCGGCGGCCGCGGCCGGCCCGGCTGGTCGGCGCCTTCGCGGGGCGCGCGCCGTCGGGGCGCGGGGCGCGCGGCTCCCCATGGATCGCGCTGAGACTTCTTTGCCTCCCGGGAAAGAGAGAATGAAGTAGGAACCCGCGATGGAGCCGGAATCGGCCCCGGTCTCCAGAGTCAGAGCCGCTGCGTCCAGGGGGTGAGTAGAAACTCCCAGCTCTGACCAGGGGAGGAGGAAGAGGAGGAAGGAGCGAGGAGAAGCGGGAGCGCCCTCCTCTCTTGGACCCCGGACTCCGGGAGAGTCAGGCTCAGAAGGAACTCCCTCTCCTTGTCTTTGGCTATACGAATTCAAAGGTCCCAGGAGCGGGGGATTCCGGGGTCCCTGTTTTTTGCCTTGGGGGGGATGCCCTGGGGCGGGGGTGGTTAGAGCTGCCAGCTTCCTGCCCCGGTGTCGGGTCCCGCCTCGGGAGAGGGAAGAGGAGGGCCGATGCTCCAGCAAACAGCCTGTAGGGTTTCCCCGAGAAGCCAGCCGAGCTGGGTGCTGAGGGGTCTCTGCGCTGCCCCCGCCTCCCGGCCAAAGTGGGAAGAGACATCCGGGAGGAGGGAGGAAGAAGGAAAGAGCATCCCTCCCACCCCCTTTTGCGCCTGCTTCTGGACTTCTCAGCCCTCTACCGAAAAGTCTCCTTCCCTATTCCCTTTCCCACCCCTTACCCTCGGCTTCCCCACCGGCTCAAAAGGGGGTCGCAAAGGAGTAGCTAAGGGTTAACGGACACTGCGTTCGTCCCGGGTCCAATGATTTACAGACTTTCCCTTCCCAGGCCGGACTCCTGCGGTGGGTTTGCTAGCGAGGAGCTCAATTTTCTTTCGCCTTCCCAGCCTAGGGGGTACCGGGGGGCTCCGGAAGCCAAGCTTGGAGGGAAGCTGAAGATCTTCTGCCATGCTGGCGCCGGGTCCCTTCTTCCTGAGATCCCTGGGTGGAGGGAGCAACTTGGAGCGGTAGTGCCTCTAGCTCGGTGGAAACCTTTCAGACTGTTATACTGGGCTGCTCGGGGGTGTGTGTGTCTGAATGGTGTGCCTATGCCTTAGAGTGTGTGTGTTTGTGTGTGTGTGTGTGTGTGTGTGTGTGTGTGTGTGTGTGTGTGTGTGTGTGACTGGATTTTGAGGAACAGCGTGGTTTTAGTCTTCCCCTTGTCCGGCTGGGAACTTTTGTCTTAAGCATCTGTGCTTGGAAGAACTCTGGTTTAACAGAGATTAGTTCCATTACAAGCCTCCCTTTTAGGGGAGGAGTCCTGGCTACTCCCAGAGCTGGGTGTTTCCATACATCTTTTGTGTCCAGAGTCAAAGTCAAAGGTTACCGTAGATGTCCCCCCCCCCCCCCCATCATCCTGTTTTGTGAAAGAGAGCCAGGCATTTTCAGCCCCAGTGCTTGCAAATCTGTTCCTAAATTACTTTTCCCAGAAACTGTCCTGCTCTATACTGCTGGTAACAGCTACTCCTTCTTTGGTCCGTGGTCTTCCTCACTTCTATTCAGTTGAACTGGATTCCTGGACACCAGAACTCCTTAATCTTTTCCCTTAGGTGTTCCAGTCCCTGCTTTATCCCATACCTCCCTTGCCAAACTACAATTTAGACATAAATTTCTCATATTTTCCTTTGTAATCTAGTACTAAGCCAGAAGTCAATTGATGAGGACAGAGAGTTTGCTTCATGGTGCACTGAAACTATAGATAACCAGACAGTTATTATCATTTGAGTGCTAAAGGAGCAGAAAGCCTGGCTAGTATCCTTCTCCTTCTCTGAATCAGAGAAACATACAGTAGGGTTCAATGGAAAGAGCCCAGAACGGGAGTCAGGAAACTTGTTAATCCAACCAGGAAGTCTGAACAGGATGATTTCCCTGTGGGAACCACAAGTCATTTGCTGTAGTCCTCAGTTCCAAAGAGGGATGATCTCTCCCATTCCTGCAGCTGGCATATAAAATCCAAACTTCCTCTTAATACTTATGCAGAATCTTAGCATGTTGAAAAGGGAAAGAAGAAAATAGGTGAGCTCTTATGCCAGCAAAGCAGAATACCTTCCTGGTCTGGTTATCCTTGAGTATCTTCTGGTGTACCTATGGTCAGACTTGGACTTTGCTGCTGAACCTCCCGAGTTGTAGAGCAAAGAGAACTGCAAAAAGATTTGGCATCATCAAATGTCTTAAAGTCAGATTAGCTTCAACTCTGATAGCTCTTTTACCTCTTATCTCTTCTGTAAGGTGTATCTGTGTCAGAGGAACAGGAGAGAACTGTGTTCTAACCCCAACTCTGCCCTGGTACCTTTCAGGATCTATTTCAGTTGGTCCTTAAGCAGTGGTTAGCTTTCCTACCTCCAAGGATTGTGAGAATAAAATTAAATGAAGACTATGATATACTTAATTAGCAAACAAGTGATAATTATGGTTCTTAATAAGCCCTTCTTCCTCAGTATGCAATGGATAAAGCTGAACAAAGCCCTTTGAGCTCACTTTGCTCTTATAGAAAAATCTGTCCAGGTACAAAGAAAGTGAAGCATTTTCTTTCCCTACATTTATTGTTCTTGCTGAACTCTTCTGGGTGTCAATTGGATCAGCCTTCCCATAAGTGAGTGACTAGCCTTCTCATAAATAAGTGAGTGACACCATTGGCTAACCTCACCCAGGAGCTGGTCCACTGAGGAGAACCTCAGCAAGAGGAAGCCCAGAGGGGAGAGTATGATATAAGCTAAAGAATACTGGATTTGGATTTAGAAAACCAAGTCTGATTCTCTATTCCCATATGACTGGGGGCAAGTCATAATTTCTCTGACCCTTAGTTTCACCACTTGTATAATGAAAGAATCACTCCTAGTTTTAAATCCAGTGAAACTCAAATCTAGGGAGGTGATACACAGTAGGTGCTTAAAAATGTTAATTGACTTGACTGAAGAGATTTGGCCTAGGTCCTATAGTAAGTTAGTGAGTGGTATATCTGGGACCTGAACTCAGACCTTCTGACTCATCTCACTATTCTTCTAACTATACTACCCTACTTCCCTTAGCATGTAGATGTCATAGAAGGGATCTATGAATTACAGAGTTGGAAGGAAAGTCAGAGACCATCTGATCAAAGCCATACTCGAATAGAAATCCTTTCCATACTCTCTCCTTACATGACCCTATATAGTACCAGATTTATATATTCAATCATCCCTTGTCACCTGGACTGTTTTAGTGGTTTGCCATTGATTTCCCTATGCTCTAATCCATTTAATGTGACTGCCAAAGTGATATTCTTAATGTATTAGTCTATGTCACTCAAAAAATTCCAGCGCCTCCCTGTTTTTTGTTCAGTTGTATCCAATTCTCCATGAACCTATTTACAGGTTTTGTTTTTTTGTGGCAAAGAGACTTGAGAGATTTGTTCATTCTTTTTTTCAAATCATTTTAGAGATGAGGAAACTGAAGCAGAGTTAAGTGACTTTTCTAGGGTCACACAGCTAGTAAGTATCTAAGGCCAGCTTTGAACTCAGGTCTTCCTAACTCCATGCTGAATACTCTATACACTACCACCTAACTGTCCCAAAGGGGTTTTGGATTATATCAAAAGGTTATTTCAGGGTGGCTAGGTGGTGTAGTGGATAGAGCACTGGCTCTGGAGTCAGGAGTACCTGAGTTCAAATCCAGCCTCAGATACTTAATAATGGTCCCATAATATTTTTGTTGTGGCCTTGGGCAAGCCACTTAACCCCATTTGCCTTGCAAAAACCTTAAAAAAAAGTTTATTCCCCAAGAAAAGTCAAAATCCATGACTTATAATTAATTGGAAGAGGACCTGAAAATGGGGATACCTGCATTGTCTTCCAGAATCCATAGTTGGAAAAAGAACTCATCTTTCTATACTAGTTTACAATTTTAGCAAAGTCTATCTTCAGAATAATTCTATGTAGTAACTAGTATCCATATCATTTCCATTTTAGAAAGAAGGAAACCAATAAGTGTGACTCATTCATGGTCACATAACTAGAAAGTAGGCTGCTGGTATTGGAGCCCAAGTCTCATGAATCTAAATACAGAATGCTTTACATCACACTGATGTAAAGGGGAAGCTCTTTACAATGTCATATTCTTGGGAGCTCCCTACCCTTCCTCTTCTTTCTCCTCTCCTCTCCTTTTCTCCTCCTTTCTTTCTTCCCCTGCCTCAAGAAGCCTTGATTGGGAACAGTGATCCCTTTGAACTTTCTCATATCTCTTGACCAAGCAGAAGAGGTAAGCAAACAACCTAGAAAAAGGAAGCCCCGTGCTTAACATTATTACCGATTGTCTAAAAAGGAATGAAATAGGAACAAAATAATCATGATCTTCTCAGATCCTGTGCCAGGGAACCAGTCATTCAGTCAGGAGAGGTGAGAAAAGTAGGCTTGGAAGCCAGTTGCTTTTGATATTATTAGTAATGTATTGTGGGTCCAGCCTTTCTAAATTAGGATCATCTTCCCAAGTGGTGGTCTTTAGATTGTCCCCAGCAACTATGTATTTCTGTGGGAAGTAGAAAATAATCTAATTGGTAGGAGCCAGGTCAGTTCAAACTGTGGCTGGTAAAGTCACAGTGATACTAGAAAAATCAATTAAGTCCCTAATTCTACTCTCTGCAAAGCAGATTTAATATAGTACCCATCTCACCCATATGATTGCTGTCTTAGGTTTTAAAATAGCTTTCTGAATAATAACAAAATATAAATTCCTTTTTTTACAGGACTAGGAGTCCTTTTACTAGGACTAGGACTACACTTTTGTCAGAACAGCATTTTGTGAGATAGGTAATGTAAATATTGTCCCATTTCTTAATGAGGGTAACTGATGCTTAGGGAAGTCTAGTGACCTAAGATTATATAGCTCATTAGTATCCGAACTAGAAGTAGATCCTGGGTCTTTTCACTGTACAATATCCTTTATAATATATCACATTGCTCAGTGATTTGGGAAGAACTTTGAATTGGGAATTCCAGCTCTGACATGAATTTACCTTGTGACCCCAGAAAAGTCACTTCTCCCTCTGGGTCATAGTTTTCTTCTCTGCAAAATGAGAGGATTGGACTAGATCAGTATTCCCAACTTTTTTCAGTCTCTGTATCCCTTGGATTTTAGTAAAGCATTCTAAATATTCCATTCCTTAACTGTTCTATATGAAAGGAAGTAAATTCTACAGTTTGCTCTGTGTATGGGTGGTTAATTTTTCATAAAGAAAATTTTATTGGTCCCATAATATTTTTGTAATATGAAATTATTAAATGTTTATTACAACACAAATAAATTAGTGAGAATTTTGGTTCCTTTTCTTGCCATGAGTAGTAGTTTGAATCTTAGTATTTTTTTTTGAAAAAAGATGATCTTTTATCATGTTGAACATCCAGTTTACTTCTTGTTTTTTGATTTGTTGAGAACAGGACCAAGAATCCTGAATCTAAGACATAAGTTGTTATGAACAGAATCAAAGACTTATGAGCATATTGAGTTAGAAGGATATGCTTCTCTGAGAGTACACTAGAAATTTTATAACCTCATTTATTGGAAATCAATTAAGAATTTCTGATTATTGCAGAGATTTTTTTAGCTCATCTTTCATTCATCTTTGTTCCTGATTTTTCTTTACTCAATACAAGTGGGGTTTGTTTCATGGTCAAACCTCATTTGTCTGGTTTTACTTAACAGAAATTTCTCTTTCTACTGTCTCTTTCAGCTTTTTCAGAGGCATTAAAACAATCTCTCTCTTTCCCATCATGCTATCTCCTCACTATTTTCTTTCTAATCCCTAAGTTTTTTCATAAACACTATTACTTTTGTAATGTTTCATTAAGATTATGTAGTTGTTTGTCAAATAATCCTTGTCCCTCTTCTTCACAATTTTTTTGTGCCCTCTGGGGTTACATGTACTTTAGGTTGAATACCCCTGGAGCAGATGATCTCCTTTGGCATTCTAGAGATGCCTATGGTCATTTTCTCAGAATAATGTTTTTAACTGCGTAAAATAAAATACATGGAATCACAAAGGAAATAATTTCTATTGAGGAAACCATTTCTATTGAAATACAGTTATCAAAATATTTTTAATTTTGTACCTCCTGAAATCTATGGTTCTTGGACCCCACGTTAAGAACATATAACCTTAACAAAAAAGATCCTATAGCCTCTAAAATCCTTTCCTGCTATAAGGTTCCTTTGAGACTATCACTAATTGTATCTGAGGATGAAATTCTCAGTTAAGACTGTAATTAGCAGGAGGCTTGGTTAGATGGGCCTAGGTTTTTGAGAATAATGATTGGAGTAATGATTCCAATCTCAACTGCATATACTTGTAGTATCCCAGAGTTGAAACAGATTTGTACTGGCCATTTGATTACTTCCACTGTTTGCAAAGAGTTATAAAAAAGGAGAGGAATGGGAAACTTTGAATGGAAATTTTTGATTTTTAAATACAGTGCTTCAACAAAACCACCATATTGCAGGCCTGGGAGGCTGAGGCTGGTGGATTGTTCGAATTCAGGAGCTCTGAGCTATATTAGCACCAAAGTTGACCAGGTATTTATACTGACTGGCACAGAGTGAACCCCAAGGAGACAGAGGACCCCTAGACTTCCTAAGGAAGAGTGAACCAGTCCAGTCAGGTTGGCAGTAGTAGATCAGAGGTTCAGTCCTGATCAGCAGTTTCTGGCCTTAATGAGGAAGAAAGGTCTAATCTTCAAAAAAAAAAAATCAGTAAAACCTGGTTTTTAGAGACAAACTGATAGAAATAGTATAACCAAACAACTTATTCACTCTGCCCAAACATTTTTTACAATTGAGAAATTGTCCTGTGTTCACGCTGTTATAATTATGAAAATAATGAAAATAATAATAACCCATAGGTTTGTATAGTACTCTGCATATATGTTATCTCATATACTAAACAGACAGCTATATGGATGAAAGGGAATTATTCCATGAATAATCCAAAACCAGGAATACTTTTAAAAGTTATTTCTTTAGGACTTTGGAGTACACTATGACTTTTGGACAGCAGGCTGATCTTCCTAATTCCCTTTGGCTTAAACTACGATGAAAGTAAGTTAGCATTTCCTGAGAATGCTCTGGATGGTGGCCAGGGGAGGCAACCCTGAAGTGCGCTTGGGGCTGGAAGAAGCCAGGCTCAGATGAAACATTGCCAATTTGGCGATTCATATAATGAATAAGTTTTATGAGTGGATAATCAAGGGTTAGTTCTATGTCGAACATTTTTTATTATGGGTCAGTTGTTTTCAGTTGTGTCTGAGTCTCTGTGACCTGATTTCAGATTTTCTTGACTAAAATACTGGACTAGTCTGATATTTGCTTCTCCAGCTCATTTTACAGATGAGGAAACTAAGGCAAACTGGGTTAAGAGACTTACCCAAGGTCACATAGTTACTAAGTATCTGAGGTCATATTTGGTTTTTAGAAAGTCTTCCTGACTCTTGGCCTGGTGCCTAGCTACCCAACTGTCCCTGTTGAACACTAAATAGGTAATAAACTGGGTTTCTTTAGGAGGAGAATTCCCTGTGGCCTTTGGAGTAGGACTAGGTTTGAGTTCCTGCTCTCCCATTTACTAGCTTTGTGACATCTAAATCCTCTGAATCTATGGGCTACTTAACTTCTCTTGCCTCAATTTTCTTATTTGAGCTATTTGAACCATATATACCCAAAGGGTCATCGTATATCTCTATATAACAATAAATATAATATATATATGTATATGTATGTATAAAAGTGTTTTGCAAGAAGTGATATACAAATCTCAGCTGCTTTTATTCATTCCATCTAGGAAATCACCTGAAGATGGTTGTTAGCCTTAAATCAGTTCCCCCTATATGCGTGGTCCCTGAACATCCATATCTGGACTGAAGAAGAAACTAGCCCACTGTCAGTCACATTTTAGAAGTTCATGGGATCATAGATGTAGAGCTGGAAAGGACCTCATCTGTCATGTTGTACAGTTGCCTCATTTGACAGATGCGGAAACTGAGGTCTTGGTGTGTTATTGGGATTTGCCCAACAGCACACAGGTAGCAAATAGAAGAATGAAGATTTGAACTCAAATCCTCTGGGTTCAAATCCAATTCTTTTTCCTCTGGTACTATATTGTAAAGTTAATGGAACACAGGAGAAAAAAGCTGGAATCCAGGAGGCTCTGGAGGTTCTCATTTGGACACAATTCCCTTCGAAGTCATCTTTAGGCCTTGGTTTCTTTTTCTTTAAAATATGGAGGTTGGACTCAGGTCCTTCCCAGCACTGATAAATGATTCTCAACTGGTTGGTATGTCTTCCCTGGGTTGTCAGAAACTGGCATCTCACCATGGGAGTGTGGATACTGAAGTGAAGGTGTGAGAGGGAGAGCTAAGGCTCTGTCACTCCAAATTCAGCCAGGCCTTTTCCTTTGGCTGGTGGAGGACTGGCTTGGGCTGGAAACTAAAGGCTGAGGTCTGCTAAGGAAGGTGGGACTGGAACCTGTGGGGGAAGAGCCTCTTTCTGGACTCCCCTGGCTCAGAATTACTCTAGGGGCCCTGGGCAGGGAGCTCTCATGGAAAAATCCAGGCCGGGGAACCTGTCGGGATTAATAGCCCCATCCGTCTCTGGCTACACTTGGAGAAACTGTTCAGTTTTTCCACTAATGCTGGTGTCGTCTTGCCAAAGTGTTTTCCGTTGATGTTTTGGTCTTTGTCATAGGGCCAAGTGTGTATAGAGCGGTCAGTGGAGGCGGAGTGGCCTGGGCCAGCTGGAACCCTTCCCTGGGCTTCTGTCAGTATTGCCGTCCATCAGAAGTCCCTGGCCTGGGGAAAAGGACTACATTGACCCCAATATTGATTTTACCCTCCTTCCTGGTCTGGGAATTGTATTGTGTTCAGGATGATACTAAGGCAGTAGCAGTAGAGTCACTGGGCAGGTGAGAGGAAGGTAGGAGTCACTGTGCAATGGAAAGCTCCCTGGACTACTAGTCTGGGCTTCTCCACTCATTTGAACAAGTCATTTCTTTTCTTTGGACCTCAGTCTTCTCATGTATCAAATGGGAATAATAATATCTGACTGTACCTCCCTCCACTGAGTTTTGTGAGGATCCATAGAAAGAATGAATATGATAAACTTTGAAAAGTTAAGTGTAAAAGTACTTTGCAAATGGAGAGTGAAATTATTTGTAAAGAAACAGAGTGGCCAGATGAGGGTTTAAGAATAACATTTTTCCAGTTGATGGCTCTGGGAAGAACTTGACTGTCTTTCTTCTTTATTTGGAGTTATTGGGTCCTTAGTAATTTTTAGTGAAAAGTCAACCATCATATCTCAAAGGTAATCCCATCCCCTTCTTGTGAAGAATGTTGACCATCCTCAGCCCATAAAACAGAAGAGGTCAGGATGCCAGAACAGAGAGGGGTTGTCATCTGCATAGTTGGCTGGGAAGCCTTGAGGCATTACAGCATCTCTATGTCCAGCAAGGCGAAAAAAGGCATGGCAGTCTGGAAGAAGTGAGGTGAGATAGGGTAAGGCTGGGTGTGTTTCTCATGCTGGCCCCATAATCATTTTATGGGTTAATGGAACTGGGCCTCTAGCCTTTTCTTAGTGACTTTCTTAGTGACTTAGTGACTTTCAGTTTGTCATTTTGGGGGACAAAATAATGAGATGAGAGCCTGAGAATTAGTTAGGCCCTAGTCTTATTATATCAACGAATCAATTGTCAAGCAACTAGTATAGGCTGGGTATTGTGGCAGATCCTGGGTATACAAAGGAAGAAATGGTCAGACTTGTGGTTTAGGAATATCAGTTTATTAACTATGGGATTAATTAGGGGTCTGCAAGTTTGGACAATGGAACTACAAAAGTCCAGAAGAAGCAGTAAGGCTTTATAAAAGAAAGTTGTCATGTACCAAATGGGTCAAACAACCACTGCCATCTTCCTTTAGACTTTATTATAGACAGCCTGGACCCTAAAACCCCAAATCTGAGAATTAGCAGTCCTTTCAGACTACTAGCTCTGCTTCCAACCTGGTCCCACAGTCATCTTTGGCAAGGGGAACACTTGTGGAAAATATGAGCGGATCACATTTGTGATGATCCCAACCAGCATGTCAGGCAAAACATCCTGGCTGGAGTAGCAAGGTATCCCAAGGTAAAGATAAGGCATGACATATGCCAGGTCAATTCAACCACAGATACCCAGCTGCTACCTCCATTCAGACTTGGGTAGACACAGCACAAGATCTTTTGTCTAAGAACTGAGGAATAGAAGCATCCTCCCCCCACTAAGCTTCAGGTACTACTGCCAGCTTGACTCCTGTCGTCATCATTGAGGGTGGCAACCCTTTGCCATCACTACCACTGAATAATTGCTATCAATGGACAGGTAAGCCCAAGGGCCTTAGGAATAATGATCTACTGGGAATAACTTTGTGGAGATGGGATCTGACAATTGCTTTTGCAAGATGCTTATTTCTCAAAAGGGTATGGATTCCAAGTCAGCCCTCTTATCTTCACTGCTTGGTAGTGATGGCCATTTGTGACTTTGGATGGTCCTGGTCAACTCTCTTCACCTCCTCCCCACCTAACCTCCTGGCAGTGGGATCTGGTTACCAGATCTAGAAACTGATATGTGTACTTTCTTGCTTTTCCTCTCTGATTCATAGGGGATTCCTCCTAGCCTGGATTGTCTTCTATTCTACCTGTGGCCTGGCCTTCACCCAGGGAGATCCGGAAGGTACTTCTCTCTCTTTTTTTTTTTAATTTTACTTTAGAAAAAGGGAGCTTGGGGGAAGGGGAACATTATCCTTGTGAGCTTTGGAGAAGAAACTCATGCTCTGAATCATGACTTATCTTTGGATGCTTCAGTTTTCTGCCCCTGTAAAATGGGATTGATAATTATAAGCCTCAAGGAATGGAAGGCATTATTAGAAATCTATTCCTTTCCCCTGTCCCAGCTAGATTCCAATATTCTAGATTATATGTATTGAACTTTTTTGAGATATTGAAGGTATGAGGACAATCCAGATGTGTGGGCAGAACCTGTGAAAAATGGGATTATGATTCTGAGAAATGGCAGTTTGAGTTTTAAAGTAATAGTATGATGATGATGATGATGATGATGATAACCCAGATGATGCCTTTTAACTTTTAAAAATCTACACTATTACTGTTAGACCTATATAATATATAATATATAAGCATGTATATATTTACATACACACAAAGACATGCACTTTTTAGGTTTGTAATTTTGATGATGAAGAGAGCTGCTGATGAAGAACTTCCCCTATTAATGCTGATAGGCACCTTTTCTGAAGCTCAGCATTATAGAGAATTGCCTGGAGATTCAGATGGACTAAGTAATTTGCCAGTGTAACAATGACAGTATGTGGCAGAGGTAGGATTTTAAGTTAGATCTTGCTGAATTCAAAGTCAATTCTCCATCCACTGACACTTCTTCTGTAGCAGGGATGGGGATTGGTCAACTTGAGGGCTGTGTGAGGCCCAAGAAATCATTTGGTCCAGGTTCTGCCAAGGTAACTACAGTCAAGATTCAAAATTCAATAAATCTAAGAGCTTTTCAGGGGTGAATTAATTAAATGTTTGACAAAATATAGCCTTGAAATGATGTTATAAATATCCAAATGACCTATGGCAGTAAAAAGCTTCCTCACTCCTGCTCTAGAATTTATATAAATAATAAATGTACCACTTATGAAGTAGGTTAGGGCAAACATTACGAATTTCATTTGAAAGATTAAAAATCAATAAATAACTACATTCAGAAGGATTATATGAACTATCTAAATTAGTTGGAGCAATCAATTAATTAATCTGTCTTTAAGCCCCTACCATGTGCAAAGCCTCATATGAAGATCTGGGTATACAAAAAGAAACAAAAGATAATCCCTGCCCTTATGGAATTTACAATCTAATGGAAAAGAGAACAAAACAAGTTGTAGAAATAAGTTACATGTAGAATAATGAACAGAGGGAAAGCATTGGGTAAGACTTCCAGTGGAAGGTGGGATTTTCTTTGGAACTCAAAGGAAGCCCCACAGATTTTGAGCTTAGCCTTGTTTAGCACTGAAGTCAAGAGGACCTGAGTTCAAATCTGACCTCAGACACTTAATTACTTAGCTATGTGACCTTGGGCAAATCATTTAATCCTATTGCCTTGCAAAAATTAAAAAAAATGAAGTTGGAAGGCATTTCAGAGGCAATCATTTCCAACCCCTCTCATTTTTTTTGGCCTTGTTGAATCATTTTCAGTCATACTTTTGTGACACCTTTGGAGTGTTCTGGCAAGGAATCTGGAGTGGTTTACCTCTTCCTTCTCTAGTTTATTTTACAGATGAGGAAAGTGAGGCAATTGGAGTTAAGTGACTTGCTCAGGGTCACACAGCAAGTAAATGCTGAGGCCAGATTTGAACTCAGGAAGAGGAGTCTTCCTGACTTCAGACCTGGCTCTCTATCCACTATACCACCTAACTCCCTCTCATTTTACTGCTGAGGAAACAGACACAGAGAGATTTAATGATTTACCTGATTCACCAAAGCTCTAAGCATTCACTTGTCATTGTAGAGAGAACACTGGCTGTAGAGCTAGGGGATCCAGGCCCAAATACCATACCCAGGTCTTATGACTCCAGAACCTGTGCCATGTTTGTAGAGCTCAATATCGATGGCCTCAGAATTGGAGGCCAGACTCACTGACCCCTATCTTAGAATGGGAGGAAATAAGCTTGGTATATGGAAAACTAAAATTAGGTAGAAATGGAAGAATAAATTTGGGCATCCTGAAGGGTATTTTCTTGGTGGGTACCCAGAGGAGAAAGGGAGGCAGTATGGGCTGGAAGATACTGACAGTCAGACTGACAGAGGACTAACCCAGAGGGCTAGTAAGATCCTTAGACCATCCATTAATGCTACAGTTAGGACTAGGACTACCGGGACCAGAAAGCCCACAAACTGAGCCTCACAAGACTCCTTGTCTTTCACTATTTGCTGGGTTTCCCCACTGAGGAACAGGGGATCCTCTTGGGTGAGGGGGAGAGTGGGGATAGCTCTCTTTCCATGTTTGGATCATGAAAATCTCTTTCCCACATCTGACTGTCAAACAGCCACCTACTTATTCTTAAAATAGCAACACGTCTTTCTCCCTAGCCCTTGCTTTAGGGGCAGGCAAAAGGCGATGGGGGAAATAACCTAGACTCTAGAACTGGGGGTGAAGGGAAGGTTCCAGGTCTAATCTTTGCCTTGGCAATGATCTAGCTTCAGAGAGGGGTTGGGGGTGGGATGAAGCCCAGCAGGAGCAATCCAACAATGCTTTATTGCAAATGTCATATTTTCCAAATTTGCTTCCCCCTCCTCCCCACCCCCACATCCCCTGCAAAGTAGGTGAACAGCTGTCCAGAGCCCTGAGTCAGCCCCTAGGAGCAGAGGAGGGGTGTTTTGAGAGCAAGGTTTATGTAATAAAGGCATTCTCGCTGGCTCTGACTGGAGAACTCAGTTGCTTTGGCTCATCTCAGCCTGTTCTTACTGATTTTTTGTAACTCCTTCTATATTTCATCTCCCACCCCCTACCCCTGACTCTTATCTCTCTCCCTTTTATCTCCATCCCCCTCCTCAAATGATCAGATGTTCTTTCATTGGTACTTAATGACTTTCGTACAGAATGGGACCAAGGGATCAACTCTGAATAGTGTCTGGAACTCTGGGTTGAGGTCCAGTGGAAGAACTATATTGTAATATAGTAACAATAATGTTACTGTTCAGTCTTTTTTCATTCCTGTCTGACTCCCAGTGTCTCAATTTGGTATTTTCTTGACAGAGACACTGGGCAGCTTTGACATTTCCTTCTCTATGTTCATTTTACAGATGAGGAAACTGAGGCAAAAAGAGTTAATGACTTGCTCAGGGTCACCCAGCTAATGAATGTCTGAGGCTAAGTTTGAACTTATGAAGATGAGTCTTCCTGATGTTAGGATCTGCATGCTATTCACTGTGTCACTTAGCCCCAATAACAACAATCATGACTAACAGTGTCAGTAACTGTGCTAAGTGCTCAACAATTATTATCTCATTTGATTCTTGCAACAATCCTGGGAGATAAGTTCTATTATCATCCCTGTTTTATAGATGAGGAAACTGAGGCAAAAAATGACTTACCCAGGATCATATAGCCGGTAGGGGTCTAAGACTGGATTTGAACTCAAATTTTCTTGTCTCCAGGTGTATCCACTTCATCGTCAACTGCATCAGACACCTACTATGTGACCCTGGAGATAATAATAATAATAATAATACCTATCTTTATAAAGCTTAAAACTTAATGTGCTATATATAAATGCTAGCTGTTATTGCTGTTTATTATTATCATTATTATCATTATAATTATTATTATCATTATTATTATTAATTATTCAGTAAGTTACAGTCCCTTTGTGGGCTCAGTTTTCTCAGCTGTAAACCAAGGGAGCTGGATTGAATAACCTGTAAGTACCTTTGCAGTCCTAATATTTTGCTTTCATTGACTCCTTCCATCTTCTAAGGACATTCTATAGACTCCTCTCTTTGACTTTTCAAGCTCTTTTGTCTCTTCCAACTCTAACTTTCTAATGTTCTGTCTTCTAACAGCCTATGCTGGAGCTAGAAGCTCCAACTTTCTATGTTCTAGGGCTCCTTCTGGCTTTAAGTTTCTTTCTTTCTTTTTTTTTTTTAGATTTTTTTGCAAGGCAATGGGGTTAAGTGGCTTGCTCAAGGCCACACAGCTAGGTAATTATTAAGTGTCTGAGGCTGGATTTGAACTCAGGTACTCCTGACTCCAGGGTCGGTGCTCTAGCCACTGCGCCACCTAGCCACCCCTCTAAGGTTCTTTCTAGCTTTATTATTCTGGGTTCGAAGTTCCCATCCAAACAGATATAGACCCTGTGTCCTAGGGTACCTTCTAGTTGAATCTTTTGTGTTCCAATGTCTCTCCCACATTTAATGTTCTAGGGTTTCTTCCAACTGTAAATGACTATGTTCTAGGGTCCATTCTAGATCTAACATTCTCTAATTAATTATATTCTAGGAGAGATATGAGAGATGGGGTACATATTGAATGGCTCTTCCCCTTTCTCTCAAACACCCTCTTTCCTCCCTTTGGGTTGCCTGCAATAATCTTGTACTCCTTCCAAATTTCTCTTTTCTGAGACTTGAACCCAGGTTTCCTGACTCCCACCTCTTTTCATTTTGCCAGCTGAAAAGGAGAGAAGAGAGTGGGCATTTAATTCCACCTAGTCTCTCAGAATCTTAGAAACTCAGAGTTGCCTTAAAGAGAAGGAAATTGGATGGTGTTGGGGGATACCTATGAATGCAGAGTAATACATTTCAGACTTGCTTACCAGGGTTGCTAAAGTCCAGGGATATTCTGTTTGATGCCCCATTTGTTCATTTGGCAATTTTAAGTCTCAGTCCCACCAAAGAGAGTTGTCTCCATCAGACCAGAACATAGGAATCCACCTCTTTATTGCTATTCCCCAGATACAAACAATTCATTCAACTCAATCATTTCAGGGTGCAAAAAGCCAAAAGCAGAAGGAAGGAGAGAGTTTTGGAAGATCTTATATAAACAAATTTGGGAAAACAATTTTTTTTGGATTATTGTTTCCTTTGGTTCATCAAATGCTATGATGGAAATTACTGGGCAGATGTGGCCTATCTTGGCTCAGTATCGGTTGTCCAAACTCTAAGCTCTGTCCAGAAGACAGAGTTCAGGAAGAAACTTAGGCTGCTTTTTCCCATAGACATATTGTGAGTTCAACAGGTTGACAAGAAATCCTTTCTCCCTTTGCGACTTTCTCAATTGAAGTCTTCCTGAAGGCCTCAGCACCATTGTCCCAGCCAGGTCTCACTGAATCATGGTTAGAAGAGACCTTAGGGGTTATCTGAGTCTTGCCTTCCTCCCTATGCTTCCACAATATATCTACTGATGGGGATTATAAAGCCTTTGTTTGGAAACTCTCAGTGATGGAAGTTAACTCCCTTATAAGGAAGCCCTTTTCATATATATATACACACACACACACTTTGGGCTACACAGGAAATCTTCATTTTCAGTAAGATAGTTTGGGAAGCCCTTCTAATATTTGAAGACAGCTCTCATACTATCTCTCTTTTCTAGGCTAGAGAAAAGTAGTATGGTGCCAATATGGTCACTAGATTTGGAATCAGAGAACTAACTCAGCAGAGAACTCAATCTTGTATCTGACCTTGGACAAGTTACTTCATCTTTTTGGGCCTCGGTTTCTTCATTTGTAAAGTGAAGGGACTAGATTAGATGATCTCCCTTTAAGCTTAAAATCTGTGATCTCATGATTCCAAGTGATGTGCTCTCCATGTATTATGAGGGTACATTGGGAATATTTCTTCCTGGAATTGGGAAAGTGTGTTTCTGTTAAAGCAGAAACCATGGTGTTAACAAGGGTGGAGGCTGAGCAAAATATAATATAATGTGAACCAGTATGTCCACATTGTTCCTCCACATGGAATGTAATCTCCTTGAGAGCAGGACTGTTTTGGGATGTATCCTTACCACCCATCATAGTGTCTGACTAGTAGGGATTTATTAAGACCACAGACTATATGCTTAGTCCTATGCTGGAGCACAAGAGAAGGAAAAGATTTGATGCCACAGCTCTCAAGGCTGAGCTCACAAAGTTGGGGTGATGAGCTACACATATGACAAAATTAGAGACCATCCCAGGATAATGTAGCATCACATAGTAAATCTCAAGCAATCAGAGAAAGTAGGAAGTGGACTGGGAAGGTTTCCTAGGGAGGAGTAGTGGAACTTGAGTTGGGCTTTAAGTGAAGGGCAAAATTCAGACAATGGACATAGTCTTAACAAAAACAGAATGAGTTAGTGGTTTAGGGTCCATTTTCATCTAGTGAAGAGAGGTTGGATCCAGTGTCAGAAATATCTGACCTCAGATACACAGCTACTTATTATCTTGTTGACTTTGGGCAAATCACTTAGCTTCTGCTTGCCTCAGTTTCCTTATTTGTACAATAAGTATGATAGTGGTGCAAGACTGTAATTGCTTTGTCTTGTTCCCCATTCCCTAGATGTGGATGTCCTTCAACGGCTTGGCCTCAGTGGGAAGAAGTCACCTGGTGGAAGAGCCCCGGGACTGGCCTCCATCCCTCAAGGAGTCATCCCATTTCAGTCGGGATTCATCTTCACACAGCAGACTCGAATTGAAGCCCCTACAGGTGCCATCATTCCTGCCACTTTTGGCACTAATCTGACATTTGTGCTGAGCCTCTGTTCCCATCGTGTTAATAATGCCTTCCTCTTTGCTGTCCGGAGCAGCAGGAAGAAGCTGCAGTTGGGTGTCCAGTTCATTCCTGGCAAGATCGTTCTTTACTTGGGCCAGCGGCGCTCACTGGCCTTCAATTATGATGTTCATGATGGGAGATGGCACCACTTGGCCATCAGTATCCGAGGCCAGGTGGTCACCTTCATTACTTCTTGTGGGAAGTATCAGGTGCCCATGGATTTGCATTTTAAAAAAGATGAATCTCTCGATCCTGAGGGGTCTTTCCTTTTTGGGAAGATGAACCAACACTCAGTCCAGTTTGAGGGTGCAGTGTGCCAGTTTGATATTTATCCTTCTGCCAAGGCAGCTCATAATTATTGTAAATATCTGAAGAAGCAGTGCAGACAGGCTGATACATACCGGCCACGCTTGCCTCCACTTCTCCCCCTCCTTCCCCAAGACCCTGATGCCAGTGCCCTTGAACTCCAGACTGATGCCTCTCTGCAGAGCCTGAGGAACCTGACCACTGTGATGCCTCCATTGGCATCTCTTCGAATTTCCAAGACCACCCAGACCTTGCCCAGAGCACCAGGCAAAGGTGCCAGGATAACAGTGGTGCCAGCACTGACCAGCCCTGGGTTGGTAGCACCCTCCCGCCAACCTAAGAGGACTAGCACTGTGGATCCTCGGTCATCCCGATCCACCACAATGAATAGCTTGGTCTGGACTGTACCGGTGACTGCAAAGCCTTTGCCTTTGTCTTCAGGCAAAACTTCCTCCTCTCTTAGGCCTGCACTGATCTCCTCTCAGAGCAACTTGACCAAACCTTCCATTCATACCATGAAGCCGGTACCACCCACATCTAAAGTTGGTGTGGTTAAGATTCCCTCTATTCCTATGAAGCCAGTAACTCCTTCTATGACTACGATCTCAACTAAGAGGTCCCATCCCATGGTCAAGCCAGTGCTAACCTCTTCATCTAAGAGCTTCCCTTCCACCGTGAAGCCAGGGCCCCCTGGCTCCCACCCCATCCCTGCCAGAGCCCTGCCTCCTCCCACAGTGAAGCCAGCACTTCGGAGCTCTGGAACGACCAAATCTCCTCTTCCTACTGCCAGGCCAGTGCCTTCTGCTGTACAGTTCTCCCCTCCTGTCACTACCAAGGCAGTGTCCCAGAGCTCTAGGGCCAATATGACCAGAAACTTTCCTTCTACCAGCAAGCCAGTGTTGGCTTATAGTGGTACAGCCAAGATGACCCACCCTTCAATTAATCCATCCTCACCAGCCTCAGGTTCTAGCCTAGTCCAAACCCCTAGACCCCCAGTGAAACCAGTGTTTCCTACCACAGGGATCAAATTGCCCAGAACAATACCTCCTACCTTCTCCCCAGGCTCTCCTTCTGGTCCCAACTCCACTGGCAGCAAGAAGATGTCTGAGTCCACTGTGAAGAAGAAATTGACTCCAAAGAATACTGCCTGGCCATCCAGCCATCCAAGCCCTAGGAAGGCTGGAGATGCTCCTAGTCCTGCCTCTTTCCTTTCAAGCCTGAAGAATCTGACTGCTGGGCCCATTCCTAAACAGACTCACCTTAGTCATACGGCTGCAACTGTTCTCACACAACGCCCACCCTCCAGTTCTCGATTTGTGGGTGCTGTCACCCTCACTCACACAGATGGTTACCTATTCTTTGACCCGATTGGGCCTACCTTGTTCCCATTGCTTTTGGGACCTCCAGGGCAGAAGGGAGACCCTGGCTTTCCGGTAAGTCTACATGCTTTGTCTGTCCTCTTTCCCCAATTTTATACTAGAGTATGACAGTAGACATAGAGACCAACATCCAGTCAGACAGACATCTGGTCACTGTTTGCTTCAGCCTTTTTGGGTGTCCTTAGAATGCATGTTGAAGTTCATGGCAACCATGGTGGTCTAGGAAGAACCTGGACTTGGGATTAGAGGACAAGAACTCAAAAGCCAGTATTTCTTATTAGCCTCTGATGGATGTTGATTAAGCCACTCCTGTTATAAGTTCTAATGTATTCCTACAACTCTTGACTTTCCTGAAGCATTAATAAGGTGGCATGGTGTCATTGAATTGAAGCTGAACTTGGGAGTCAGAAAAGACCTGGGTTCAAATATCTTCCCTTGACATTAGCCACATGATCATGGACAAACTCAGTTCGATGAGCATTATTTAAGAACCTGCTATGTTCAGTAAATTGTGGACAGTGTTGAGGATCTGTAGAAGTAAAAAACAAATGAACAAACAAACAAACAAACAAACCAACAATCCCCTCCCCCCCAGGAAGCTTCCATTCTACTGGGGAGAATCCTTTACCTCTCTGAGTCTCAGTTGTAAACTGGGATAATAATGCATTAAATAGTAATCCTGTAGGGTTGCTTCTTTATTGCTGATGTTAGATTTTAATTTTTAGACCTAATCTTATGAATTTATCTGTGAAGGAAATTCCCAGGGAATTAATTCCCTCTGCCAATGTGACTCTTTCATTTATAGTATTTCAAAATGGTGTTGGTACTGGAAGAATAAGGGATTTGTCCAGGATCATTTTGCCCACAATAAACATCAAAGTCAGGACTTGAACCCAGATCTCTCTGACTCCAAGGCCAGTTTTCTATCAATTATTGATCTGAGAAACAAATGAGCTATTATATTATATACCTACCAATTATTTTTTTAATTATGATGATGACAGATACTGGGATAAGGGTTAGCTGATAGTATAAGTTACTTACTAGGGTTGATAATAGGAGATCATTTTAAAGATCAACCAGTAGATTATGGTTGACGTTTTTGGAGTCTCTGCTATAAAGACTGATTTTCCTCCCAGACATTTTCCTGATAATTCTCCATTGGCTTCCTTTAAACAGAAAATTGTGCCTCCTTGCCTCCATGAAAAGTTTCCCTGTGGAATCATAGGATTTTTAGCACTGTAAGGGACTTTGGAACTAACATAGGATCATAGGGTCACAAGACTGCAAGGGACCTTAAGAGATGATCCACTCCAACTTCCTTATTGACAAATTAGGAAACAGTCCTTGAGAAACTTCCCTGGGGGTACCAGAGCAAATTGGCTATAGATCCAAGAGAAGAGTTCTGCATTCTTGGAACTGAATCATTAGTTCAGTATTTTCCCCACTATGTTCTTATCCCCAAATGACTAGTGGACTTCTAAAGTCTTCTCTTGGTTTCTTCTTCCTTTCCTTTCACCCCAGACACCTGGCTCTTCCCATCTCCCCATAGGGTCAGTTTTCCTATTGTTTACTAAATCACTGTTTCTCAACTCAAACTTCCCTGGAGACAAAGATGACACTTCAATTTTCTCCATCTGCTGCACCCTCTTCAAGCAACTATCAGAAGGCAGGGAGCAGAATTTAGGGAGAAGGGAAAGATTTGGGGTGGTAGCAACAGGATAGAGAGAGGAAAACAAGAATGAGGAGGAACTTAAAAAATTTATAGGCTTTAAGATGTGGAGATCTTTGATAGTAAAGATCTAGATGGATAAAGTGATGAAATTAGGAAGACATGAATTTGAATTTTACTCCTGATACTTACTAGCCATGTGACCCTGGGCAAGTCATTTAACCTTTGTTTGCCTCGGTTTCCTTATGTGTAAAATGGAAATAATAGTTATTATTATAGATAATATATTGATATATAATTATATTAATGATTATAATATTATTATAGATAATATATGCACTATAATATATAATAGTATATTGCTATCATCTTAGAATTATTATAATGATAAAATGAGATAATATTTATATAAAGTATATTATAAACTTTAAAAGACTTCATAAAATTTTTTAAAAAGACTTCATAAATGTTACTAGCATCATAATCATCAAAGGTTTTAGTCCAGGAGAAAATCCCCATTGATCAGAGATGATCTATAGAAAAAAACACTTTAGCTAAAAGGAACCCTAGAGAGGCAATGGATCTCCTACCTGGGGGTGTGTGTGGGGGTAATTCATGGCCCAGGGAGATTTTCCATAAGCTTGTATTGTAGAAAGAACACTGATCTTGGAGGAATGAGATTGAGTTTGAATTCTGATTCTGATTTTGAATTCTGAAAGCTGATTCTTCCACTTACAAGCTGTGTCATCATGTTCCTTCTCAGGGTCTCATTTGTAAAAAAGGTCAAACTTGAATAGTTTGGATTTGTAGAAGGGGAGAATCAGTGAGTTGGGACTTTTGAAGCATTCTAGATAACTAAGAACCCATATTCACTTTTAAGCCTCCCCACTTGGATGGGAACATTGATCAGGATAGAATGACTTCTCCAGGGCTAGTAAGCTGACTCATCATCAGACCAGGTCACTAGACCTAGTTTCCAGGGGGCCATGGCCACAGCTGCTGCTTCTCCAGCCCTGCCTCGAAATGTCCCAACCCCCCAAGCTCTTTCATCCCCTGCCCAGGCTCTAGAGCTCCCTGCCAGCTCCTCTATTTGAAATCCCTTTTTCCTGCTGAGTGGACAGTGGCTAGTGCATGGAATTTCTTGATTTTCAAAACACATTTAATTATTTTTGATAATCATTAGTAATAATATTTATACAGCCTGTCTCTAAAGAGACCAAAGCACAATTTTTTATTGTAACCATATTGTAAATCTTATGGAAATAATTTACATTACTTTTCAATTATGTAAATGGTCCCCAAGGCCCTGTTTTCTGAAATCCATTTACTCCATTAAAACACCACCAGCTAACACACAGTGAAGGCATGATCCATGTTCCCAAGGGAAGGATACAGCCTCTGGAGTCCTATGAGCTCCCTAAGACTGACTGCAGACTTCAGAGGACCTGGATTTCATAGATTTCTCTGAAACCACTCATCATTCTAAACTTCATTGCCCATCTTCTAGTTCACAATTGCTCTATGAGGCTAGTCATGAGAATCATGGCATTGAAAGTTATCAAGGACCTTACTTAGAGATCTTCTAGTGGTTTTACAGGTAAGAAACCTGAGACCAGAGCCTAAGGTCTCCAAGCTAGTTAGTGTCAGAGCCATATTTGTACTCTTTCTGACTCCAAATCCAGAGATATTACCACTCTGTTGAAGAACTATAAAAAGTTGTCCCCATTTTATGGGGTTGGGAAAGAGGCCCAGCAAGGTTAAGTCATTCAGAGGGGTTTAAGGTAAGGCTCCCAAACTTTTCTTTCCACAGAATTTTAGAAGTTGAAGAGATGTTTTAAAATCATTCAGTACAATTTCTTCATTTTAAAGATGAGGAAAAAATTTTAAAAATGGAGAAACTGAGACTCAGAGAAAGAAGGAAAGAAATAAACATTTATTAAGAGTCTGTGCTAAGTCCCTTTAAACTATTATCTTGCTTAATCAGCCACAACCCTTGAAGGAATATTCTATTACAACCATTTTACAGTTGAGAAAACTGAGGCATACAGGCTAAGTGACTTGCTCAAGGTCACACAAAGGATAAATATCTGAGACCTGAATTTACTCCTTCCTATCTCCAGGTGCTCTAACCACTGAGAATAATGTGATAGAGCTATCCATTAATGGATAGAGCTCCAAGAAACTAGATTTCCTGAACTCAGGAAGGCATACTCTTCATTCTATCATATCATCTCTGAGGTTTTAAAAGGAAGATAATGTTTAGACTATCCTGGCCCCAGGCCAATTTTCATGTTTAGAATCTGCTTTCCTTCTTGTCACGCTCCTCAGCACCTACTCCTCTCTGCAGCAAATACTTTCCACTCCATCTTGCTGTTAGAATTGGGCTTCCAGCCATTAAGTTTCTGACCACAGCTTAGAGAAATACTTCTTGGATTTGGTGGGATACTAGACCTACCCAGCTTTCATGGGCTGCTCTGAGCCTAGTTAGAAGAGTGTCATGCCCTTTTTGACATTACATAGACTTTTATGGCGTTCCTGCCCTATCTCACTAAATCTCCAGTTCGACCAGTCTCAGCATCCTTCAAAACAGAGAGCCGTTACAGTAGGGTGAGTAAACCTGAGCTCTAAAATGCTGGCTCTAATTGTGTCTATAAACTTGAGTAAATAGTTTGTCACTGAACCTCAGTTTCCTCATTTGTAAAATAGGGTCATTGAACTAGGTGATTAAATGTGAGAATAAATGTCTGGTGCTTCAAGTATTATATCTATGGTCCCTTCTGCCTCGAATGGCTTAAGACTTCCATTTGGGAGATGTTCCATTCAAGATAGAGTTAGACAAAAGTCCTTGTGTATTCATCCCTTTTAAGCCATACACAAATATGATAATTATTTTGATTTTTCTCCAGGCATAAACTCAATACAGATTTTCATTTTTTTTGTAGAGTTCTGCTTGTCTTGTAAATCAGGAAAAATATTTAGTGTAGTAGAAAAGCCATGGAATAATGGGTATTATTTTTGTAGATGGAAATGTTTTCATCTATAGAAGTGAAGTGACTCACTTAATATCAAATAGTCATTTATGTTTATGGAGCTTGAAATCAGTTCCAGTAGTTTACCCTCACCTCCTGACCTGTCATAAAGGTTTGCTCTGTTGGCTTAATAAGCTGAAGCTTGATAAATTGAACTTGCTGGTGACTGCATGGGTAGACCACATTCTATGAGAACTAAATAGTTTGTTAGACATCAGCAATCTTGGGGGTGGGGAGAGGGATAAAATCTTTCTAGGTGACCCGGACATCAGGGAATTCCAGGGAATGATCTTAGCTCCCCTTGCCATGGATGAGAGACTTTCCCCACATTGCTAATGTGAAAATGGAGTTTGACCTTCACCTCCCCTTCTGGGGGTCTTTAGCCCCCTTGCCCCTCCCACTTTCTTTCATGAACAGAGCAGTTGTGCTGTGTGCTGGCCTCAGAGGGCTCGTTGTTTCTTCGAGGTGGAAAATCCCACCCTTGCCTCATGAATCATCAGGAAAGCCACCCCAACTCAGGCTTGGTTCCCTGGAAAGAGATGGCAGATTTTTTTCCACTGCTCTGAGAACAGGCAGGGTCTCACATTGGTTGGGGAGGAGGGGTGGCAGGAGAGGGGAAGAAAGGGAACCCAGCCCATTCACTCCCTTTCTTGCTAACAAAGTAAGTACTGAAAACTTGAACTACTCAGACTGAGACACCATGCTGGGACACCTCAGTAGATCAGAGTCCTCCCAAGGTTCCCACAGTGACAGACTCTACAGCATTTCAATGGTTGGGAGAACACACGCTGAATCAGGTCAACACTTGAAGGAATTCATTTTTGCCCCAATATCATCCAATGAGCACATATCTGGACTGAGTTGGGGATGGCAATTCTCATTTGAGTAATTCCTCTGGCACTTAATGTGTCTACTCTGGGCAGATGTTGGGTATGAGGTCAGTCTCTCATCTAGGGATTTTTTGCCCTGGCTAGTGAAAATTTTTTCTCATTTCTTCAGCTGAGGAAGTTTTTGTATTGGGGCTGGGAGGGAGATGTCCTTAGTAGTTGAATATTAGTCATTGATATAGGGGGCATTTCATGAGCTGGGTTCCAGGGCTGACTCTATTACCATAAATGAATCTCACTTTTTTTATCTCTGAAATGAGAATTAGAGGGTTTTTTCCCCTGTCTCCCATATTACAGGGGTATTAGGGAGAAAGAGTTGGGGAAGGCAACTGATACAGTCCAAGAACTATATCATCTAGATTTCAGTTCCATCCTTACCCAAAATTAGTTGTGCTTCTTTGGTGTTTCATCCTTTGCTCCTTGGAATTTTCCTCAAGTTCTGAGTAAATTGGGAGTATAGACCCCAAAGCAGTGGATTGATGTCCCTCAAGGTGATTTTCTCACCATCTTCCAGCTTAGATATGACCGAGAGCGACCCAGCAACCGAGCATTTGTAAATCTATGTAGTCATACGTCAACTTCCGTAGAAATACACCCACGGGAAGGAGATTGGCCAGTGAATTGGACTGGCCCCAAAATACAAGCACATTTGCTTCGGGGAAAGCCTTTGCCAAAGTCCTTTGTAGCTGGATGTCATAATTAAAGGAAAGGAATCCAGAAAAGAAAATCAGACCTTCTATTTCCAGATGTGAGAGGCAGAGATTATTCTTCCCAACTGATAAGTAGGAAATTAGAGACCCTGAAAAAAGGACTTACCCAGGGTCATACTAAGAAATAATGCTAAACACTAGACTATATCTCAGTTCTTGTTGACTCCCAGTCCAGATGTCTGCCTAAGAGGTCATGCAACCTTAATCTCTATATTTTTACATTTCTCAAATAGGGGATATAGGGAGAGCTGGGGAGGGGAATATTGACCATATCCTTTTGTGAAATTTACTCTTTCATGAGATAACATGTTTTCTTAACTAAAATTTTCAGGGATAAGAAATGTGAATTAAATACCAACCCAGCCTTGCTGGATTTCTTAAACATTTTCTTCTTTGAATTAGAAACCTGTGGATAGGGCTGAACAAATATCCCACACAAGTTATTCCAAAACAAAAGTCTATTTTAAAAGCCTCTTAAAGAACAAATCCCACCGAGAAGAGAAAAACTATACAGAACTTGGAACCATAATACATGCTTATTAGTTTTGTAATTGTAGGGAAGTCTCTTCTTCTTCTTCTCTTTGGGCCTTGACATCCTCATTTGTCACATGGAAAAAAGAGTTCTTCCTTTCTCAGTCTTACCAGGATGGTATGAGAATCAAATGAGATGATCAATATGAAAGCTTTGGAAAAATTTTCAAAATTATTAGGTACCATACACATTAATGAATGACTCTTATTAGGGATAGGGGATAGGCACTGACCCTGTGACTTCATTGATCTAGGGAACCCAGATAGTGAAACGTCTTCTAGTCATGCTGATCAGCACTTGCATACAGTTGACCTTAGAGTTGTCTGGTTCACTGGGAGATTAACTGACTTCCCTGGGTCACACAGCCTTGAATCCACTAGACCACACTTTCTCTCCTGTTATTGTCATTCCTATTTAGATGGCGCTGGGTCCCAATGGTTTTCTGAAATTTTTAGACATGTTTTGATGAAGTAAGTTTTGGCTTGGGTCCTGGGTAGTGGTCTTGGCAGGCTTTTGTCACTGCCTACTCTACATCCTCATATCATTAGGTTTGTGAAATCCTAGCCTCTACCTGCAGAATATTGACACAGAATTTTGGAATGTAGACTATTAGAATGGCCATATCTTTTGTAAAATTTATTCTATCATCTGATATAAAGTTTCAGGGTATCTTCAAGAAGATCTTATCTGACCCCCCTCATATTATAGATGAGGTTTTTACAGATATGAAGTAACTTTTAACCCAGCGCCACTCAGATACAGTAGTAGAAGCAGTAGAAGCAGAAGACATTGACCTCTGGTCTTTTGATCCTACCTGTTATGTCTTTTCCAATTTCTTTCTTGGAACATAGAATGTTGGGGCCTAGGACTTGATAACACTGAACCAGTGTACCCTTGATAGGGACTAAGCTCATAGAATGTTAGGCTATAGGACATAGAAGAATGCAAAAGGATCTTCAAGAACATCTGGGGATGGCTTAAGCTAAATGTTTCTTTTTTTCGAATCTGAATGAGTCTCTTACTCCCTTGCTTAAAGGCCTGGAGAGCAGACAGAAGTTCAAAGATAGGCTGAATTATTGTCTCTTAGGCTTTGATCCTTTGAAAAACCTGGTTTGTGTATGAGGAGAGGGTACCAATGGAACACTGAGAGCCAAAGTGGAGAAGGAAGAAAACATTTCACATGGGAGATATCAGTGATGTCAATGGGAGAATTTACTTGGGAGGGCACAGCAGGAGAAATTTCAGTGGAGAAGATGAAAAGGAGCATTGTAGATCTCTAGGAGGGGGACAACTGGAGCTTTGGCTTATGGCATCTTTTGGAGGTCTTCTTCCAGTTGCCAATACCAATGACTGGTTGGATTCTAAATTGCTGTGATGGGTTGTTGATTCAAAAGCTTTTCCTCTGGTCTCCTCTAGTGCCATTGCCTGGACCAACAGTTGGCAAAATTGTCAGTCAGTCAATAAAAATTTATTAAATACTTATTATACTAGGAACTATGCTAAGTATTGAGAATACAAAGAAACTAAGAGATAACTTTTATCCTTGAGGAATTCACAAATTACTGGGGGAACCGCATGCCAGTAACTTGGGTATAAACAAGAAAGATATAATTAGATACACATACACATACAGGCATAAATGTATCTATCTCTACCTCTATCTGTATTTGACTTTCTATCTTTCTTTCTGTCTATGTATCTGTGTATCCATCTAGCTATTTATATATCATTTGTCCATCTGTATCTTTGTCTATATAACTGCCTGCCTATCTGTCTGTCTATAACTGTGCTTAGCTAGTGGGGCAATAAACCAGGAACCTAGCAGGAGCAGCATGATGAGAAGTGCCCTGATTTTGAGAATCAGGAGACCTAGGTTGTAGTTTGATCTTGAATGAATTTCTTCTCTTCTTAGTCTTCCTTTCCTAACCTATTAAATGGAGAGAATAGTCTCTAGTCTGCTTATCTTACAGTGGGGTATAGAAGGATAAAACAAGATCATGCATGTGTTTTAAAATATAAGGCAGTGGAGTGAGGAATCTGTTAATTTATAAAATTATGATCATTAAATGAGGAGTAGGACTATATTGTTGCTAAGGTTCTTTATCTATGTTCTTATGATTCTGTGATTAGCTTAGCATCCATCATCAATTCAGTGTGTGACTCTGGGTGACCCACATGTTGAGTAGTATCAGTTTTTCTCTGTAGCTTGTGTTTTAGCATGAAGAAGTGACTTTGAGAACCTGGATGTGAATGGTGTGTTGGTATGTCCCAAATTCTCTCTAGTAGTGCTGTGAATTTTATGGCACTTCCCATCACCTGTGTACGGTGATCTTGCTGTAGTGTGGAAATGCTTCATGGCAAAGAATCATAGCACTGTAGTTATTTCCTGTTTATCCTGTATATATCTTGTTGGCAGATATTTATTTGCTTATTATCCCCCCCCCCCCCATTTAGCTTCTGAGCTCCTTGAGTGCAGGGTCTGTCTTTGATCTTTTCTTTTTGTATCCCCAATGCTAGCACAGTGTCTAGAGTTTAATAAATTTTTATTGACTGACTAGCTTGAACAGAGATCATCTATAAAAGGTGGTGGAAAGACTACTTGACTGGACTCTCACTGCTCTATAACTCTGATATTGTCCATTCTATTATTCTATGTTCTGAGATTCCTTCCAGGCTTAATGTTCAGAGTTTTAACACTAAATATTTTAAGGTTCCTACCAGGTCTGCCATTCTCTGTCTGTGATGTTGTCTGTCACTTAGCAGTATTTAATTCTTACTTCTCTCTCTTTTTCCTTTAGGGCCCCCCCGGTTTGCCTGGGTTGCCCGGAATAGCAGGCAAAAGAGGACCCCGGGTAAGTGGTTGTCTGTCTCTTTGAGCTGTTGCCGTTTTATCATCCTGGTGCCCTGCTGGGTACCCCCAAGTTTCCTGGCAGGTTCCCACAAGCTATTCTTCTGGAGGATAAACCTCTGGTCCAACTACTTGTCACATAAAACAGAATGCTTATAATGCCCCTCGACAGCAATGCCTCCTAAATATTCCTTCCTGGGCCAAGCAATTGCCCCAGGTCATTGACCGAGGCCCTGGAAGATGGAGAAGGATGGTGCTTATTTTTAGCTCATAGCTTGCCAGTATTCCTGGTGAGACAATTACATAAACCCACAGTTCACTCCAGACCTGGCCCCCTGCTCTCTGGGAAGTCGGTTGGTGGAATCCACTCTGGCTGAAGTGATGTTTCCGTTTTCCATTTGTTCTCAGTGTATCCAGCTCCCCAAGCTGCTGTCAGCAAAGCAGCTCTGGGCCAGACTTGGGCTTGCAAGACAGGAAAGGTTAGGGGGCCAATGTGGAACTCTTGTGGGAGAAGATCAGTCATTTGTTTATGGGTTGGAAATTCTTCTCTCTTGTTTTGGGATAAGACCAAGGGATTAAAAAATGGGCATGGGCAAACTTGTGTAATGAAATAATAATAATAATAATAATAATAATAATAATAATAATAATAATTAGCATTTATATAGCTCTTTTTTGATCCTCACAATAATCCTGGGAGGCATGCAATATTATTTTCCTCATTTTATAGATGAGGAAACTGAGGCAAACATGGCTTCAGTGACTTGCTAGGGTCATTCAGTTATTAAGTTTCTCAGATCAGAATTGAACTCAGATTTTCCTCACTCCAGATCTAGTCCTTTAACCATTACTTTTGACCAGCTCTGTGGAAAATCCATGAATTTTTAGAACCATAGAATATTAGAACTGGCAAAGAGATCTAATTTAGTCCTATATATTTTACACATTTAGAAACTGAAACTACAGTGATGGTTAGTAACTTGCCTAAGAACATATAAGCTGTTCATGGCAAAGCTGAGGCTAGAACCTAGGTCTCTTGTCTTCTAGTTTTGTGTCCTTAATTTTTTCTTCTTCCTTCCTCCTTCCTTCCTTCCTTCCTTCCTTCCTTCCTTCCTTCCTTCCTTCCTTCCTTCCTTCCTTCCTTCCTTCCTTCCTTCCTTCCTTTTCTTCTTTTCTCTCATCTCCTTTCTTTTTCTCTTTCCTTTCTTTCCTTTCCTTCTTCCTTCGTTCCTTATTTCTTTTCTTCCCTTCCCTTCTCTTTTCTTCCCTTTCTTTTCTTTTTCTTCTTTTCCCTTCCCTTCTTTTCTTTTCCCTTCTCTTTTCATTTTTCTTTTCTTTTCTTTCTTTGGAATCTATAAACTCCTGTATATAGGTTTCAGAGGATCTATGAACTTGAATTGGGAAAAAATAAATTTTTATTTCAATATAATTGATTTCCTTTCTAATCCTATGCATTTTATTTTGTAAATTTAAAAACATTACTCTTTGAAGGGATGCATAGGTTTTACTAGACTGTCAAAGGAGTCCAAGATTGAAGATCCTTGTTATATAGAGTTTTTTCTCTTCAGTTTCCCCTCCCTCCAGAATTCTGCCATTTCAAAGGCCAGAGAGGGCTGAGTTGGTAGATGGGGGAATCCCTTATCCCTTCCCCCATTCTACTTTTTAAGCTAAAGCATTTATAGAAACAATTTGTTTGGCTCCTTCTCAAATATTTTGTTCATTTCTCAGAGAAGCAGAGGCCAGAGTGGAATCAGGAGGCTTGGAGAAACAGGAAAACCCCCCAGTCTTAAACAGCTGTAAATATAGAAGCTATTCTTTTTTTTAGAAAGATTTTATTTATTTTGAGATTTACAATTTTCCCCCTATTCTTGCTTCCTTCCCCCCACCCCCCACAGAAGGCAGTCTGTTAGTCTTTACATTGTTTCCATGGTATACATTGATCTAAGTTGAATGTCATGAGAGAGAAATCATATCCTTAAGGAAGAAAAATAAAGTATAAGAGAGCAAAATTACATAAGATAACAGTCCCCCCCCCCCCCCAATTGAAGGTAATAGTCTTTGGTCTTTGTTCAAACTCCACAATTCTTTCTCTGGATACAGATGGTATTCTCCATTGCAGACAGCCCAAAATTGTCTCTGATTATTGCACTGATGGAATGAGCAAGTCCATCAAGATTGATAATCACCACCATGTTGCTATTAGGGTGTGCAATGTTTTTCTGGTACTGTGTAGAAGTTATTCTTGAGGAAAATAGATAACAACTATTCTTTGGGGCAATCCCTGGCCTAGAACCAAGAAAGGGTGGAACTGGAAGGAGGGAGGGGGCTGTTCCCACTTGACTTTGTGTAGGCTTGGAGGTATTTGTGGGTGGGAGGTATATGTTCAGCAGGTTTATCTACAGAGTTCTTCTGGTATCTTTCTGAATACCCCCCTCATCTTTCCTTTCCTCAGAGTGCTTTGTTTTCCTAGAATCTTTGATTCTTTATGGTTGGGTTTTAATCCAATGGGTTAAATAGATAAAGGCTTGAGTGCAAACCTGATATAGTGAAAGGAGTAGAGAACTAAGAGCCAGAATCATAGGCTCTCAAGAATTGGAAGGGACATCAGTCATCAAAGCAGAAGATCTGGGTTTGAATCCTGGATGACAATACCCTTTTAAATCATTTTATCAAATGAGGTAGGAGGGAACTAGGTAATACAGTCAATAGAGTATTATAATTGAAGTCAGGAAAATGAGTTCAAATCATGCCTTATACACTGAAGTTATTTAAACTTTTTTAGCCTCCATTTCTTCATCTGTAAGATGGAGTTAATAATATCATCTATCTCTCAGGGTTTTTGTGAGGATCAAATATGATTATAATATATAGTGCTTCACAAACTTTAAAATCATAAACTTTATGTAAATGTTAATTATTATTACTATAATATCTAAAGTGCTTCAGAAATGAAATATTAGGTTTTAGTATTTATCACTTTGAGTCTCAGCTTTTCTATGTGTATAATAACGACCAGAAGTAGTGGATAGAAGACTGAACCTAAGAGTCGGGAACGCTTGGATTCAAATCCTGCATCTGACATATTTCAGTTTTGTGATCATGGGTGGTTCACACAACCCTTTCATACTCTAAGCATGTCTCCAAAACTGTAAATTATAGATGAGTTACCACCATTTGGTGGTAGAAGGGATATTTTATACCAAGGCCAGGTCAAAGAAGAATGGAGATAATTCTTGTAATATCTATTTTACAGAGTACACATTTAAAACTTTAAAACATTACCTGAATTCTGTATATAATACCTCCTATGGGTTACCTTCCCAACTTAGTACTTACAAGTTTGTAAGTGGAGATCCTAATAGAATGATTACTACTATCTTTGGCTCTGGGTTCAAACTCCAAAACTGTTATCTCATGAGCCCCTATTAGTGAGATTATCTTTAAAAGTTAACCAAATGACACAATTAGTTCAAAGCAAAGGTATATATTACATATATACTAAATATATTTCTGAAGTGGCTACAAAATATTTCACATCACATATTTACAATGTGGGACACATTCTCCCATAAATTTATTCAGCAGCTCATGTCTCTGGCACTACAGGATTTTTGCTTTCATGCACAGAATCTTTGCTGAGAAGGTCTTTCAGCTGGGTTCTGGTTCTGCTCCTCCCTATAACTGAATTCCAAGACTTTGAACTCATAGTCAATTCTCTTCTGTTATATGCCACAAAGTGCTTTCTGTCCTTAATGCCTCAGGTGCCTCTCTGTTACTATGTCTTTTCAGAGAGTATGTGTCTCTGCTCCTTCCTGAATGTGGTATCTCCTACTGATTGAGTAACTCCACTAGGATGCTATGGATAATGATGATGAGGAGGAAAGAAAATCTCTTTCCCTGCTGCCATTGGAGAGGTGCAGGAGTTTTACTCTACATAGTTACTCCCTGCCCCAACTAGACCTTAACTACTTCTGGAGCTGGCAGGCTTACAGGGTTTTGGCCAGTTTTCAAGCAGTCAATGAAAAGCTGCCTTTCTAATTCCATCAGGGAAAACTCCTTCATACTTCATAAAGGGATAATAGGATGTAGACATTTCTTTGCACTTTGTTTATATATCAACAACTCATTATTTCTGTTATAAGTAAGTGAATTAGGGAAAAAAACTAAGTCATTCCATCCCCCTACTCCCCAATTACATTTATTGTTGTTGTTATTTCTGGCATTGAAAACTGATTGTTTTAAGGGAAACTTCGAGGGTTACAGTATTATAGATTTAGAATCAGAAGGGATATGTCACCTAGTCTAGCTCTCTAATTTTACAAATGAGTACACTGAGTCCAAAGGAGTTACATGACTTTCCCAAAATTATAAAAGTAGTCAGTAGCAGCACTAGGGTTGAAACTCAAGCCCTAGTGCTCCACATCCTACAACTCTTTCCAATATATAATGCTATCTCCTCAGGCATATGGGAGGGAGCAAGCAGATCTTCTTATAAGACTGGATCTCACTTCCATGGTTGAGAGCCCTTTCAAGATAGGACTGCCCTTTCTAGTCAGGTATTGAAAGGGGAAAAAATCACAATTGGAAGGGGATACCTGACTGAATGTGACAGTCTCCAGCTAGAGAGTTATCTGGAGTGAACCAAGGAGAAAGCAAGTTCAGACACTGCTCAGTTTATTTAGATGTCAGCAGCCAGAGGTGAGCACAGTCTTGCAGAGGCAGGGGAATGAAATAAATGACCTCTTGAGGTTCCTTCCAGGGTGTTTTTTCCTTTGATGATCTCTTGTGATGATTCCTCAATTGTATGTCTAATAGAGGACCTGGACATGGACTTTGGGCAGATGATAGTAATTATCCAGACTATAGGGCTAGGATCCAGGTTGTTAGGACTCTGTTTATAACACAGACCTGGAAACCTCTTATGCCTAGGGACCTTTCTAGAGAAAGTGATCTGAAGCAAGATCTAACCATCTCAAAAAGATGTGAACATATATTCAAAAGATTACAGTCTTTCTTGGTTGGTATAAATCAAAAAATGAATCTCAGTCATTTGGTTTGTCCATCTAGTTTTTATTGAGCACCTACTGAACTGACATTTCCTGTGACATGAGATATACAAAGAAATAGAAAACATTTTCATTGCTTTGGAATAGCAGCTAACATTTATATAATATTTTAAGGTTTGCAAAGCACATCCCAGTAATTATTTCATCGAATCCTCAAAATCTCCCTGCGAGGAAAGTGCTACAGATATTATTATTTTCATTTTGCACATGAATAAAACTGAAGCTGAGAGAGGTTAGATGATCTGCTCAAGGTCACCAGTCAATCTCTGAAGTGGGACTTCAACCAAAAGTCTTCCTGACTTCAAGTCTAACATTCAAGCTACCACTAATCCTGTTGGAGAGACATAGTTGAATCATCAAGGGCCAAAATATGTGATATATAAAGATCCAAGTGGGTTTGAGCAGTCAGAGATCTCAGTCTCAAGGACAATATTTTGTCTTCTGCCAATGTCCTTTATTTCAGGATTTGCTGGAGAAAAATGTAATGGAAATGGGAAACAGGCAACGCTCAGAAGAGGTTTATTTTGTCTTTTCCCACATAATCTCCAAGTTTCCTCCTATTTCTAACAGTCTTTCTTGGAGGAGGAGAATTTGAATTTGATCTTGGAGAATGAATAGGATCTTCACTGGAAGAGTTTAGTCAGGCTATTTCAAGTTTGGAATGGGGGGGTGCATGAGCAAAAATGTGCTGCAAAGGGCAGAAGAGAGTCAACAATGAAAGGTCTGTCTTGGAGACCAGAGGACAGAGTTGGCAAAGAAAGTGGAACCAGTCTATGAGAAGCTTCCAATGTTAGAGTTAAGAGTCTAGGCTTTATGCTACAGTTACATGAAGACAGGCATGAGGCTATGAAAGTGTCTAAGAAGTTGGTGCTAATGAGATTGGAAAGATAATCACTTCCCCTCCTCCACCACATACCCTTTTAAGCAGCTAATCTCTTTCAGAATGATAAAGAGGAACTTTTGATTAGAAATTTGAATTTAAGAGTTGCCCCTTTATCTTGGGAAGAAGGAAGAGTTAGATATGGGGGAGGCAGAGCAAGTTGAGTCATGTCCTCTACTATGGAAGAGGCAAAAATAAGTAATTATTGATCTCTTATAGCTCTACTCCTGAGATGACAGGATTATATATCTAGAACTTGACCTCACAGACTAGCCTAAGCAACATGCATTATGTGTCACTCATAAACTAGGCACTGTGATAAGCACTGGTGATACAAAAATAAGTCAAAAAACAGTAGCTCAAGTAACTCATCCTCTAATGGGGAGACAACATCCATGCACAATGGACAGACAAAATATTCAGGAGAAATTGGGAGTAGTCTCAGAGAGAAGGTATTTAGATTAAGGAGAACTAGGAAGGACTTCTTTTAGGAGCTGGACCTTTGGCTCAGACTTAAAGAGAGCCAGGAGGGGGAGATGGGGAAGGTGGGAGTTCCAGGTATAAGGGACAGCCAGGGAAAATTTCTAGAGTAGGAAAATAGTGTGTCTTGTGCAAAGGCCATACTGTATTGTATGCTATTTAGAGGGAAATAAGGTGTAAGAAGACTGCAAAGATAGGTATTATTAAGGGACTAGGGTCTAGATTGCTAGTATAATTCCTTATTTTATAGAAGAAGAAGTTAAGACTCAGGGATGATAAATGCAGATATTAAGCAAACAAGTTGGGAATTGAACCCAGGTCTTCTGACTCCTGAGCCAGGGATCATTCCACTGTGTCATGGATTCTCTTGTTTTGGGGGTTAGTGTAAACACTGGGTACCACTATGGGTAGATCAGATGGGATCCATTCTCCTTTCACTTTTTCATTTTTCTTTTCCTATTCAGGGTCCCCCTGGGCCTCATGGAAATCCTGGTCCTCCTGGCCCTTCTGGTGCAAAGGTAGGTATTTGTTGCCAGGTAGATTTGATTATTCCCTTCATCAATGGGGAGGTAATAGAAAGAGTTCTTCTAGACCAGGACATCTAAGCTTTACTAGCATTGGACCACACAATCCTAAAGGAGCTGCGTTGTTCTCCTGCTGCAGCTTTCTTTGGCATGACCCCTGATGACAAATAGATGATTTAGGTCTGCTAGTGTCATTTGTGCTAGCAAGTTCATTAGATTAATTTTTGTTTTGTTTTTGTTATAAAAGGTCTCAGCTGGGTGACACCACTAGTTGGGTCAGGTGAGCTACATTTGAGTTACAGGTTATATACAGTCTGTCCGGGGCAGAGGGTAGGAGTACTTAACTTGAGATCTGTGAACTTTAAAAAGTGTGTGTGTGTGTGCGTGCATGTAAAACATAAACATATGCATGTATGTGTGCATGTATATATGTACACATGTGTATATATGTATGTATATGTCTGTATAGAAAACTATTTCAATTTGTTTTTCTTTTAAATTCTATATTTTATGCATTGTATAGCATATATTATATTATATCCATTTAAAAGCAGTATCTGAGAAGGAATTTCCAAGCTTCATCAGACTGCCGGAGTGGTTCATGACACAAACAAGGTTAAGAACCCCTGGTCTAAGATGGAAACCTGGAGGGTTAAGAGTTGGAATAGGTCAGGGGGTAGGTCCTGGGAAAATTGGCCCTTTGGTTTGGAATAGGTTATGTCCAAGGATCATAGATTTATATGGGTCTTTGAAGACTATCAGGTCCTTTCTTGTATAGCTGATGTGGGATTTGAACCTAAGTCTTCCTGATTTCCTGGCTTGAAGTCCTATGCCCTATATATTATGTCATACTTGGATTGGTCAACATGACCTCTCTCTGGGGCAGTGTGCTAACTTTTGTCAGTAATGTGGCAGTCCCTAAGGAGTTGGTGTACCAATGGTAGTCTGAATTTGGGGATCAGTCAATAAATTTTATTAAGCACTTGTTATATGCTAGGTACTGTGTCAATCATTGGGGATAAAAAGGACAAAAGACATCCTCTGCTCTCAAGGAGCTCACAGTCTAATGGGGGGAGGGCTCAGTGACTTGAATCTGCAGCCCCAGTGAGCTTTCTTGGTTACCTGTGGTAGGAACTTCCATCTGAACTGGGGACCAACATTCCAGTTGGTTGCATTAGTTATAACTTGATTATAACTTCCTGACTAGTCCATCATATCCTGCTCTGAGACATTGTTACCTTTTGAAGCAGATATCTGATATCCTCTGTGCCATACAACTTCTCTACTATCTCCAAGTGAGGATGGCAGCAAATGTCAATTGGACATTTCCTAGGAGCTAGAGTAGATAGTTTGTAGCACCCAGGGAGATTCCAAGTGGTATTGTCACCATGGGAACTGGACTGATGCCCCTTTCCAGCTTGAAAAGAAATCAGCTTCTCTGAATAGGGCATCTGTTTTAAATTGGAAATGCACAGGCAGGGTTCTCCCAGTGAATATTACATCCTGGTGTGACCCAGAGTGTTTCCTCGTCTCTGCTTTCCAGATCATATTTGGAGAGTGAATTTAGGCATTTCTGGTCCTTCAGAATGAGAAAGGCACAGGAATGCACACAGACATAGACACAGACACAGACTCAGACACACAGAATTATGAGATGAATGACAGGGACCAGAGTGTTCTCTCTCTCTCTCTCTCTCTCTCTCTCTCTCTCTCTCTCTTCCCCATCTCTCCTCTTTCTTTCCCTTCTCTCTCATCCCTCCCTCCCTCTCTCCTCCCTCTCCTTTCCTTCCCCCTTTCCTTCCTCTCTCTCTCTCTTCTTTCTTCCTCCTCCCCTCCTCCCCTGCCCTTTGACTGTGCTGCTTCCAGATTGCTGATGAAAGGGAAAGACCAAGTTGACTCTTTTGGAGATTTTCTCTTCCTGTTTGGTCTGCAGAGAGGGGTTTCAGGGATCTCTCTTCTTTGGATGGGCAGGTGACCAAGTAGAGTTTTTGCTTTAAGCTATGCTTTTATATTTTCTTGAGACCCAAGTTCCTGGCTACATTTTAGAATGAGATGAAACTATGTCATATTTAGAAAGAAAAAAGAATGTTTTGTCTTCATCTCTGGTGATATCTGGGACTGCCATAGAGTAGTGGAAAGGGTATTACATGTGGAAGTAGACAGCTGGTTTATAGCCTGTCTAAACTAATTACTATGTGTATATTATTCAAGAATCAGTGTAAAAAAGAATATTGAATTTGGAATCAAAGGACTTGAGTTCAAATTTTAACTCTTTCCATATTATTTATATTACCCTAGTAAGCTCTTTCAATTTCCTCATCTGTAAAATGTGGGGTAGAACTAGGTAGCCCCAAAGGTAGCTTTTATTACTGTTATTTTCTGGTCATCATGGTGGCCATACCAGGGATCATGACAGGCCTATGGTACAGATTTAATGACTATTAGAGCTAGACTGGAACCCTGAGGAAATCATTGTTATTTAGCCATCCTTCTCATTTAAAGAAGAAGAATTTGAAATCTAAGAAATAACAACCCAAGAATCTTTGATCTGCGGGCAACACCTTTTGCCTTATATCACTCCTTCTTAGCACATACCTTCACTACCCTTGAATTCTTCCATTCTAAAGGCTGAATATTAAGTGTAGGCTATTGGGGGACTGGGAGAGTAAAACAGTATGTTTGATATATATTTATAGATAAATATGATATCTTTCATCAAGGGATGTTTAAAGGCAGGAGGTTGGATGATATTTGTGTTAATCCTTTGTATGAGCATCATAAGATTGAGAGCTTAAACAGCATTGGAGATCATTTAATCCAATCAACTTGCATTAGAAAAGGAGAAAATGGAGGACCAGAAGAGGAAATTGATTTGCCTAAGGTTCTTGCAAGCAAGATTTGAACACAGGCCTTCTGACTTGAGAATTAGGGGTTTTCCTGCTTTACCTTGCTAGTAAATTTAGGGTTTTCCTCTTGAATTCTTTGCTGTGGCAGTTACTCTCTGAGGCTTGTTTCTACAGCCAAAGATTCCCCAATCGCTACACCCTCCTCCCCCTCTTCCTTCTCCCCCACCCAGCTGTGCACTTCTCAACACTGAGTGATGCCACTCACTTGGGCCCCTGACCTACAACCCAACACTGGCACAGACTCATTCTACCTCACCCCATCAGCATATGTGGCTGATGGGGGAAGCCAAGGCAACATTAGGGCTGGGCAGCCACTCAGCAATCAATTTTGGAAAGTAGCTGGCTGGGGAGGCGGGAAAGGGGTGGGTGGGGACCAACTGGGGAATTGCTGCTAATAGCTGAAAATGAGTCCAAATGGCCCAGCTTACAGTTCTGTGGTGCCTGTGTACTTTGGACTGCCAGGCTAGAAGACTTCAGTCCTTTATAATTTTTAATAGATAAGGGTGCGGATTCTGGGAACAAAAGCACAGGAGGTGTTTATCCCACTGGCCCAAGTCTCAAGCCAAAAGGAGCTGTGTTGTTCTCCTGCTGGAATTAGTCCTTTACCAATGAGTTTAGCCTTAATGACCATAGCTCCCACTGATGTGGCACTTCACAGTTTACAAAGCAGTAGACATGCTTTATTTCCTGGTAGTCTTCATAAGAGCTGTCTGATAGGCAGAGAGATGTCATTTTTTTTTTTACAATTGGAGAAATTCAAAAAGGTTAAATATGACCCAAAGTCCCACTCAGTCTGCATTCAACCTAACAGAGCCAGAACTTAGCTAGCAATATAACTGAGACTCAAATCCAAGTCTTTTGTCTCCAAATGCAGTGGTTTTGTTTTAAACCTTGAATCTAAGGGGCTTAGATTCTGACTTAGGGGCTAATAAGTTATGACAATTTGCTTTTTGTTCCCTAGATGCATCTGGCCTGTAGCTTGTAGGGAGGAGGGTTAAAGTCATCTTGGATCAGGAGAAAAAGTTTAGCAAATGGACTGATAAGTATAACTGAGCCTGCATGGGGAAAGTGGAAGCTACCTTTTCCAGGGTACAATCCGTAGTCTAAAACTCCTGGTAGAATTTAGCTATAATGGCCTATGTAGCCTTGTAGAAATCATCTGGGGTGAGCATTAGTACTGATGCCACCCAGCAGATATCCATTATCCGTTACTGTGGTGTGATATGTGGGAACTTTTCAGCAGGGGTATAACTTGGGGAAGACCTTTGAGGACATGCCAGGAAGAGGGTGTATTTGGATTTTGATAGGGAGTCACAAGCCACCACACATGCACTGGGAGCTCTTGGATTGAAGGATGAGGAATGTCCACATCTTTAGGGAGTCATAGTTTTTATGGAAGCGGCATAGCTGTCCTCTTGGTGAGGTGGATACCTGGTCTATGGCATTTTTTCCAGGAAGCTCTTACTCTGACGAGGGAAACATATCTAGGGAGGCAGCAAGGCAGTAGAAAGAATTCTACTTTTAGGTAGTAGAAAGAATACTACTTTTAGATTTAAAGTATCAACATTTCAAACTTGGTGTGACTAAGGACAAGTTAACTCTACCACCCAAAGCCTTGATTTCCTTATCTGTAAAATAGAGTATGTGTATTGGGTGTAGAATTGGACTAGATTATTACTAAGGTTCCTTTCAACTTTAAATAGATCATGTAATAGGGGTTGAGTCCCTTGCAAGTCCATCCCATGCATGTGCCCCTTGGTCATACTCTGGTCTAATCTTTACTCTAATCCCATGCAATCATTTAAACTTTCTGAGCCTCAGTTTATTTATCTGTAAAAGGAAGACAATAATATTTTCAATATCATCTTTTCAATATCATCAACAGGGTTGTTGCATGGATGGTGCTTTGTAATTCCCTAAGACACTCTGTAAATGTAAATTTTTGTTAGGGTTATTTCTTTTCTTAGTTCAGATGGTTTAGGTTAGATTTCATAGAGACTCTCTAAATCTTGGCTGAACTGTAGAAATAGGCTTTATTATTTTGGGGGAGCTATGAGAGGAGGAGGGGATATTGGTATTGCCCTAAGTTTTCTTCTTTTTTTGATGGAGGAGTACAGTGAGTTTTTCAGATTTTAAACCATGTTCCTAGGGGTTCAGCTACCAAATGTGGATTTGCTTTGAGGAGTTTGTAATCTGGTTCTGATCTGATCTTCCATGATCGTTACATGTGGATGCTGCCACCATTTTAATTTGGATGCCATGCTGCCTTTTTTTTTTTGTATATATTGCATCTATAGCCAGTTGGAATGATAGTTGGGAGGACTACCATTCAAATGGATTTGGATGCAGATTACATGACTTGGGTGGAAGAAGGAGGACTGAGCTTTTGCTAAAAGCACAAGAGGATGGAATACAATAGAAGGGATATTCATTAAGTAACTCAATTGTGCATAATATTATGTTTGATGTTATGACAGAGACAGAATTAAATGAGCCAAAGTCTTTGCCATCAGGGAACTTACAGGAAAAATTAATTATTTGTCCTTTCTAAGCCTCAGGTTCCCTTTTTGAAAAATGAAGAAGAGGTTAAACTAATTGATACCTAAGATCCCTTCTTTAATTCTAACCTTTTCCAGTCAAAAGTTCTTTTCTGGTTCTGATATCCTGTGACATGATATCTTCTTTGCTTTCCTAGAGTTTATAGAAATCTATTTAATGTCATTTTGTTTGATTTATTATCTCAAAATTATGTTTTAAATGCTGTATTAAAGTGTCATATTCCTTTCCCATTCATCCCTTTTGTTTTCTACTTTGTTCTATTGTCATATTGGGTGACTGATTCTCAGACCAAATTTAACATTTTCAAGCAAGATGTTCATCAAGCAACTTGACAATTCCACAGAAAGAGCTCCATCAACTTGGACTGAAGTTGGACTGACCCAAGTCCAAGTTTCTGATCATGGAAAGTACTAACTGGCATTCTACTGCTTTTCTGATCTCCTAGCAAACAAAATGATTTCAGACCTGGAGAGTTTTCTTGCTCCATCCCAGTAGAGGATCCTGGAAGAATCTTTCTCCATGCTGGCTTCCAGGGCTAAAATATTAGACTGTTTCCCAAAGTATAACCCAATTTCCTGATCCATACTAGGATAGAGGAGGGGGATTTTCCATGTTTCATTGGGGATTATGGTTTGGCACTCTCAATGGTGGTGATGGAAAACTTTAGCACTGGGCAGCAGACTAGATGGCAAAGGTTTAGAATACATGGATCCCCAGAGTCTTGGATTACTAGATACATCTTTGGTCTTGACTTTGGATAGATTAGGGTATTATGCTCAGTAATAGAGATGAGGGAGTTATAATTGGGGGTGGGTAGTTATGAGACCATCTGATTACTTGGGCAGACCCTCTAGAGGATCCCTCGGAGCAGAGCCTTGACTCTGATAAGGGATGTGTGCTCAGGGAGATTAGTTGCATGACTTCACTTACTATTTGGCAGCCCTTGCCGGCCTTCATTCACAATTTGCCCCGATACATCTGTAATGAATCAATGGTGTTCCATTTTGCCAGCTGCCAAGAACATGTTCCCCTGCTGGAGAAAACTGGAAAGAATAGAGAAAATGGGCTGAAGGGCAGGGCTAGAGAAAAAGATGAGGGAGGAGGAAGGACTGGCTAGGCTTGGACAGGAGGGGGGATGGTATAGGAACAATTATGATTCAGGAAAGTCCTGCTGCTCAGGAAGTGGCATTCCCCCTGAGATCTGCCCTGTTACCTCAGAACTGGAAGAGCCTTTGAACCAAATGGCCCTTTGGCTGGAGCTTGGCTGAACACTTTTTTGATGATGTTGAGGATGCACAAAGTTCATTAGTGGTGGCCACATACCCTGGAGGCAGTGGAGAGGTCTTGATAAAACTGGACTCAAAGGCTTGGAAGGGCCTGGTTCAAATCTGGGCACAGTGGTTGTTCAACAGTTCTTGAGGCCAGGATCCCTCTCAGCAAAATAGTTTTTTCATCTCTCCAACTCTTTCCTGCAGACCTTCCTTCTCCTGTGGTGCCCTTTTCTCCACTTCTTGGGACCCAGAATCTTCATGCTTTTTTTTCTCTTGTCCTATCTCAGGAAAAGCTTTGGAATATGCTTCTATTGAGTTGCATCTGATAGTTTGGATAATGTACATTTCTTCCCCAGGTACATTCACATAAGAGGATGAAATGAATCTCTAATGACAGAATTTCAAGAGACCTGGGGGAGTTATCTTGGAGGAACAGAGCAAATATACATGTTCTTAAAATGTGACATGATTAATCTTTAGTGATAGTAATCACAGGTTTGTAGATCATCTTGCTCATAAAAATGAAGTCAATATACCTTAGGTCATATAGATAATAAATTAATAGAGCCAGGATTCTTCCTTTTAGTCCTAGAAACATAGAATCTAAATGAGTTGTCCAAATTCACTTCACTATTGAGTAATGGAAATTTGGTTTTTTTTCTGGTGTTAAGCCTACTACAGCTTGCCTATCACAAGACTATTGGAGAGACTTTTTTGTCAGTGTTCTCCATTGTTCAATGTTTTCTGTTTGTTCTTTCTTCCCTTTCCCAGGTTTACTCTTTCCTTCCCTACATATGCCTTTGGAACAGTCATTGACATGGCTCTTTGCATACCCTCTTGGGACTAAAGTGTCCTAGTGACCTAGAAAATCCTCCTTTAGCTGGCAAGGGGAGGATATGTGTGTGGGGGGAATCTGGCATCCTTTTTTGGCCATTAATAAATCTTCAGTAGCACAGGGGAAAGCTTGGAGATGTGTACATAAAAGGCATTGGAGCTGTAGGAGGAAACAGCCAACAGGAGCAGAGTATTTTTTTTGGGGGGGGGTATTGGGGGTGTGGAATGTGGAGTAGAAAGATCCAAAATGCCAAGGTTCGGTTGAAATAAGTAACCTAGAGTGAATCAGTGTAAAAGGCCTGGGAGTTAATAAGAACTGGGAAATGAGGTTTGAGCCATAACCTGATCCAGATATATTTAAAGGAAGGTGCAGTTCTGGGAGAGGGAGAGAGGGGAGTGATGGTGAGTCAGGTTGAAAAGTAGGGGGTAGAGAGGATTGGTAGGTTTAGAGAATTTGAATCAAGGTAGGATGGAAAGATGCTTTTTCTTCCCTTAGGGTACTTTGGGAAGAACATCTGGCTTTCTGCATTCTTTCTGGGCATCTCATTACTAGAAACATCTGGGGAAAGGCCATCTAGAAGGAGGACTGAGGGGAAGGAGTTGTCAGAACACCTGGGTTCTAGTCCCAGTTCTGCCAGCAACCAGATGAATAACCTTAGACAAGTCCCTTCTGATTTCTGGACCATTTTCCTTATCTGTAAAATGATGAGATTGGATCAGCTATTCCTTTAAATTCTGAATTCTCTAATTTTCTAGGAATAGTGATAGTTAACTTTCATAGAGCATTTAAACCTTCATAAAGCCTTTACAGATAATAGCCCTGTGAGGTAGGCACTATTATTATCTCTATTTTGTAGAGAAGAAAAATGAAGCTAACAGAGACTTGTCCAGGGTTACACAGCTAAATATCTGAAGTAGGATTTGACCTCAGATCTTTAGAATGAATCTTACACTCTATCCACTTTGCTCTTGAAATGAGAAGTTGGAATGGCTGAGCTCATGAATTAAGAGAAACTAATGTAATAGTTGGGCTACTGAAGACTGGGCATGACTTTTTAAAAATAAATTTTTATTGATATCTTTTGTTTTTACATCATGTGAGTTTCTCATTGTATTTCTCTTCCCTCCCCAGAGAACTGTTTCTTATAATAAAGAATAAAAAAAAGGTGTATGGGGGATGCATTTCAACAATCAGTCAGTCAGTATTTATTAAGCAGTTACAATGTGCCAGGCATTTCTTCCCTCAAGTAGCTTGCATCAAAGGAATCTAACATTCCATGCATTATTCCATATTCCTCATTCTCACAAATAAAACCACAATTGTACTTTCTTGTGCATCTTGGCTATTATGATTGCATAGGATTCCACTTTTTTTCCTTTTTTTGGGAGAGGGAGGTAATTGGGGTTAAGTGACTTGCCCAAGGTCACCCACTTGGTTAGTGTCTGAAGATGGATTTAAACTCAGGTACACCTGATTTCAAGGCCAGTGCATTCTTTTTCAATTGTTGCATTGTTCTTTCCATAGGTATTGGGGTCATTGTGTACATTATTTTTTCCTGATTCTATATATTCCACTTTGCATAATTTTTTTGCTACTGCTGTAAGAGTTGCTATAAATATTTTTGTATATGTGGGATCTTTCTGTTTTCCCTCCAGTCTGCTTATTACTTCATTTTGTATTAGTTTATTTAAATCATTCCATGCTTATCTGAATTCATCATATTCATTATTTCTTAGAGATTAGTAGTGTTCCATTAGATATACCAGCTTATTTGTCATTCCTCAAGTGACAGGTATCACTTTATTTCTAATTTTTTGCTACTACAAAAGTGCTTCTACAATACTGATAGATAGGAATGCTTTTGCTTTATTAGTAACCTATCTTTGGTGTATGAGCCCAGTGTATCAAGATCTTGGGTCAAAGGATATAGCCACTTAAATATAAGTTTTTATTGATGTTATTTTATGTTTTATGTAAGCATGCAACACTTATAGACCTCTAAAATCCCTCCAAAGGGAAGAGCTGGGAGGATCTTCTCAGTCTTCTTTCAAATCTTGTATTATCTTTATAATTTTTGTTACATTCACTTTTGATTTTTAATGTGGTTTTTATTTCCATTTGTGTTGTTTTAGATAGACATTGTGTGGGGCAGCTAAATAGAATGCTGGGCTCAAAGTTAGGAAGACCTGAGTTCAAATCCAGTCTTAGATATTTACTAACCCTGTGACCCTGGGCAAATAACTTAAAACCTATTTGTCTCAGTTCATCTGAGGTGGAGAAAAATCACAAAACTGTTCTGAGTATATTTCAGATTTGTTATACAACATTAACTGGGCCCTCCTGCTGCTTGGCAACCCTTCTATACCTCCCTTATTAATTTACCAACCCACTTTCCACAGTGACTCGGTCAGACCCTTTCATCCTCAGATCTCCCATGACTTCTCCTCTCCTCCACCCCAAGGTGAGAACCCTGCCTCATATTTTTTAAAAAAATTGAAGCCATTCTCTGTGAACTTCCTCTTCTCATATCTTCCCCATCTCATTTTCCTCAACATTCAGATGCCTTCTGCTACTTTACTTGTTGCACATATGATGTAGACTTACTTCTTAGTAGGGATAACTACTGTACCTGTTCAAGTGATCCCTTTCCATTCTATTCCCTTCAGAAGATTGCCCCTTCTGTCATTCCCATTTTTTCCAGTAATTTTTTAATTTTAATTTTTGTTAGTTTGTTTTGTTTTTACAAGGCAATGGGGTTAATTGACTTGTCCAAGGTCACATAGCTAAATAAATATTAAGGACTGAGGCTGGATTTGAACACAGTCTTCATGACTCCAGGGCCAGTGCTCTAACCACTGTGCCATTTAGCTACCCCCTCCCACTTATTTTTTTTAAAGATTTTATTTGAGTTTTACAATTTTTCTCCCAATCTTAACCCCCCCCCACACAAAAAGCAATCTGTCGGTCTTTATTTTGTTTCCGTGTTGTATATTGATCCAAATTGAGTGTGTTGAGAGAGAAATCATATTGTAGGGTTCTGGTTTTTAATCCACTCTGCTGTTTGTTTACATTTTAAGGGAGAGTTCATCCCATTTACATTCAAAATTATGATAACTTATTCTTTATTGTCCTCCATGCTATCTTCCCTCTGTTTGTATTTCCCCCCCCTTTCCCCCCCCTTTATCTATATTCCTCAGCATTTTGTTTCTAAATATCACCCCCTTCAGTGTGTTTGCCCTCCTATATAACTCCTTCCCCTTTCTTTCCCCCTTTCCCTTTTCCCTTCCCTTCCTTTTTTTAGTTCTCCTTTTCCCCCCTTCCCCTCCCTTTCTCTGTTCCCCACTCCCCCTTTCCCCTTTTAATACTTGAAAGGTTAGATGTTTTTTAAGCTAACTAAGTATGTGTAAATTGACTTTAAGCCAAGTCTGATGAGAAGATTCAGGTGTTTCTCATCTCCTCCCTTCTTCTCCTCTATTACCATAGGCATTTTGTACCTCTTAATGTAATGAGATTTACCCCATTCAATCCCCTTGCCCCTCCCATCTCCTTCCTGTCTCCCTTTTTAAGGAGGTAGTGTTTTTAAAAATCATTCTATCTGAGTCATAGAAAATTCTGAGTATCCACCCCTTCTAGCTAAGTACATTCTATCTAATAGAGTTAAAATTCTTGAGAGTTATTAGGGTCTTTCTCCCAAGCAGGGTTAAAGCCAGTTACATGCCATTAGATAGCAGTCTCATGGATAGGTCATGAATGTCCATCACTTCTGGCTAGGTGTTAGAGTTACAATTCTCAAGATTTATGAGAATCTTTTTCCCCATGCTTGGATATAGCTGATTTCAACTTTTTGGATAGCAGTTTTTTCTTTTACTTTTACTGCCCCCACTTTTTACCTTTTCATATGTCTCTTGAATCTCCTGTTTGATGTCTATTTAGCTCTGGTCTTTTCATCAAGAATTTTTCGAATTCTTCCATTTCATTAAATGTCCATCTTTGTCCCTGGAAGAGAAGGCTCAGCTTTGAGGGATAGTGGATTCTTGGTTGCATTCCAAGCTCCCTTGCTCTTCAAAATATCTCATTCCAAGCCCTTTGATCCCTTAATGTTGATGCAGCCAGGTCCTGTGTAATCCTTACTGTGGCTCCTTGATATTTAAATTGTTTCTTTCTAGCTGCTTGCAGGATTTTCTCTTTTATCTGATAGTTCTGGAATTTGGCCACAACATTCCTTGGTGTTTTCATTTTAGGATCTTTTTTCTGGAGGTGATTGATGTATTCTTTCAATAACTATTTTGCCCTCTGTTTCCATGATATCAGGGCAATTTTCCATCACTATATCCTGTAATATTATGTCCAGGCTTTTTTTTCCTCTTCAATGTTTTCAGGAAGTCCAATAATTTTCAGGTTGCTCCTTCTTGACCTATTCTTAAGGTCAATGGTTTTGCTGACAAGGTATTTTACATTTTCTTCTATTTTTTTCTATTTTTTGGTTTTGCTTGACAGGCTCTTGCTGTCTCATGAAGTCATTAGTTTCTGCAGACTCCATTCTTTTTTTTAGGGAGGAGTTTTCTTCATTTACCTTTTGCAATTCCTTTTCCAATTGGTCAATTCTACTTTTGAAAGAACTTTCCATTTGACCAATTGAGGTTTTGAGAGAATTATTTTCTTTTTGCATTTGCCCAGTTGAGGATCTGAGAGATTTATTCTCATTTTGTATTTGTCCAATTGTATTTTCTAAGCATTTTTTTTCTTGTTGCAAGGTATTACTCTTCTCTGGGGTTTCTTTTGCCAAATTTTCCAATTGATTTTTAAACTCCTTCCTTATTTCTTCAAGGAAGTCTTTCTGTGCTGAAGACGAGATCATATTCTCCTCAAAGGTCCTAGGTCTCTCTGAGTTAGGGTCTTTTCCTTCCAAGAATTTTTCTATGGATCCACATTTCTGCTGACCCTTCTTCATTTTGCTAAGACCTTGAGTTGGGGAGAGGCTGGTTGGCAGGGGTTTGGTGTTGGGATTGCTAGAGGCTTTACTCACTAAGTGCAATTTCTCTGGCTGGCCAGTAAGAGGTGTTGGTTGCTTTCTCTGGCGTGTCTGTGACCTTGATTGAGGCCTTCTCCCTTAGCTTGAAGGGAGGGATTGGAGCTATTGAATTCTTTTGCCTTCAATCAATGGTGGGCTTTACCCTGGGGTGAAGTCATCCTTCTTCCTATTGTCAGCTGGGCTGGTTCTTCTGCTCACACACCTGTGCATGAGGCAGAAGTAGCCTGCAATTTTTTGTTCTGGGAAGGAGCCTCAGCTGCAATGGAGGCATGGACTCAGAGTTCTTTAGACCTGAGGAGTCCAGGGATGGTGTCCACAGATCTCCTGCACCGGAACTCTCCCCCAGCCCTGTGGGCAAGCTCCAGAGGGTCAGCATGCCTCTGCTCCAGTTGACTCAAGCCCCTCAGTCTGGCCCCACCACTGATCCAGCAGGTCCATCTCTTGGGCCCTCAGACTCCTCGGCTCCAATTCAGTTGCTAATTTGGCTGATATGGGGCTGATCCACCCTCTGCGCCCAGACTCCCCCTCCCGAACTCACCCAAAGCTACCGAAGACAAATCCTGAGGTAGATGTTTTCTCCTGACTTTTCTTTCTGGCTTTTGTGGGTTGGATTTCTGTTAAGAGGTTTGTTTCATATGATAGAAGGGGAAAGATCAGGAGACTTTAGAACTGTGCCTGTCTTTTCTCTGCCATCTTGGCCAGAAGTCCCTCCCACTTATTTTCAATACCTCTCTACTCATTCATTCCCTACTGCCTACAAGTATGCTCATCTTCAAAAAACCCTTACTTGTTCCTTTCATGCCCATTAACTTTCATTTTATTTCTTTTTCCCTTTGTGACTTAACTACTTGAATAGACCATTTACAATAGATTATCTCCACTTCTCTCTTCTTGTTCTCTTCTTTACTCCTTAGAATCTGGCATTTTACCTTATAATTCCATTGAAATTGCTCCCTCTGTCTCTCTCTCCTTCTTTCCCTTTTTCTTTTTCTCTCCCTTCCTTTCTGTCTTTCTGTCTCTGTCTCTCCAAAGTTACCAATGGTCTTTAGTTGTCAGATTCAATGGCCTGGTTATTCTCTTTGACCTCTCTGAGCCTTTGACCCTGTTGATCATACTCTCCTAATTGATTATCTCTTCTCTTTAGGTTTCCAGGATACCACATTCCTGGTTCTCCTCCTACCTGATTGACTATTCCTTTTTAGTTTCCTTCGCTGGATCCTCATCCAGATCATGCCCTTTTAACCTCAAATGTCTGGACCTTTTTCTCTTTTGCCTTTATTCTACACCACTTGATGATCTCATCAGCTCTTTTGGATTTAATTACCATTTCTATACTAATGACTTTCAAATCTACCTATCTTGCTTGCTCCAACTTCTGCTGACCTATATCTTATATCACCAACTGCTTTTCAGACATCTTGAACTGGATGTCTGGTAGGCATCTTAAATTCAACATATCCCCAAAAGAACTCATTTGCCAAGGCCTGCTGATTTCATCTTTGTAACTTATCTCTGCTTCCTTCTCTCCTCTGACACTTTGACTACTCTGTGCAGCTCCTATTAAACTCACACCCTGATTATTGCAGTAACCTGCTTCCAGTCTCTCCCCATTCTAATCCATCCTTTATTTAGTCACTTAAGTGGTTTTTCTGGGATTTATGAGATATTTAAGGAGGACTGGGACCTCTGGTGTGAAGACTTGTTGATTCCTTTTCAGGGCTGCTCATCTACTTTTGGTGTCCACCCTCACCCAACTCGCATCTATGATTCTAAGAATTTGTAGCATGCGCAATAGCCACACAATGTAAAAATGGTCTTGGCAGATGGAATAGATCAGGTGAGGATAATTGTGATAGATCTCAAACATGTCAGTGAATTAAGGAGATATCGACCCCAAACATGTGAAGACATTTTCCAACAGAATGGATGGATGAGAACAATTTGTTCTAATGATTATGAAGGTGACTGAAGCAGGTGTGAAATGATTAGAGTTTGTTCAGGCATTGAAGATAACAAGGTCACCCACTGCATTCTGATCCACTGCCAGTTGTCTTGACTTGTATCCTACTACTGGACTTCTATGACTCAGGAAGAGAGAGAGGCCGGCGACTTTGCACAATTCTGTTTCACTTAACTTCAATTTATGCTCCAGTCTAGCTGTAATCTGTGATATCATTGGGCTTCTTCAAAAACAAAGGATGAACAGCCACAAAGTGATTTTCCTAAAGCATAGATTTGATTGAGTCATACACACCCCAAGCACCCAACCCTAACTCTCAATAAATTTCATTGGCTTTTCTTTGCCTCCGGGAGCAAATACAAAATGTTCTGTTTGGCATTCAAAGTCCTCCATAACCTAAACTTTTCCTACTTTTCTGCTCTTCTTACACCTTACTCCCTAATACATATTCTTCAATATGGTAACACTGGTCTCCTGGCTGTTCCATAAAAAAGACACTCCTTTTCTCAGTTCCAGTCATTTTCTTTGACTGTTCCCCCATACCTGAAATGCTGTCTCTCCTCATCTCTGACTACTGCCTTCCCCTGTTCATTTTTTCCTATTTATCCATTATATGGTGTACATTTGTGTATATTTATTTGCATGATGTCTTCTCTATTAGATTGTAAGCTTTTTAAGGTCTGGGGCAGCCTTTGCATCTTTTTATATCCCCAGGTCTTAGCCTGGCACAAAGAAAACACTTAATAAATGTTTGACTAATTGATCCTACTCATAGAAAGGTAAATGATATTTTCATCAAATAGGAAGTTCTTTCCTAATTAAGTTATACTTTCTGAATTATTAAACACTGGGTTATTGAGTTCCATTATTTCTCATTCTCCCTTCTCTAGTCTGTTCCATTGATCTATTTTTAAACCAATACCAAATGATTTTTATGACTACTGCTGTATATTATAGTTTAAGGTCTGGATGTTCTATTCCCACTTTGTTCCTACCTTTTCCTATTTTCCCTTTATTTTTAAATCTTTCATTTTTTAAAGTAAATTTATTATTTTTATAAAGTGCTATAATATATCTTTTTGATATTTGTTATAACATCAAAAGTATACATTAACTTTGGTGATATAATCATTATTTTTATATTAGTGTGACCATGTACACTGAATATTTCTCCAGGAATAGAAATAATTCTTCCTAAGTTTGTTTTTTATTTCTTTAAGGAGCACTTTGAATCTTTGCAAATCTTTTGTTGCTTTGGCAAATTGATTCCCAAATACTTTGTGCATTTTGTAATTACTTGTAATGGAATTTCCCCTTCTATTATTGTGTCTTGGATTTTGTTATTATATAGAACAGCATTGATTTTTGAGAGCTTATTTTATAGCCTGCTAATTTGCTAAAGCCATTAATTCTCAGTATTATTGTTGATTCACTATGATTTTCCAAGTATCCCATTCCAAGTATCAGCAAAGAGGATAGGTTTATCTCTTCTTTACCTATTTTTATGCCTTTAGTTTCTTTCTCTTGTCAGTTATTAATAACTTTTTCAGAACTATAGAAATCACAGTAAGGAGAGTGGACATCTTAGACTATTTATTGGAAAAAGTTCTAATATATTCTCATTGCTTATGATGCTTGTTTTGATATAATCCTTTTCTTTGCATAATTCCAAAGAGTTTGAACATGAATTTTTATCCAGGAGGATAAAGAATACTAAAAATTGAAGTGGGTACAACTCAGGCACAGTGGGTAATGCCAGAGGAGTAGGGATGGGCATTACATCAGGCTTGTTATCAGAAAAAGAAATCTTTATAATCTGGAAATCTTGGTCTGAGTGGGTTTTGAGAGACATAATGAATGCTATGTCTCTAGGATCACTTCAAATGAGATGTTATTAGGGAATGACCCTTACCTGGTCTCTCTCAGAAAGTATCTAATTCTGCCATCCTGTGTGTTTATGTGTGGTTGGAATGCTCAGCCAAACAGTAAAGCAGTTTGATCTTATTTTTATACTTATTATTCGCAGAGTATGTTGGATCAATCTATGGAAGGGAATAGGCCTTCCCTTCTGACTCAGAAACTTACTGTTTCTCTGATTCTCAGACACTTGTGCTATCAATCAGCAATACAGTATCTGACATAATTTAAAGACAATTGATTAATAATCATTAATGTGTACTAGGACTCAAGCTAGGCTTTCATAATACAAAGACAAAAACAGAGCTTACATTCTACACATGTACATCCACTCAGTATCTATAAAGATATTTATCAACATATCTGTACATGTATTACATGTGCACACATATATGTATGTACATGCATACAAATATGTGCATATATTTTGATAAAATGGGCAGATAGGTAGAACAAAGGTAGAGGGCCAGGTCTGGAGTTAGGAAAACTCATTTTCTTTCAGTTCATATCTGGCCTCATACCCTTACTATATGTGTGATCCTGGGCAAGCCACTTATTTGCCTCAGTTTTCTCATCTGTTAAATGAACTGGAGAAGGAAATGGCAAACCATTCTATTTTTGCCAAGAAAAAACCCAAGTGGGGTTAAAAAGAGTCAGACATGACTGAAAAACGATTGAACACCTCATGTTCTGTGTATATATGTTATATACACACATATATATGAAATGCATTTATGTTATGTGCATATATACACATAAATATTTCCATGTATTTGGGTATATATATGTGTGTATATATATATATATATATATATATATATATATATATATATATATATATAAAAATATATATTTATATACTCACAAAATAAATTCAAGGCACTTTTGGGGAACAAGGGTATTGGAGAAGAAAGAGTGCCAGATCTAGAACTAGGAGATTTGGTTTGTATCCTATCTCTGAAGCATACTATATAACTTTGGAATAGTCATTTAACCTTTCTTGACTATTGCATTCTCATCCATAAAATGAGTATAATAAAGTTGTATTACCTCATGAATTATTATGTGAAAAGTAATATATACATACATACATATATACACACACCCATTTTAAATGCCATATTCTATCTCTTATACAATATAACATATATTTGAAGGAGTACTAACTTGCTGGGTACCAACAAATTAAAAAAATAATCATGTCAGATAGATGTGTCTGCTGGAGATGCATTCAAAAGGATGACCAAAAGGTGTTTCTTGAGGACCAGGGTATGAGGGTGAGTGGTGAGTCAGGTTGATAGCTCATAACAGAGAGGAGGTCAGAAGTCAGCCAGAGCTTGAGGTTCTCCTTTCAAAAGGAAGAGGGATATAGGAGGGCAGACATTTAGAGGGAGACTATTTTCTCAGAGTAAGGTACATCTGAGGGCAAAGCTTTCAGGGAGGGTTTATTTTCTAACATGAGCTTTTTCTGTTGTAGGGACAAAAAGGAGATCCTGGATTATCCCCTGGAAAGGCCTATGATGGTGAAAAGGTAGGTTTTTGTAAGCTCAGCAGGCAGCAGTTCCATGAGCTGATGTCAATAAGGCTTTAGTTTTTTTTTTAACCAGCTTACTGTAGATATAAATCCCATTAATCCTCAAGAGGAGTCTCAATACCCCAAGGGTACCAGTTTAGGTACCTACAAGTGTCAAAAACTAGGATATACTGGATTGGATTTCAGCTTCGAGATGTTAATTTTCCTTGGAAAGATGTATTCATCTACTCAATTTGGGTAAGTGATGATTTATGTCAAGGGAAAATATTGATTATGTAGACATTATGCCTACATTCTTCTTGGGGCAGGCTGTTATAGAAAAGCAAAACACATGCAGGTGGTTGGGTTGCTTACTCATTTATTAGACTGTCAGAGAACATAGTTACCAAATGGAAGAGCTTTTTTAAAATATCATTTAAGCAACAGGCCTGCATCTTTGTTAAGGTTGCAGTGCTTTGCCTGTCATCCTCTTTCTTAGAGAAATGATGGAGTCTGGGCCACATGATATAGTAGAAAGAGCATTAAATTTAGTGTTGGAGGATCAGGTTTGAATCTTGACTTCACCACTTATTTCTAAGCTTTGTGTTTTTGGAGGCAAGATGATTCTTCACCTCTTTCACTTTGGATTTTTACAGTTTTAAAATCAGAGTTGGACTAGATGATAAGATGGAATAGCTAAGGTCCCCTCCAGTGATTTCCTTTGATCCCACTCCCTGCTTCTCTTTCACTGTTGTGATCCCTTGTGAATACCTTTTTGCATGACTTCCTTTCTCCTTTGCACCCTACTTCCCTGATACTGAAATCAGGGAAGCATAAGGGTCTCATGCCCCCATTTCTGAGGTTATTTTTCCTCTGGGTACCCCCTGGAAATGTTGTGCTTCTAGCTGCAGTGGAGAGCCCCACCAGAAGTTTTGGCTCTTTACTCTCATCAGTTATTAGAGATGTGTGTTGGTTGCCTTTATGAAGGAAAAAGCAGCCATGAGTACAATCACTTAAATCACATAATAAAGAGCTCTGTGATGCTGGAAAGCCGGGAGGCCTGGGATTCTGTATGTTGAAGTCATAAAATAGAAATGACTTGTGCCAGAGGACCTAATCCCATCCCTACAGCGTCCCCAATAAACCAAGGGAGGTGGAGGGCGGTAATCACCCAGAAGCACAGGAAACCTGTAAATCCACTCCTCCAGCCTCAGGGCCTCCACCATCCAATCTACTCCTAAATAGCCAGAAACAAGATCACTCAGCATCTCATATACAGGGGAATGAACTTTATGGTTAACTAGTCTGGCTTCCCTCTGGATGCTACCCAGAAACCCTTCCAACAGGGGTAAGATGTTGAACTAGTGGAGTCTTTGTTTAAAATTTCAACCCCTGGGACCCTCTGGGAATTGGAAACAATTACTCACTAATGGATATCATTATAAGATATAGAATTTAGTATCTGTTAAAGAGATTTTAGTCTGATATCTAAAATTCCTAGTCTAGGGAGAGATCCATAATTGGAATCCTGCATAGAATCTCTCTTAAAAGTGTGTGCTTTGAGGAAGGTAGGAATCAATTCATTTCTCAGGGCAGTTGCTGTAAGATGAGAAAATGTCATATATCTGATGCAATAGATGAGACCTTCCTATAAGAATAAAAGAGCCTATAAAATAAAGATAAATGACTACCTGGGAAGTGTGATGGCCCTAAAGGTTATTCTTTATGCTTACAGGTTGCAAAACTGAGCAGAATGACTGTCATAACATCAGTCAATTTTGTGTTTTCAGGGAGACATAGGCTTACCTGGGCTGACTGGGACTCTGGGACCAACTGGCCGAAAGGTAGGTGTTTTGTTTTTTTCTTTCAGTTATTAGAGGGACTCATTGCTTGGATTGGGAAACAAATTGCTAATATCTAAAATTTCTTCACAATCAGATGGCTTTAGATAAGGGAACCCTGAGACAAGAAGTCTCATGGATTAGGGTTTAGAAAGTTGTACTGGTATTCAAGAACCCTGGGTTCTTGTTCTTGTTCTTCATCTTGGCCTTGAACCAATCAGCTTCCCATTTTTGGACCTCAGTTTCCTCTTCAAAGCAGTAAAAGTTTCTGCCTGATTCTTTACTGTCTCCTTGCTTAGAATGCCCTTTCCTCTCTTCTCTTGTCTGGTTATTGTCTTATCTATTGACTCAGCCTTCCTAACTAAATCATAGATGTCATGATGTTAGGGACTCCAGCAGCATGCTTCCCATACTGTAGGTACTCAGTACATATTTGTTGATGAATCTAATGATTTCTGAATACACTTCAGACCAGGCCGTAAACTTTCTTAATGATATAATAATGACCATAACCAATGACAGCATCAGACAAAGAGCCATTTCTTATGAGGATCTCAACTTCCATCTAACTTTCCCATCATGGTCAGTGGTGATATTGACCTTTACCATCCCATCCAGGTCCTTCTTTAGTCTTTTGGTTATACAGTTCAACTCTGGGCTTCCTTTGGTGTTGGTTGCATTTGAGATGGGGAGTGAGAGCCTCAAATCTCACACTCACCTTGTTCTCTGTGAATTTAGATGGAGAAATATGGGGACTTACTTTGGGAGGATAGAACCATCTATCAGGCCAGTTCCAGACCCCTTAATATAAATCTGGAGGGGATAGACCCAGACGAGAAACTAAGGTTGTCTGCAGGCTGTGGGGAAACACTGATTTTTTTGGCCCAGGGAAATATTTTGGGCCTCTTTCCTCCTGGGCTGCAGCCCCGTCCTAATGGATGAAGTGTGAGTTACATAGTTTTCCTACACTAGCAGCTTATAAAGTAGAGTGTGGTGGTTTTGATCTGTCCAGCCCTGCATCTGGACTGGAAGCTCAGCAGATGATGGAGAAAAATGCTCTCAGTTTGCCCCAAAGGTCCATGTTAACCTGGGGAGGAGTGCCCCATGGCCTTGTTGATGAGTAGGCTTTCCTTTAGGTAAAAGGAAGCTCATGACCCTAAACCAAGAAGATAAATCTGTCCATTTAGGGGCAGCATGACTTGTCTTTCTAAATTCAGAAAAGGTGTTTGTGGTTGGAAAAATACTTGGCAAAACAGCATGCATTTTGAATTCCCTGCTGGCCCCAATCCAGGCTAAATATCACAGGGCTTGGTCTACCAGGGAGAGGGTATCTCCCTTTCCAAGTGGGCAGAGAGAGAGCCTAGAAAAGCTTAAATTTAGGATTAGGATTGTACCAGTTTGGGCAGGGTGAATGGAAAAGAATCAACTGGATATAACAGGAAATTCTCATGTAGTTTTTATCCCAATTGAGCCTTTCAACTGCATGACAGTTTCTTTTCTTTTCTGGGTTTTCTCCATCTACCACAAACATTTTTTATTTGTGAGAATAGATGAATCTTCTCTTTTCTTTCAACCAGTCACCTGTTGTGGTATCTTCTTTTTGGCTAACCTGTGGATTCCATGAAGGGTGACATTTTCTTGGGGTTGTCTGAATTGACCCTACCCTTTGTCCTCTACCAGTTTGATTATGATCTTTTCAAAGAGACCTCTTCAAGTTGACCTCAGATGGGTTTGATTTTTTTCCCTGACCTTGTTAATATCCTTAGAAGGTCCTTTTAGATGAAGATATAGCTAGCTCTCTCTTATTAAGTCCCTGGAGAGGTTGGTTTTCAAGGTAACTTGCCAAGACATGAGTGCAGGAGATAGCTGTAGGTCCCAGGAGGCTTCTTAAGAACAAACCTTATAAAATCAACTGGAATAGAGAGTTTAAGGAGCATCAATCAACCCAAGCCACAGTTATTCTGATTCTTTGGGGTTCTAGAGATGGAAATCCAAATAATATTGTAGACCCTCCTTGTGATGTCAGTAGACTCCTCATCTGACATCAGTGCAGGTCTCAATGCCCAGCACTGCTGTCCTAGGTCAGATATTAATATGACAAGGACCTAGTTGGTACAGTCATCAAGGGTGCCATTTTGGTTTCTCACCTGCTGGTTCTTTGTGATATCTGTGGTCTTAAAGATCCATTGATTCAGACACTACTTTCCTGTGTCAGACATCTGACCTTTCTCATGGTTGGTCTCCATGTCCTTTCATCACTTTGTATCATTGTTCATGGCTCATATTTCCTTGGCAGTCACTGGGTTGTGTCTCTTATTTCTCTTCAGGAAGCTCTACCTCTTAGCTGGTTGACTCTCCCCTTTGTCCTAGAAGCCCCTAGCAAGTGAACTGGCATTCTCCTTGCCAGTAATTGGACAGAGGTACTTGAATACTTGGACAGTCTCCTACTTAAATGACTATCAAGACCCAGCCTGTAGCTGATGCTAACTGCATGAATGCGACAGTGTAATAATGAAATACTATTAGGCATTTTAAGAACTGGGTTCTAGACTAGGTTCATCATATGATATGAGTCCATCCTATTCCACCCAATTAATTTATTTTTATTTTTTAAAAGATTAGTTCTTCCTTTCTTAATTAGACTGGAAGTACAGGGGCTACTTATGGGTTTATCCCATTCTGATCAACGTGAAGTCTTTGACTTCTGTTGTTTCTAACATGGGCAGAATTGCCCCTCCTTAGGTAACCTGGTGATCTTCCTCCACCTCTGCTCTTGGGGACCCAGCATATTTATGCCAAACTTAGTGAAGACAATCAGCTCAGCCCACTGCAACTCAGAACTCTTGAACTCAAGGGGTCCATCAGCCTTAACCTGCTTGGAAGCTCTCAACTTATCTGACTTCAATTAAATTCAGTTTAGCAAGCATTTATTATGGCCAGACATTGTGATAAGAACCAGGAATACAAAGACAAAAATGAAAAGAACCCTGTCCTCAAGGAGTTGACATTCTTCTAGGAGCAAACAATATGTACACAGATGAGTAAATAAACAATCCAAATAATTTCAGATTGAGTAGGTGGGGAGATCAGAGAATTCAGATCTGGAAAGGACTTTAGAACACAGAATTTAAAAAAATTTCAATGATGGCTTTTTTTTTATACCTTGATCATTTCTGAATATTTCCCACCCCTCTCACCCCAAAGGAGTATTGGAGCCCTCCTTCATTAAACAAACATTTAAGCAAAACCAATTCACACGTGCTCTACATATATCAGTAACCAGTAGTCTTTCCATTATGTGAAACAAAGCATTTTTCCTCATCTTTTCTTTGAAACCACTATTGGGCATCAGAAGCTAGGCAATATAGTTGTTAGGGCTAGTCCTGAGTTCAGGAAGACCTGAGTTAGGAAGATCTGAGTTCAAATTGGAACTTAGACATATAGTAGCTATGTAACCCTGGTTGAATCACTTAAGCTATTTGCCTCAGTTTCCTCATCAGTAAAATGGGGATAGTAATAGTATCTACCTCCCAGGGTTGTGAGTATCAAAAAAGAAAATTTTTGTAATACACTTTGTTGACCTTAAAACTCTATATAAATGCCCATGCTGCTGCTGCTGCTGCTGCTGGTGATATGTAATCTTAGTTTAGCTGTCATTGTAGTCATTATATTAATCTAATAGTACCTACCTTCTAGAGATAGCCTGAGTATCAAATAAGTTAATAAAGGGCTTAGCTCAGTATCTGACACATAGTGATATAATAAAAATATTATTACTAGTATTATTATTATCATGTTTTGATTTCTTTACTCTATAGATTTCATATAAGACTTCCAGTGTTTCTCTTAATTTCTCGTCTCAATTTCCTAAAGTGTAGTGGCATCCCATTACATTCATGTATCACATTTTTTGGGGGTAAGGCAATGGAGTTAAATGACTTGTCCAAGGTCACACAGCTAGGTAATTATTAGTGTCTGGGGCTGGATTTGAATTCAGGTCCTCCTGACTCCAGGGCCAGTGCTCTACCCACTATCACAATTTGTTGAGCCATTCCTTGGGAGCCAATGGCTATCCACCCTTTTTCTACACATTAACATCAAAAGTATTACTAAATATATCTTGGCATATATGGAGCCTTTCTGTTTTTAATTTCTTTGGGGCATATGCCCACAATAAATATTTTGGATTAATAAATATTAATGAATATTAATTAATTAATGGATATGAACATTTTGATAGATCTTGCTTTCACAATTCCAGATTAGAACATAGAAAGTTTCCTTTTAGGTCAAAGGATAAGAAGAGTTTAGTAACCCTTTCCCCAGATAATTCCAGATTAGAACATAGAATGTTGCCTTTTGGGGCAAGGGAGATGTGCAACATAATAACCCTTTTCCCAAATAATTTCAGATTAGAACATAGAATGTTACACTTGGAAGGGACTAGAGAAATCCAAACCCCTCTTCTTACAGATGAAGAAATTTTGACCAAGCAAAGGTGACATAGAAATTCAGTGACTATTTGCTATTTTGCAAGACAGCAATAATGATATTTTCCCCCACCTACTTCATAATAGATTTTGAGGAGCATAGAATACTATATATATATATGTGTGTGTGTGTGTGTGTGTGTTAAGTTTAAAGAGGTATATACATTAAATAAATATTTATTGTCTTCTGTGTCCAAGGCACTATTCTTTTATTGGACAGAATTATCAATCAATCAAATAAGCATTAAGCACATAATATGTGCCTTATATGTTAGAGTTAGGTGTAAAAGTACAAAATTGAAGCAATCCTTGCCCCTATGGTAGATACCATTTCATTCTTTTATTTACTTCTTAAGCACCTAGACTAATTCTTGACACATGGTAGATGCTTAATAAGTGATTCTCAAGTGATTGATTCTATTGGTAGAAACACCATGTATGTCTATTATTTCAAAAATATAGTGGGAGGGGAGCACTAGGAGCTTGGAGAATCAAGAAAGACTATGTAGAAGGTGGTGTTTGATCTGAGTTTTTGAGGAAACTGGGGATTCTAAGAAACAGATGAGGAAAAAATACATTCTAGACCTGGAGGACAGCCTGTGCAAAGATCTAGATATGTGAGATGGAATGTCATATGTGAATAACAGCAAGAAGACCAGTTTGGCTGGACCAAAGAGTCTATGAAAGGAAGGAGTGTATAATAAGGCTGAAAAGGCATGTTGGAGTCAGGTTGTAAAGGACTTAAAATACCTGGATCTGAGGTAATAAGAAACCATATATAGACTGGTTTGTGGATCTCTGGTTATATTACTTGGAAATGATAGCACTAATATCTAAAAGTGGAAGAGTGTCAGAATCATTTGGATTATATGGACCATATGGATTTTCACTTAAAGTCGCTGCTTGGAAGAGGAAATACCATCCTGCCTGGCCTTAAAATTTGAATCTTGAAGCTGGAGTCATGCTGTCACATTGATGGTGCCATGAAAATGGATTCTGATCTTTTCCATATAGCTGAGGCCTCATATACTATATCACAAGTGACGACTCTGGGGTGCAGGATGAACAGGTGTGCTTTTGGAATTTGCTCAAAAGCTGGGTGGGTAGTGTTGCCAAATTTGTCAGATCCCTTGGCCCATTTTGATGGAAGCGTGAGACGGTGCATCTGCTGAGCACAGCAAAGATAACCTCCTCAGGCTGGAAGGGGAGATGGGGTGCAGCTTTGGATATAATACCAATGAGGTGATGTCTGGTTTTTCCTGAATGTCTTAAGTAAATGATTAATTCAGGCCAGAAACCAAAGTATAAACCTAGTCATATTATAAACATTAATTCTACTAGAGAACCCTCTAGGGGCCTTCCATGGACTGCCTTACCTCCAAGATCCCATGAGTTTACTGTTGCATTTCTGCCTTGGATCTCTGACTACCAGTGGGACAATCAAAGCAACCTTGACTGGAGAGGGGTACTTGTCACTTACTGGAAAATGATTACCCTGTGGTCTACCTCGTGATTTCTAACCTATAATTGCCAGACAATGTCTGGGGAAGATGGTGGCCCATTTGATTTTGGTCATTGTCTCCCTGTCATTTGGAACTATTTGAAGATGGACACAGGCTGGCAAACAGCCTCTCCTCTAATGAGTTTCAGTAGGCTGGTGATGTTCCTTCTTTTAGTGACCAGAGCTGACACTGGTTTGGTGTTCCTCACAGCCTACCAGGAAATTCCTGTGATTTACACTTTCTTGTGTAGCCAGATATAATGTGCTACATTTAATGGGAGAAAATTAGTTTAATGAATGGAACACTCTGTGAGGGAATTAGAAGATGGGTTTTGGTCCTATCTCTGCCACTATACTTGTTTTTGTGACTTTAGGTAAGTCTTTTCCCTTTGAGTCTCAGTTTCCTCCTCTACAAAAGGGACCAGTCAAATAGTATGGCTCACTGAAGGGGTCTGCCCAGTTTAGAAAAAAGGCATGGACATGTTGGTTGGGGACAAAAATGTAAGACTGTTGCTTGTCATCTTTTCAAAAAGTGTTTTCCTTTCTCATTCTGAGTCCTATGCACCCAAACCAACTTCATTTCTGGGCCACAGTTTGTCTATTATATGGAAGAGGGTCCATGGCCACTAGCCTTACTTATTGGCAATGTTTGCTTTAGTTGACCACAGGGATTTCAGAGACAAACATAACACTCAGCAGTCTGAGAAGTGAGTAGGTATAGAAGGAATGCTTGTAAAATAACCCAGTGACTTGGATCTCACTGACTTTGTTCTGTTTGTAATTAAGCGTTCCAGTTTCCTGGGGTCGTATATGTAAGAATCTTTGTGTGTGCGCCTGTGGGTGTTTAGAAAGACTTGTTGAGGACAAAAAGTTTCCTCTTGTTATTGTAAATGAATTCTGGGAAGTTTCAAAGTCCCATAATCTTAAAACATTAGAAATGGAAAAGAGTGCTATGGGGAAACTGAGTCACAGAGTAAGGGAGTGGATTGCCCAGACAAATGGGGAAACTGAGTCACAGAGTGAGGGAATGGATTGTCCAGATTACACAGTGCCTAAGGGACAGAAATGGAACCAGAATTTGTCTTCTGACTCCCTTTCCAATATTTTTTTTTCATCACAAGATATTACAAGAAAACCTCTCTTCCTCTGGAGCACAAATTCTGGAAACTTCTATCCCACAAACCTTCCAACTTAGTTTTCATCCTTGTCTATGTGATGGCATTCACCTTTTTTTTTTTCCTTTTGTTTTTCCTACTTATGGTTGAATGTAGCTACACTTATATGCAGAGCAACTTATTTTAAAATGTGGGAACTGGAATGGATTTTTCTCTTATAAACCTAAAATCCTATGAGATCAGTGGTTGATGGGAGGTATTTATATTTTTTGAATACCTGTTACGTGCAAGTTTGTGTTCTAGGCAGAATGATACAACATGTCCAAACTAGGTCTGGGGAAGAATGCTGTACTTTGAAACAGAAGGCCTAAGTTCAAGACCCTTTACTTTTAGCCTGTAAATAGGCAAGTTATTTTGGGTAGCTCAAGTCAAAACAACAAGAATTTATTTAAGTTCTTACTATGTTCCAGAAACTGTGCAAGTGGCTCCAGGATTCAATTTAAAATTCTTTGTTTGGCTTAGCATTCAAAACTCTTCATAACCTGGCCCACCCTTTTCCTCCCACCCAATCTTTTAGTCTTTATATCTTATGCCCCATTCCCCACCTGCCCTGTCACATAGTAACACTGATATCCTTGCTGTTTTTGATAGCATTTTTTCCAATTATATGCAAGACAATTTTTAGCATTCATTTTTACAAGATTTTGAGTTCCAGATTTTTCTTCCTTTCTTCCCTCTATTCCTTCTTCCTAAAATGGTAGGCAATTTCATACAGGTTATATATGTACTAACATATTTCCATTTTAGTTATAGTTGTGAAAAAAGAAACAGATCCAAAGGGGGGAAAGCCCAATAAAAACGAATAAAATAAGTAAAAAAAATATTCTTTGATCTGCATTCAGAGTTCATGAATTCTTTATCTGGGTATGTATAGCATTTTCCTTAGTGAGTTATTTGTACTTGTCTTGGATCTTTGTGTTGCTTAATTCATAGTTGATCATCATATATTATTGCCTGTACTATGCACTGTTTTCCTGGTTCTGCTCATTTCTCTCTGTATCAGTTCGTATAAGTCTTTCCGGGTTTTACTGAAATCTGCTTGTTAATCATTTCTTATTGCACAATAGTATTCCATTACATTCATTTCTGAAATATGGCTATAACATTTTCTGCAGTTTTTATTTTGTGATCTCTTTCCTGAGGTAATTGGTGAATCCTCTCAGTGCCTATTTTGGCTTTCTCCTTCCAGTATATTAGGGCAGTTTTCCTTGATAATTTCTTAAAAGATGCTGTCCAGGTCTTCCTTTTGATTATGGTTTTTCAGGCAGTCCAATGATTCTGACATCTTTTTCAGGTCAGTTTTTCTCGTGGTCTTTAGCTTCTACTTACCCAGTTCTAACTTTTAACGAATTGTTTTCCTTAGTTTTTGTACCTCTATTTCCATTTGGCCAATAATACTTTTAGAGAGTTGTTTTCTTCAGTGGATTTTTGTATATCTTTTTCCATTCGACCAATTCTACTTTTTTCTCGTAATTCTCTTGCAGCACTCTCATTTCTTTTCTCTCTTTTTCATACACTTCTTGTATGATTTTTAAACTCCTTTATGAGTTCTTCCATGAGTTTTTTTTTTAGATTTGCACAAGAGTGTTATGATACCGTTGTTCTTTTTTGAGTTTGTCTTTATCTTTTCTGTCACTATAATAACTTTCTATGGTCAGATTTTTGTTGTTATGCTTATCTTTTTGGTTCTTTCTCCTTTCTTTTAAATTTGAACTCTGCTCCTGGGATGGAAAGGACACCTTCTCAGACATCTTGCCAGGGGATGTAGGCCACACCTTTTTACCTGGTGCTGTACTGATGTTGCCCTGAGGCCCACAGGGAACCCTTATGCCTGCTACTGAGTTGAGAGCACCAAGTGTGAGGTCACTGGTGCTGATGGAAGCTGGGGGGTCTGGTAGCTCCCCTGACACTGAGCTGGTGTCCTTAAGTGGGTGTCTGGCCTGTTGGTGGGATGTTCCTGCATTTCCCTGGAGCTACACTGATGCTCATGGAAGTCTGAAAGTCTGACTATCTCTTTGCCTGGCTGAAGCATGGAGGGGGTCCAGCACTGGAAGCTGCTTATTTGCTTGGGTTCTTTTAGGGCTGGTATTGGTTTGTTTGCCCAGGGTGGAAGTCTGGCTGCTGGGGGTGTTTGTTTGCCCAGGATTATGCTGAAGCATCTGGTGGTTTTCTGTTGTGTCCCCTGCCTGAGGCAAGTAGGGGGAACTGCTGTTGGCATTTGCCTGCTCCACCCTACTGGAGTTTAGGATTGCTCTTTGGTTTGCTGAGGTGGGTCTCAATGCTATTTGCTGGGTCACTTCTGTTCTGGTTAGTACTCGCTCCTCTTTAACTGAGTGACCTTTCTTGGTGGACTTCTAAATTTCTTGGGCTAACAGATTGTTTCACCCCTCCCCCATCCTTTTGCTAGTTCTGCTGTTCCAGAATTTGTTTTGGGGTGCTATCTTATAGTCATTTGAAGGTGTATGGGGGAGAGTTATGGAGATTTACTGTTCATCCTGGCTTCCAGAAGACTATTCCTTGTTGTTTGTTGTTTGTTGTTGTTTTTTTTTACAAGGCATTGGGGTTAAGTGACTTGCCCAAGGCCACACCTAGCTGTAATTAAGTATCTGAGGTCAGATTTGAACTCAGGTTGTCCTGACTCCAGGGCCAGTGCTCTATCTACTGTGCCGCCTAGCTGCCCCTTGTTTATTTGCTTTTTAACAAAACCCTCCATATATATACCCTTGGCTCTGGGTATTTTCTATGGGTATCCCCAAGCCTGGAATGTTTCTTCATTTCCATCTCCTGCTTCCTTCAGGGTCAGCTAAAATCCCATCTTCTGCAGGAAGCTTTTCCTGATCCCTCTTAATTCTAGTGCTTTTCCTTTATGAATTTTCTCTATTTGATCCTGTCTATACCTTGTTTGTACATAGTTGATAGCATGTTATCTCCCCTATTAGACTAGGAGGTCCTTGAGGGCAGGAATTATAGTTTTCTCTTTGTATTCCCAGTAAGCACTTAAATGTTTATTGAGCTACTGATTCACTGATCCTCATTTTCCTCACTCATAAAAATGATGAGGGTGAGAGGGGATAGACCAAATGTTCTTTTAAGGACCCTTTTTGTTCTATTCTGTGATCCTATGATGAGAACCTCCCCTCACCCCCAAATAAGAAGCATGTAGTTTCTCAATAAAAAGGAACATTGAGGGATCTTTAGTCTAGGTTTCTAGAGCATCCCTGACAGGTGGTCATCCAGTATCTGAAAATTCCTAATGACCAAGAAGGAAGGAAAGAAACAAGCATTCATTAAATGTTTAACACTTTGCAGATACGACCTCATTTGCTCCTCACAACAACCTATTATTACCCCCATTTTATAACCGAAGAAACTGAGGCAGATAGAAGTTAAGTGAGCTGCCCAGGGTCACACAGCTAGTAAGTATCTGGAATTGGATTTGAACTTCGCTCTTCCTAACTCTAGACCCAGTGTTCTATTCATTGTATTACCTAACTGGCTAGCATATACTACCTCACAGGTCAACTTTTTTTCTTGTTTAGTCATTTTTTCAGTTCTAACTAACTCTTTTTGATCCCTTTTGGGGTTTTCTTGGCAAAGATATTCTCGAGGTTTGCCATTTCTTTCTCCAGCTCATTTTACAGATGAGGAACTAAGATAAAAATGGTTAAGTGACTTGCTCAGGGTCACATAGCATGTAAATGTCTGAGACCAGATTTGAATTTGAGAAGATGAGTCACCCCATTGATTGTAGCATCATTGTTGTCTGGCTTTCACTGTTAGAGATTTCTCTTTCATATTTCTCCCAGACCTGTCTCTCTGTTACTTTTTTTTTTTTTACCAATTGATCCTACTTTTGCCCTCTGGAGCTACATAGAACAAGTGTTTAGATATTAGGAGATAGTAATCACATCTTTCCTTGATCCTTCCTTTTCTACATTAAATATCCCATCTCCTTTATTCACTCCCTCTGGGTTACTATAAATTTTCAATATCCATTTTGAATAAAAAAAATGGTATCCAGAATTGGAAGCAATAGTCCAGGTGTGATCTGTCCAGCACAGATATTTATGTTGCATGATCTCTAGATATTCTTTGTCTTTAAGGTAATTTAAGATTATATCAGTTTTCTTCTTTTTTAGCAACAATATAAAATTGTTATGATAAACTAGAATTTCAGGATCTTTAATTTTTAATTTAAACTTGCTATTGAGGTAGACTTTGCTTATCATGTGCAGATTGAGATGGTTTTTGAACCTCATGTGAGGGACTTTGCATTTATGTCTCTCCTGTGACTGCAAAACCAATGACCACTAAATGGAATGTTGAAATCTGAATTGGTCTCCCTATTATGTCTCTCTTTACTCCAGTCCATCCTTTACTCTGATGCCAAATTTGTTTTCCTTAAGTATACATCTGATCATATCACTTCTCTTAAATACAGTTTGGTTGCCCAGTGGATAGAATGGCTTGGAGTGGAGTTCAAATTTGGCCTCATATATTTAGTGGTTCTGGAAGACACTTCAAATCTTTCTGTCTTAGTTTTTTTTTTTTCAACTATAAAATGGGGATAATAACAATGCCTACCTCTGAGAATAGTTGTAAGAAGTTCAAATGACAAGATATTTATCAAGTACTGAGCAGAGCCTGATACCCAGGTGTTTAATAAAATGCTTGCTCCCCTCTACCTTCTCCCTTTATTCAACAAACTCCAGTGGCTCTCCATTGCCTTGAGAACCAAACGTAAACTCTTCTATTTAGCTTTTAAAACCCTTTATAACCTCCTTTAAATAAATATTTCCAAACTTCTTGTGCCTTACTCCCCTTTCCTCTACTCTGTCATTCAATCAAACTAACCTCCCTATTTTTCATGAAGGTCATTCTATAACATTCCATTTCCCCTCTCCACACACCTTTGCATTGATTGTCCCTCTTACCTGGAATTCACTCTCTACTCATCTCTACTTTGCTTCCTTCAAAATGGAAATTAAATACTATTTTCTTCCTGAAATCTTCCACTGATCTTCTTCACCACAGTGTCCCTCCTTTTAAGCTGCCTTGATTTAATAAATTTTGATTTATTTGTACTTTTATTTTTATTTGTATGTATGACCTTGTTGTCTTCCCCATTTTCTGAGTATTCAGCATGGCATGTAGAACACTATCTGTTATTGTTCAGTTGTTTCAGTTGTCTGACTTCGTGATCCCATTTGGGGTTTTCTTGGCAAAGACATTGGAGAGGTTTGCCATTTCCTTTTCTAGTTCATTTTACAGATGAGAAAACAGAGGGAAAGAAAATTAAGTGACTTTTCTAGGGTCACACAGCTAGTAAGTATCTGAGGCTGGATTTGAACTGTGGAAAATGAGTTTTTATTTCAGATCAGGTGCTCTATCTACTGTGTCACCTAATTGTCCCTGAAATACCACATGCACTTAATAATTGCTGATTGATTGATTAGGATATTCAAAGGACTATGGCTTTAGAGTGATAAGGGACCATAAAAATCATTCATTCTGATTCTGTCATTTTATAGATAAGAAAATTGTAGCCAGGGTAGTGAAGTGATTTACCCAAGTTAATAAATTATAGATTGTAAATGTCAGTCTGAGGATATGAACCCAGATCCTAGAATTCCAAATCAAGTACTCTTTCAATTACCCAATCCTGCATTCCTGTGGGAATGATATTACCCTTAAGAGAAATCATTTTTATGAAGCTTCACTTTGTAGTTCAAAAACACTAAGGTAATCTGCTTCAAGTTGATGATTTCTAAGACTAAAAGATAAATATATCTGTATCTATATCTACATCTATATCTATCTATCTATCTATCTATCTATCTATCTGTGAGAGAGAGAGAGAGAGAGAGAGAGAGAGAGAGAGAGAGACAGAGAGAGAATGAGCTATTCAATGAGGCAATGAGATCTTAGTTATTCACAATCACAAAGCCAAGTATTCAGAAAGAAATTGAGATTGTTAAAAATCCTGTAAGGAGAATTACTGGCTGAAAAATTAGACTAAATAATCTTGTACCATGAAGCATTTGGTATAACAGAAGAGAGGACTGTCCTGGGAGTAGGGTAGGAGAAGAGCAGATATCCCCTCTGCCTTTTAATTATTTGGAAAAGTTATTTTCCTTTCTGGATTTCAGACTCCTTATCTGTAAAATGAATGTTTGATCAAATGATCCAAATGATCCTTTCCCAACTTTAAATCTAATGATAGTTGACATTTATATTGCACTTTAAGGTTTTCTAAGTACTTTATAAATATTAACTCATTTTAATCTCATGGTAACCTAAACATAGGTACTATTCTTATCCCCCATTTACAGATAAGGAGACTGAAGTAGATAAAAATTAAGTGACTTACCCAGGTTCACACAGCCTGTAAGTATGTGAGGCCATATTTGAACACTTGTCTTCCTGAATAAAAATCAAGAGTTCTATCCATTATGATACCCAGCTACCTAATAAATCTATGATCCCGGGGCAGCTAGGTGGTACAGTGGATAGAACTCTGACCCTGGAGTCAGGAGGACCTGAGTTCAAATCCGGCCTCAGACACAATAATTACCTATCTGTATGACCTTGGGCAAGTCACTTAACCCCATTGCCTTGGAAAAAAAAACTAAAAAAAAATAAATCTATCCTAAATTTTTGAAATTCCTTTGAATTCTAAAATTCTATGGTTTTCCCATATTATTCTTCCCTAAGGCAGGTATGATGCTCTTTCTAGGTTCTTTCTGTCCTGAGGTCTGCTAATTCTAATTTATTCCTTTAAAAATATCATATTCCACTTGCTATTTATTATTTACCTAATTGACTGCACAAATTATTGACTTATTGAAGAGCCAAGATGATTCCTAGAATCTTGAAATAGTAGAAACAGAAAACCTTCTTTTGATCCCCTTCATTTTAGAGATTAGGAGACTACTGTCCAGAGAGGGGTCTAACTTGCTCAGGGCCACACATTAAGTTTGTGGCAGGACCTTGGCCTTCCAAATCACAGTGCATTGCTCTTTCCACTATTAAAGATAATAATAACTCAAATTTATACAGTGTGCTAAAATTTACAAAGCAGTCTCCTTACTACAACTCTGTGAGGTTATTAGGTATTATTTCCATTTCAGGCTGCTTCTTTGGAGCTTTATTTGGAAAGTGAATATAGGTTGTGGCCCGTATCCCAAGGCTGTCCTCAAATCAGTGGCATTTGAGTGTCTGGTTGTCCAGGACATTGGTGACAGGTTGGGTGGGCGTCACTGCAGGACACGAGGACACTACATCCAAGCATGCCTTGGTGCCAAAGAGAACAGGATGCTGCCACCTCCTCCTCCATCTACTCCATCAGCCAACACCCTATCCCTTAGGTCACTGCTTTCTGCTTCCCTTCAGACAGAATGTCTCATTCAGGCCAGAGGGATGAAGGGAACTTATTGACTTATGCCAGTTTATGAAGAGGCATGCTTTTTTCAAGGAGCTCTATTTTGGGGGTGTTTGGAAAACTGAAGCTGGCAAGAAGGGACTCCAGCTGTGGCAGGTTCTGGTTCTTGTCACCACCTCCTGCATACAAAAAGAGAACCAAGCATTTGCCCTCTTTGCTCTGAGACTCATGAGACAAAATATAGATGGAATAAGGGAAGAAGGGAGGTCCTAGATGGTAGTATTGAAGAAGGGAATAGTCTCAAGGGTTAGGCAAGGACTTTGAGTTTAAAATTCTCAACTTGAACTTCAAAACTCTCTTCCATTTGATCTCTCCAAATTGATCCTCTGATATTCCTTCATAGGAACTCTCAATTTCAGACAAATTAGTTCCTTAGTGTCCTTCAAACTCAAAGCCTTTGCTTAGACTATTCTTCTATTGAAACACCCTATCTTTCTTCTTTCTACTTTTCAAAGCCTAGCCTTTCTTTAGTGCCCAAATCAAGTCCTAACCCCTCTATAAAGTCTTTTCTGACCTCTTCAAGTCACAGTCCTCTTTTCTTCCTTGAAACACTTATGGCACTGTAGCACTCATTTTGATTTTTTAACCATTTGATTTTTAGCCTTTTACTGTGTCCTAATTGTTTTCTCTTTGTCAATCTTCTCTCCCCAATTAGCCTTCAGGGCCTTCCAGGGAATTATCATATATAATAATACTTCATCCATTGAAGTTGTTAGTTGTCTGACATTTTTTTCTATTTCTTCAAGAAATAGGAAGATTCAGGCTTTCAGAAAATGACTCAGGAAGGAAGCAGAAAAGGTATTTGAACAGCTCAAGTGGATGGTACAATTTCCATACCTTAGAGTTCACATACCATGTTTCCAACAGGGTCTTTTACCTATTTTTTGTAACAAAAAGGATTCCATTGACCTGATGTTTATATAAGCATATCTAGAGGCTGGTGGCATGCCATCTTCATGATATGTTCTATGACATCTATATCTATAGCCATAACTAGTAAAATTCTTTGAGAGAAGAAGAAATAAGAGATATCAAAGATAGTCAAGGGTCAGAAATATTCTAATAGGCAGCAATAATTCCTTGAATCTAATAAAATGAAATTTAGTAGAGAGGATTCTTGGGTTCAAACAATCAACCATAAAAGTGCAGATAGGGGAATTGTGGTAAAACAGTGGTTCCTTTGTAAAAAAGGTTGGGGTCTTTAGTGGATTGTAACCTCATTATGATCCAAAAGTGTAAGATGACAGTATCATTCCCCCCATGCAATCTCAAAATCCATGATACTATTTTAGGCTATAGTGAGATGTATAGTGTCCTGGATGAAGAAAGTTATTGTCATGGTATAGCCTAGTCTGGTCATACCACATTTATAATATTTTATATATTTCTGGGCTCCACATTTTTGGAAGGATGTTGAGAAATTGAAACCCTACTATATGAGATTCAGCTGTAAGAATTATAGCATGTCGGGGCAGCTAGGTAGTACAGTGGATAGAGCACCAGCCTTGGAGTCAGGAGTACCCAGGTTCAAATCTGGCCTCAGACACTTAATAATTACCTAGTCGTGTGGCCTTGGGCAAGCCACTTAACCCCATTTGCCTTGTAAAAACCTAAAAAAGAAAAGTAAAAAGAAAAAAAGAATTATAGCATGTTGAACTTTGGGAAGAAAGTGATCATTGGATGATAGATTTAGAACTTGGCAAGGATCCAACCCCCTTATTTTCACTTGAGCAAAATGAGGCACAGAGAATTAAGTATCTCACCCAGGCTCACATGGTAAGAAAGTATTTGAGACAGGGTTTGAATTCAGGTCTTCCCAATTCCAAGTTTATTTCTTTATCCACTGCACCTCCTTGTAGATTGGGAGGAACATGATTTGAGGTTTCAAATATTTTAAGGACTACTAGATAGAAAAGGACTGCATCTATTCTGTTTGAATTCAAAGGACAGAATGAGGAGAAATAGATGGGGACTGAAAAGAGCCAGATTTAGGTTCCCTGCAAAGAAAAGTTTCCTAATAATTAGAGTTCTGCAGAAGGAGAGCATTCCTCTTTGGGAGTCAGTGATATCCAGATGGCTTCTTTCAGGAATGCCAATCAAAGTCCTCCACATCTAGGGATTGTACTAGTTTACCACTCAGGGTCTTTCCAATTTGGAAATTCTATGAGGAAACTCAACATAATCTTTTGGGTATAGCACCAAATGAAGAGTGTGGGGACCTTTGTTCCAAATCAGGTCCTGTTGTTTGCCTGGGACTTTGTGTAAGAATATAAAGTCCTCTTAGTTGCAATTTTGTAAAGTAGGGAGACAAAAAAAGAAAATGGAGGTCATAAATAGTGGGCCATGGCCTTTGGTTGGGAGAGAGGTCATGGACTCAAAACTCTTTGGGGGCATTATATTGTCTTTAAAGTTTTAACAACCACAAACTAGTTCATATTCTCAAGACCCAGAGAATTACCCAAGGCACTGGTAACGTTCTATTTCTGGTAAAGTAATGATAACCTGTAGTGAATAAAAAACTGACCTCAGCATCAGGAAGACATGGGCTCAGATCTCTTTTCATGATTAATGTGTGGCCCTGGGCAAGTCCCATAGTCTCTTAAGTACTTTAAGACTGACAGTTTTAAAGCAGATGCCTGTCTGAAGTGGTACAAGAATTTCCTATAATTTTTGGTTGAATAAGTCCAGTTAGAAAAAAATTAGTGATAAGATCATAGAAATGGAAGGGTTAATATTAGCCACAAGGTTCTCTCTGAATCAAGGGTGGTGACTTCAAGCCATGTGAATAGTTCATTTGTTATACTCTCCCAAACAGGAGTCCCTTCAGAGCATTCTCTAACTTGCCCTTGGATATTTCTTCTTTACAGGGACAGAAAGGCTATCCTGGACCACCTGGACATCCTGGAGACCAGGTAAGTGAGTGTCCTGGTCCTATGGCTAGTCACAAGGCCCATTGGAGAGCTCTGATGTAACCCTAGCTGACCACCACCTTACTGGTTTTCTCTGTAGCAGTAGCCTGGCTCCTTAGGATCTCCCTTCCTATCCATGTCTCCTGATTTATGCCTTTATTGACATTCAAAAGCACAGAGCACACCCCCTCCCCCCTATCTGGAATGGATGGGCTGCCAGTGAGTCCCCCCCCATCCTTCCAGCTCCCTGGCTTCCCCCTCCTCCAGGCCCTGGGCACTGAGCCCCATATCCTCTGGGCCAGCAGGGAAATAAGGAAGCTCTTGCCTTCTTGCTCGTCCCTTCTTTGCACTAAATTTGCCACTGGGTTCCCCCCCTTCCTTGCTAACCACATCTTACTGAAAGAGGCAGTAATTCCCTCATGGAGTGTTTGGATAAGCCTGATGTTTGCAGTACAATCCATGAATAGCTGGGCTGTTCTGTTCGATGTTAAAGGATATTATACATGCATCCATCTCATTTGCCAGAATCTTGGCAGCACCAACGCAAGAAAAACAGTTCCATATGCCAGAGAGGGAATGACACCTTTACTTTACTCCCTGTTTTCAGGGCTGAGGGGCTTTGTGTGAGGAGCTGGTTGAGCCGGTTTCCCTGGGATATGATGGAAGGGAGGGGAATGATTGAAGGGGAGGGCTTCTCCTTCCTCCTTTTCATCTCCTTTCCTTCTCTGCCTTTGTCCTTTTGCCATCCTTTTGCCCATTGTAATGAGTTGCTTCCCTTCCCCCACTCCTCTGCCCCCAAACTTAGTATCTTAGAATGCCTTGGACTTAGCTTGAGTGGTCCCTCCTCTCCTTTCTACAACTCAAGGAGAATTCACTCTCCTCTCCTTTCCTTTACAGGGGGAGCCAGGACCAGAAGGGAGTCCGGGAGCCAAAGGTTATCCTGGCAGGCAGGTGCAGTAAATGGCTTCTCCAAGGTTCTCAAGGAGCTGTGTTTCTGCCAGAGGGGAGGAGGGTGGGGGGTGGGTAATAATGCTGATGGGAGGTGGATTGACATGGGAAAGTATATTTGGGTATGACATTAGATGCTGCTCTGGGTCTCAATAATAGAACCTGGTAATTAAGAATAGAGGAATACATAATGGCTGCAAGCAATCTGTCCTAGCTATGGGAAAATCCACTACTCCAGAGATTTCATCTTAGATATAAATTTTACCAAATTCCCTCCAGATTGGCTCCAGATCCAGATCCAGTACCCCAGAAGATAGTTGGGTATTTATTTGTACATCAAACAATCTATATCTTGGAAATTTTTGCCAAGTCATAGAAGGGAAAAGCAGAGACTTGGTGACTCTGAAAATCTCAGCCTATTGAGCTCCCTGTCTCTATTCCTCTATTTTAGTAGTCAGCTTTCATCCCTTTGTCTTCTCATTGAGTGCTTTGAGAACTCCTTCTGGCCTTCTTCGGTTATGTTCTACCTTCTCAGGGCTCAATGACCACCTCCATCCAAAGAGCCATTTTTCTGAACTTCTTTCAGGTCCCATGTTTTTCTTCTTGGAATCCATAGCTTAATTCAGAAGGTAAGGGCAGTGTTCAGATGTTGCCTAGCAGAAAATTGAGGCTGGAAGAAGTCCTGAATACACCATCAGGGAATGATCTCTTGGGATCCCATTTCTGTTAACCACAGATGGGTGTGGGACTTACCCTTCATAATGTATACTAATAGAACTGGCAGAGAGCTCTAAACTAAGAGCCCCAAAGACCCCAAGTCTGGGTTTATAAGACTGAGAATCTCCACCAGTCCTTTTGGGATCTCAGGGGATTAAAAACACTTCAGCTTTATTCATTTAAATCTCTCTCTCTCTCTCTCTCTCTCTCTCTCTCTCTCTCTCTCTCTCTCTCTCTTTCTCTCTCTCCATGTCATCAGTAAAAAAATGGCAAACAACATAGGACCAAGCATAGATCTTGGAGCCATTCCATTGGCAACCTCTTGCCAAGCTGACATTAATGACTATTGAGTCCAATCATTCAACCAGTTCCAAATCCTTTTCACTGGACCACTGTCTAGGCCACATCTCTCCATGTTTTCCTCAAGAATAGCATGGAATGTCTAATCAAATGCCTTTTTTAGATCTCAAGTCAAACATATCAGTAGAAGATCCCTGTTCTATCTGTTTAGGAAGCTTGTCCAAAAAGATTTTTTTTAATTTTAAGATTATTCTGGCATAATCTATTCTTGATGAAGTCTTGGGTGATTCTTTGTAATCATTGCTTTCTTTTCTAAATGCCAGTAGTCATTTCTTTGATAATTATTTCAAATTTTTGCTAGGAATTTAAAACCACCTCACAGACCTCTAGCTTGCAGACTTCAGTTTTTCCCCTTTCTTGAAGATTGGTACAAAATTAGCCCTTTACACTCTTGTGATACCTCTTCCATCTTCCACAATTGCTCAAAAGTCAGTCATGGTGACTCAACAACCCATATCTGCTATATTTCTTGTTAACCTTAGATGTCACTTCATCAGGGCTTGAATTCATCCAGGGCAGTTAGGTGCTCTTTTTCTATGTTATTTATGTGAACTTTCAACTCCAAGTTTTTTCCTCTGTCCTTTACCTTATTCTTTGGCAGAGAAAACCATAGCAAAATGAGATGTGAGCAGCATCATTTTCTCTCTGTTGTCTGTTGCCATCCATTGCAGTGATCCTATTTCTTTTATTCTTCCTCTTGTGCAGTCCAAGGGTACTTATTTTTGTGTGTGTCAGAGATGCCAGAGAATGGTGTTTTTAAACTGAATAAAACAAAATTCATAGGACTGTAAAGGAAAACAAGTATTTTGAAATAATTCTTAAGATATTTTTAAAAAACAAGTTCGTTGATCTCATATTAAGAATTCTTAACAGTTGGGTCCAGAGTTAAGGCACAGAGATGAGAAATGACATTATCAAGGTCATACAGTGACTGAGTTGTAGCAGAACCTATTATTTCTTACTCTTGGTTTTTTGTAGCCAATCCACTAAGCTGTTTTAGGTCATTTATAACCTTCTTTTCTACCTAAGTCCTTTTGAAGGATTGAGAAGAACCAAAATGTTGAACAACTTTTCTTCTCCTGAAAAATAAGGATGGCAAACAGAGGGGCAGTGTTACATGATGAAGCACACTGTTTGCCTCCTGATATAAAAGGGTACAGGTTGAGACTTCTTTTTTATGTGGGGAAAGTTTATTTTCTTTTCATATTTATTTGTTTGTTTTATTTTGTTTATTTATTTGTCATGTCTTTTTCCTTCCTTCCTTCCTTCCTTCCTTCCTTCCTTCCTTCCTTCCTTCTTTCTAATGAGGGGGAAATCAGAGAGAGAGAAAAACTATTTTTTGTTCATTGAAAATATAAAATTACAAAAAAAAATACAGTTAAACTAGATGATCTCCAAGGTCCCCTTCCAGCTCTGACTATACCATTAATTAGCATAGACCCCTAGCTCTGATTTAACCAGAAAATATGAGACCTTTTACACAAGACCAGTCTTCTGCTGTTTCTCTTATCAAAGCAAAACCAAGTGCTTTGAAGAAAGGAATCGGAGAGATCCCAGATGCAAAAAGCTCCTTTGGGAGTTCATGCCTGAAATACTACATTGTCCACGTGGTTCCCCCCCCCCCCCCCCAAGACTAACTTCTGGATCTCCTCTTAAGGGAGGAGTTTGTAAGAAGAACTGAGCTCTAAGTTGGCAACAACTTCAGAACTTGGTTTGAGTAGGTTCATGGACAGACTCAAGGCTTGCTTCTGTTTAGACTGGGACTTACAGAGCAGTGGGGATTTAGCCTGCCTCTTGGTTATTCTGCTCCTCCCACATTTCTGAAGAATTGAAAAAATTCCAAAACATACCTCCCTCCTTACCCTTCCCTTCTTCCAGCCCTGCCTTCTCTTCCTCTTTTTTATTCTTATATTCTCTCAGTTGTATTCCTGTGAAGTACATTCAGGATGACTTTGATCAGCGTTATAGTCAAGAGTATGTTAAGATGAAAGATGTTATAGGGAATATCATATAGTCGCCTCATGTTAAATGGCCCAAAGAAGAGAAATTATGTCTGAAGTTGCATAGAAAAGTGACTTTGGAGTCAAAGTCTACCTCTGACATGTATTTTCTGTGTAAACTGGATCAAGTTACTTTTAATCTCCCTTAGTCTGAGTTGGTCTAGATGACCCCGGCATTCCTCTTAGCTCTAAAGTATGACCTTATGACCTAGGACAGAGCATGAGTGGAAGGGAAGTATTTAATTTATAATATTATACCTCTCATTTCATATTCTTCATCCTTCCTTTTCCATCTACCCCAACTTTGGGCTACTTGAATAGCCTTGGAAAGAATTAATTATATTATTTATAACAACTTTTCTTTAGAAAAAAGTTTATTGATATCTTTTGTTTTAATATCATCTTCATATATGAATACCTCCCTTTTATCCCCTTTATTCCAGGGGTCATCCCTTGAAATGAAGAAGGAAAAAAAAGCCAAAAGAAAGAAAGAAAACAATTCACCAAAATGTCAGTTTAATTATACAATATAGGGAATATATTCCTTATTCAAACCCATAATCCTCTACTTTTGCTCTCAGGGGGAGAGCTTCATTTTCTCTTCTCTTCTTTGAGAACAAGTACAGATTTTATCAGTATAGAGACTTAAGACTTGTTCATCATCTACTTAAGGAGGGTTAATGCTGGTATTCAAACTCAGATCTTCATAGTATTACAAATTTAGATCTGGAATGGCTCTTAGAGATTACAATTCTTCATTTTACAAATGAGAAAACTGAGGGCAGTTAAATGATTTTTTCATTAAATGTCTGAGGTAGGATTTTAACTTAGGCTCTCTTGATTCTACATCCAGTTTTCTAACCACTATGTCCTTCTACCTTTCTTTGAACACTCTTTCCATGATACCATGTTGCTTCTCACGAGTAGAAAAAGCTCATGAGTTTCCCAGGGTCAAGCCACTGACGATTTTTTAATCTACTCCATTTTCAAGTATGTGGGTGGTTTGTGGATCTAAGAAAAGCATTTCTCAGCCTAGAGCTTCCCTCTTTTCCCTCAGATGACTCTGTTTAGTCATGGGTCCAGTTAATTGTGAGTGTGGGCATGTTGTGGTGGGCTGTCTGTGTGGTGGTGCCTTCCATGGCTCAGCCCTGACAGCCTGTCAGATTCCTTCATCTCAGACTGCTTCACATTTTCCTTTTGTATCCAACTTGGGGCTCTGGTCTTTGGGGACTTCTGATCAGAGGTAATCACAATAACTCACTTTAGGCAGCTCTTCAGACTTCATAAACCTCTTCCTCACCTTGACCTTGTTTTCACTTTACAGCTGAGGCTCTAGGAAGTTAGATGACTTACCCTGGTTTAGCATGGCTAGTAACCAATAAATATTCTTTGAAGTACCTACTATTTGCTAAACAATGAACTAGGCACTAGGGGTATCAAGTCAAAGAATTAAATAATCCCTTATATAGTAATGATCTGAGTCAAGACTCAAACTCTGATCTTCCAGCTCCAGGATCTCTTTTCACTCCTGGTTCATGCACAGAATATAAATTTGACAATGCCTATTTGGGGCTACTTAAGGTTTCTTCACATTCGCCTTTTTTTTCTTTGTTTCTTATATTTCAGGGATTACCTGGGCCAATAGGAGAACCTGGACCCAAGGGCAGTCGGGTAAGTGCATCTTGGAGGCATTCTATTATTTTCTGATGATCAAATGACAGAGGCCTGTGTTGGCTATTTAGGGCTCAGAGCAGATTCTTCAGATTGATGTTGCTCACATCTCTCCCACTCAGCAAGGTACCTAGAATGTCCCTTTGGCTCCAGTTTCAGAGATTTTCAAGTACCTTCTTCTTTATATCTCTCATTTGGTCATAGGCAGCAGTACCCCCCCCCCCCCCCAACTCAGAGTTCCAGGGCAAGGAGATTCTAGGAGGGTGGAAAGAAGGGAGGGACATTGATTGAGCTATGGCTTTCCAGAAAAGCTCTCACTTAAGCCAAACACAATGAGCCAGGGAGATCCAGGGTTACCCCTAATGGCCTCAGAGTGAATCTAGCTGAGGCCAGGTTGCTGGAGCCAGTTGCAAGTGATCCTCCACCTTTTTCTTCAACCCCATTCCCCATACTCCCTCCCCTGCTAGGGTAAGCCAGAAGAACAGCCAGGATGACTCAATGTGAACAGGGTGTTGCAGCATTTCTAATTGCCTGTAATTGGTGGCTACATCCCCCTAGCTCCCAGTGAATGCCCGCAGCCTGGCAGAAGGATCAGGGTGCTGGTAGCTGCTAATGAGTTTTATGTTCAGAAAGAGGCTGGAAGTCAGGAACCATAGCCAAAAGTCCATCTATTTTCTTCTTCCCTTTAAGGGGATCCCTTTGTTAGCTATTCCCATTCCAGAGAAGGGAGTCAGCCTGTGGGAAACCATCTTGAACCCGGCAAAGCAAAGTACTAAGTGGGTGAAAGAATGAAGTGGTAGGAGTAGGAAATGTGACTAGCCACCAAAGGGATCAGTACTCCCTCCCTGCCTTGCCCTTAGAACCACATGTGCTGCCCACCACCAGCAATCGGGTCCCTGGTAGCTCCTTCTGCAGACTATTTCCAACCAAGCTGAATCCTTTACATATGGTCCTATGTAGCACCAGATTCGGGTTCTGATGGTGACTTTGCTACTGACTTGCCACTGACATGATCCTCAGCATACTTCTGCACTTCTTTGTTCATCTATAAAATGGGATTTTTATCCCTACTCTGAGAATCTCTCAGGGTTGCCTCTACCAGTGTAAAGGGAGACAGGCATCATTAGGAATTGGGGCAAATGAAAGCATTCTTTGGAAGAGGTAAAAGGTGAGGGCTAAGTCTAGAGGTTCTAGAGACAAGTTGGAAGGCCTTATGGTAGGTCACAGGAGAGGCTGGAGACAACCCCATTTCTGCCTCATTGGTTCTGTCTCGTAGTATCCAATGAGACTGGACTTGTCCTTGTAAGTAAGCTCTTGAACATTTTCCATATGGTCACCCTGGCTGCTCATGCCCACCACATGAGGGTGGAGAAGTGCTAGGCACTTAGTCATCTGCATCCCCAAAAGCAAAGTTAGTTTGTTCCTGATGAGCCCTCCCCCCAAAGCTGTGTCATTATTAGGATGGATGAGATTTGATCTTACACAGCCCCCTTTCATACACCCCTGAGGATGAGAGGATAAGAATATTCCCCCTTGGATTCCCTGGTTTGACCATTAAGTGCAAGTATGGTGTTTATTGACAGAATTAGATAGACTTATTGGATGGGTGTCAGCTGTTTGGGATGCTTTACCAGGATGTTACTATATGTGCAGCTCCTGAGACTTGTTTAACAGAGGAAGACAGGAGACTCCAAAGCAGACTTCTCAATCATATTCCTTCCTGAGACTGGAGCTCTCCATTCCCAGAAGAGAAATTCTTTCTGTCCAAACCCTAGGAAGACATGCTCTTAGGATGGGGCTGAGGGAGATGATAAGCCAGGGAAATTTGGAATTGATTTATGCTCTTCGTGTGGACAACATCTTGATGCCACATGCATATTGCAAACTGAACCTCTGCTCCCTTCTCTCTGGGCTTTGCTGAGATGGTTCTTATGATGAAGCTCTTGGATCCCTCCAGCAGTGGCTTGAAGCCCAGAGGGATGACCCTTGTGATGCATTGCTGATTAGCCACCAGTGCTCTCCCCACTCCAGGGAATGTGACTAGCCAGTTCCCATCTTTTCATTAATGTTCAGCATCCATCATAGTCCCTCCTCCTGGGTTCATTGTTGGGGTGATCAGCAAAGGGGCTTCAGGAACATTTTCAAATTCACGTGACTCACTCTGGAGCCAGGCCTTTGGTGGGCTAGACATGAAGTGCCAAGGGAATTTCCAAATAATTAGAGTATTGCTGTCCTTTTATGGCAACGTAGATGAGATGGGTAGAACAGGACATAGGGAAAAGTCTTGTTTATCTGAAGACACTTTCTGAGAGTTGAAGCTAGACCTACAGTCTTTCCTGATAGAGAAGGGGGGAAGTCCTGCTTCTTCTTGCCCGATGCCTATAGGGGTGACACATCTCAGCTGACCCTTGGTGAAAGATAACTCCAAGTGTAGACTTGTTCCTAGGAGGAAGGAACCTCATTCAGCTTCAGGTTCCTGATTCAGCCTGTCTTCCATCCCAGGTTTTGCTCTTGTCTTAGAAAGCCTCATATTGTATCTGACATGAAGTAGGCACTTAGAGGGGCTTGTTGATGGACTAATTTTAAAAATGATTAAACAAAGATATGCTACCAGAGGGGCAGCCCTCACTCTGGTGTGTGTGTATGTGTGTATAGAGTTTCTGTAAGCACCTCTGGAGAAGGAAGACCAAGGGTACTTGGGAAATCTGAGGAGGGTGAAGGAGGCTTGTCAGAACAGCAAAGCATCCCATGGAAGGTGTCTCAGGACTGTGAACAAATAGGATGGGGGGAGATGCTTTGAAATGGAGACAACTTTATTTACAAACATATACTAAAGTTTCTGTTGTGTGCGGAACCATGGGTTATGCTCTGGGGGACATAGAGAGTTATTAAAGATGATTTTTGTCCTTCAGAAGCTACCAATCTAGGTCCAGCCTGTTCATTCTACAGATAATGAAACTGAGACCCAATAAGGTTTAATGATTCACCCAAGGTCATGTGGGTGGGATTTTCAACCTACATCCTTTGATTCCTACTCCAGTGTTCTTTCTACTGTGCCACACAATTATATCACCATGACAGTGAATAAATAAACCAAGGGATGTCACAAGGCACAGTAGGATTAAATGCACAATGAGTAGTACAGATGATGACTGTGAGTCTGTGGGAAGGAAGATTGAATTAGACAGGGGAGGCTTTGAAGGTGACTTAAGTTAGGTTATGGAGGATGAGTAGACCTATGACAGGTCAAGAGGAGGTGGGAGGATATTCCAGACAGTCAGCATAGGAGAGATGCTTTTGGAAAGACTCAGGTTAGTTCAGAAGGGTAATTGGAGAAATTCAAAACTCTGAGTTAATTGGGCCTGCAAGACCCATTTATGATTTGGGAGATGGGATGGGGAATTGTATTGGAAGAGGGGAGGGGATGGAAAAATCAAGGAGACTGGAGAGAGAGAGAGGGCATCCAGGAAATGTCCAAAGGTCAAAAATATCACAATGGAAATTCTGTAGAGGAAGCAGGTCAAGGAGAGTGAAGGCAGCTCTAGAAGAAGCTTATTAGCTGGCTCTGGAATACCACTGGCACATTCCCCTCTCCTCTAACCCCCCAAGCAGGCTTCCTTTCATTTAGGTGCCAGGAGCGGCTGACAAGGGCATGACAGCCTCATGCCCCTTCCCACTCTGCCCCCACATGGAGAAGGCGCCTCCCCTACCTGCCCCCGATCCCTGGTGTGAGGGTATGTGCCCTTGGACTACATCGTGGAAGCCAGCACCATGCAGTCCATGGGCATATACACTTGCCTCAAGGTTTATGTCAACGTGGAGCACCTGGGACCAACGCTGGAAGAACAGGAGGAGGAGGAGGAGGAAGGCAGCCAAGATGGGAAGGGGACAGGCCAGTTTTCTGGAGATGACCCATTTGATTTTTTGTTTGCTCTGTCCTTAGGGATATATTGGTCTCCCAGGGCTCTTTGGCCTGCCAGGACTTGATGGAGAAAGGGTGAGTATACTTCAGGGCATTTGTCATTTTGCCCTATACTAAGTCCCTTCTCTCTAGCCTAAACATCCAGGGTCTAGGGAACCCTGAGGAATAAGCAAAGCAGGTCACAAGATGAGTTGGGGATGAAGAGGGAGAGAATGAGAAATGGGACTGGACCTCTATGGTTTGTTCTTTTTTTTTTTTTTTTTGGTTTCTGTAAGGCAAATGGGGTTAAGTGGCTTGCCCAAGGCCACACAGCTAGGTAATTATTAAGTGTCTGAGACTGGATTTGAACCAGGTATTCCTGACTCCAGGGCGGGTTCTTTATCCACTGTGCCACCTAGCTGCCCCCTTTTTCTTTTTCTAATGAAATGTTTTATTTATTTATTTTTTAAACTAATTGGAACAGTAGTTTTCAACAAACATATTTTTTCAAGGTTTTGAGTTTTACATTTTTTTTCCTTTCCCTACCCTTCCTTTGACAGAAAGAAATCCAGATAGACCAAAAATATATAATCACTTTAAACATGGATCCATGCTAGTTTTGTTGTGAGAGAAGAATCAAATCAAAGTGGAGAAAAAAAAATAGAGGAAAAAACCATAATGCTTAAGACAACTTTTAAAAATTATAGTAAGCATTTAAACTCCACAGTTTATATCCTTCTCCATCACAAGATTTTTAGAATTATCATGCTGCCTAAATGAACAAGTCTATCATAGCTGATGCAACCAGTATTGCTGTTAGTGTGTGTTGTTCTCTGGTTCTGCTCATTTCACTCAGCATCAGTTTTTGCAGGTCTTTCCAGGCAATTCTGAAATCCTGTCCCTCATGAGTTCTTATAAAACTATAATACTCCATCACATTCATATACCATACTTTGTTCAGCAATTCCTCTCTTGATGGGCATCTCCTTTATTTCCAATTCTTTGCTACTACAAAAAGAATTGCTATAAATATTGAGGACTTTTTTAAATAAATAAATGAGGACTTTTTTATCCTTTTTCATGATGTGTTTGGGATACAGACCTAGTAGTGGCATTGCTGGATCAAAGGATATGCACAATTTTATTGCCCTTTGGTTGTAATTCCAAAATGCTCTCCAGAGTGTTTGAATCAGTTCACAATTTCACCAACGTATCCTAGTTCCCCATATCTCCTCCAACATTGATCATTTTCCTTTTTAGTCATATTGATCAATCTGATGGGTGTAAGGTGGTACCTCAGAGATGTTTTAAGTTGCATTCCTCTAATCAATAATGACAGTTTGTTTTTAATGAAGAATGGGCAAGGCAGTGGAGGCTGCTCACTATCAACCAGGACCACAATTTGGGAAATTATCACAGTCATTGAAATGAGCCAAAATAGAAGAACTCAGGAATATAAGAACTGGAAATGACCTCAGGACATAGGCTATTAACAACAACAACAATAATGATGATGGTGATTATGATGATGATGATAGCTAGTATTTATATGGTGCCTTCAAAGTAGCAGCCATTGTGCTAAATAATTTATATTCTCATTTAGATCCACACAGCAACCCTGGAAAGTAAGTGCTATTATTATCCTCATTTTACAGTTGAGGAAACTGAGACAGAGGTAAAGTGACTTGGGCAGGTTCATACAACATATATATCTCCATAGGTAAGGCAGTTTGATGGTGGTAGTAAGGATAAAGGAGTTTGAACCTAACCTCAGATACCTGACATGTACTAATTCTGTAACCTTGGGAAAGTTACTTAACCCTGTCTCATATTCAGGCCTATCTCCAGTCATTTGGAATCATATCTGGTCATTGGATCCAAATGGTTCTGGAGGAGAAAATGAGGCTAGTGACTTAGCATAGCACCCCTTCACTCAAATCCAATTCATGTGCTTGTCATGGCATCACCCCCCCCGATGTCATGATCTTCTTCAAGAATGAAGGACAAATCATCATCATCATCATCATGATATATCATATATCCATATCTCTATTTATATTTAGGTAGATACATACATACATATAGATAGCCACTACATATGTATAATCTTCATATCTATCTACTGTATGTATGGATACACATGTGTGTTCATGTAGAAGGTCCAAGCAGAAAAGAACCTTAGAATATAGAATGTCCGAGACCAAGTTTAAGTCTTTAATTGACATGCTGGGAAACTGAAACCCAAAGGGATAAAGTGAATTGCCCGAATAACAAGATTCAATACAAGAATTGCTATCTCCTAATACTCTCCTAGGCTTCATTGCATCTGTTTCCCAAACTGACTCCAAAAGATTTATTTCCAGAGAGCTTACTGTAGGTACAAGGTCTGCTGGGTCCCATTCTAGTCCCTGTTTGTATGATCCCATAGAAACCTGGTCCCAAAGAGAAAGTCAGAGTTCTTTGAGCTTCAGATGTCTCTTGTTCCTTTTTGGTAATTCCTATCCTCACATTATTTTTTTTTTTCCTGACAGGGGCCTCCTGGAGTTCATGGCAAGAGGGGCAAGATGGGTAGGCCGGTAAAGTTTTTCCTTGTCTATTATGCAGATTTTGTTGAATGAAATCAAACATACCAAAACCTAGTTGTTTCTGTCTCACTTGACAAGATAGAATTGGGTGGGTGGGTGGGGGAAGTTTCTCATGATTCCCTTTGAGGAGTTTTTATTTCTGATCTATTCTGGTCTTTTAGTTTTTCTGAGTATGTGAGTGAATGTGTGGGTCTGGGAGAAAGTGGGGAAGAGATGCTGTCTCTGTGCAGGTATATATATGTGTGTCTCTCTTTTCCTAAGTCTGTGTTTTTTTTCCTACCTGTCTATTTGTCTATATCTGTTCTTCCTGGATATACCATGCTGACTATATGTCTTCTATAATTTTACATGTAATTGCCTTTTTCTTGGTCATATTGACCTGGATTGTCCTCTTACCTGGAAAGGAGAGGAAAAGGCAAAGATGTGACTAGGGTTGTGCTAGTAAGGCAACTACATTGAATACCATAGCAGTTTCTTTTTCTTCTCTTATTGCTTCAGCTAACATTTGTAATACTATACTGAAGAGTAATGGTAATAAGGAAAATCCTGGTTTCATCCCTGATCATAATGGAAATACTCCTAGTTTATCTACATCACATAATATTTGTTGATTTTAGATAGATACTGCTTTTTATTTTAAGGAAAAGTTCATTTGTCCCTATACTCTTCTAGTATTTTTAGTAGGCATGGGTGTTGCATTTTGTCAAAGGCTTTTCCAGCATATAGTGAGATAATCATATGATTTCTGTTGGTTTTATTACTAGTTTGTTCAATTATATTGATTGTTTTCTTAATATTGAACCATCTCTGCCTACCTGGTATAAATCCTACCTGATCAAGATGTATTATCCTAGTAATAACTTGTAATTTCTTTGCTAAAATTTTATTTAAATTTCATCAATGTTCATTAGGGAATTTGGTCTATAATTTTCTTTGTGTGTTTTGGCTCTTCCTGGTATTGGTATTATAAAAGTGGTATATTGGTATTATAAAAGGAATTTGATAGAACTCCTCCTGTTTTTTAAATAGTTTATATAGAATTGGAATTAATTTTTCTTTAAATGTTTGGTAAAATTCATTTGTAAATCCATCTGGTCTTGTAGATTTTTTTTCTTGTGGAATTTATTGAAGGTTTCTTCAGTTTCTTTTTTCTGAAATGGGGTTATTTAAGTGTTTTATTTCCTCTTCTGTTAATCTAGGTAGCCTAAATTTTTGTAAATATTCATCCATTTCACTCAGATTGCCAAATTTATTGGCATACAATTAGTCAAAATAGCTCTGAATTATGATTTTAATTTCCCCCTCATTGGTGGTGAGTTCACCTTTTTCATTTTTTGATACTGGTAATTTGGTTTTCTTTGTGTTTTCTATTTTTTTTTAGAAAACCAACTCTTAGTTTTATTTATTAATTTTCTTGCTTTCAATTTTATTAATTTCTCCTTTGATTTTAAGAATTTCTAATTTGGTATTTAATTGGGGATTTTTAATGTGTTCTTTTTTTAGCTTTTTTTAGTTGTATGCTCTGGATACCATATCAGAAAGCACCTCTCACTAACTCACTGAGTCAGGGACTCAGTCCAACCTAATAAGCATTAATTACCTATTATGTATAAGACCCTGTTAGTCACTTAGAGAATCAAAGACAAAAAATGAAAAGCAATTTGTTCTCTCCAATTTCTATTCTATTAGGGGATAAAACGTGTAAGCAAAAAAGTAAGTATAATATGAAGGATAAAAAATACAAAGGGAATCAGGAAAGGATTTTTCATGTAGAATGGTATCTGAGCTGAGCCTGAAGGGAATCATCAATCAGCATTTATTAAGTGACTATTATGTACCAAACATTGTTTTAAATGCTAGGGATACAAAAAGAAGCAACAGACAGTTCTTGCCTTCAAGGGACTTACAATCTAATGGAGAAGACAACAGGCAAGCAAATATATACCAATCAATCTATATACAGGATAAATATGAAATAATTAAAAGAGATAAAGCACTGAAATTGAGAGGGGTTAGGGAGGGTTTCCTATAAAAGGTGGAATTTTTGATGAAACTTAAAGGGAACCAGGGAGGTCAGTAGACAGAGTAGAGGAGGGAAGGAGAGTGGTCCAGGTGTGGGGGGACAGACACAGGAAATGCCTGAAGCTGAGGGATGGATTTTTTTTATTTGTTTGTTTTGTTTGTATGGAATAGCCAGGTGCCCAGTGTCATTGGATAGAGGAGTATGTGATGGGTAATAAGGTATAAGAAGTCTAAAAAGATAGGAGGGGTATAGATTTGGAAGGGCTTTGAATGCCAAACAGAGCATTTCCTATTTACTCCTAGAGGCAATGGTAAGCCACTGGAGGGACTTTTAAGAGGGGGGAGGGAGAGGAGAATTTGTTTCAGGCATGTAGGATGTCTGTGAAAAGACTTGTAGATGGGGAATGGAATGTAGAGTTCAGGGAAGAGTAAACAGAGCAATTTGATTGTAACATAGGGTGTATGAAGGGAAATAAAGTGAAACGTCTGGCAAGGTTGACTGGAACCAGATATGAAGAGCTTTAAATGCCATATAAAAGGGTCTGTATTTTATCTTAGCTGCAATAGAGAACTTTGAAGCTTTTTCCATAGTCTAGTAAAAGGAGAAGCTCATTCATTTCTTCTTAATTTGATTCTATAAACTTGGGTAGTCAGATAGAATGAGAAGGCTAAGGTTTTTTCTTCTATAGGAAGCTGAGAAAGGATTGGACATCCTTAATTCTGTTTATTGTGATTCTCTTAAAATTGTAGACTATAAATTAATTGATATCATTAAGCTAATAGAAGCTTAAGAGATCATCTAGTTCAATCTCCTCATTTTCTAAATGGGGAGACTGAGGCCCAGAGAAAGGGAATGACTTGCTCAAAATTACATAAGTATTTAATGGTAAAGTTGGGGTCAGAACCTGGATCTCTTGATCTTCAAGTATAAAAAGGTATAAGATATAGTCCTTGCCTTCAAAGAATTTATTTAAATTCTAGGCATTTGTCTAGGAAGTTGTTTCTTTTCGGTGATGATTTGGGAGGGAGAATTAGTATTTATGTAAACTCCTCATCTTTGGGTACCTGAAGAATCTCTTTTTGCTGTTTCTGTGCTTGGATGTCCTAGGACTGGTGACTCCTCCTTAATATCTAGATGATGTTTAGCATAGATGATCTTTGAGGTCCCTATCAGTTCTGACAGTCTATGAATCACTGACCAGATTTCAGTAAAAAAAGAAAACTTCAGTTAGATGTGTTGTCTCTGATTGGAGTTTCTTAGCAAGTTTTGAGGGATGTATTCTCATACTCAGAATGTGGCCTTCTCAATACATTCCAGCTGTTCCTCTCTTTTTCTTATCACTGTCTGGGATATTTTTCCCAGCCATGACTTACATTTGTTTCTAGGATCTCTCCTTGGAATGTGAAAACATCCTTTCTTTCCCTTATCTTTAATATCCCCTCCCCATAGAAGTAAGGACATCCAGACTAGTGCTCCTCTGGGATTGGATAGCCAAATATTCCATCTAGTTCCCTTCCTGTGTAAAGAGCCCTGCCTTTCCCATTGTAATAGATTCTAAGACACAAAACTCTGACTTTAAAATGTCATAAGGGAGAGAGAAGAAAGTTCCTTTAAATTCAAAGACACAGATTTTGTCCATTCTTCCACAGTCCCCAAGAGGTTATCTTGCATACTCTTTGGGAAATGTTCACCCCACTTTGAAAAGCACTTGTTATTAGTCAGTCAGCCAATAAATATTGTTGAAACACTTATTATTGTCAGGAACAGAGCTAAGCACTGAAGTGAAAAGGAAGGGCAAAAGACTGTCCCTGACTTCAAGGAACTCACACTCTAATGGCAAAAACCACGTATAGCAAATTATGTACATAGTAAATTGTAAATATTAGGGAAAAGGTAAAATTGATTAATCAATCAATAAACATATATATATATATATATATATATTTATCTCCATATCTTTCCAAATCTTTAAGATTCTATGACTTTCCTGGTTGTCTGGTTCTCCCAACTCCATCCCAATGCACAAATTTACATTTAGTGAATATTTATAAAGTGTCTACTCAGGGTTTTATACTATGCATAGGGCTAGATTTAAATTCTCTTTGAGTAAAAGGAGGGTTCTTGATAAGACCTCAGCTCTATGGGTAGAGGAGAGGCAAAGTGAGACAACAGAGAGGGCCTGGGATTGAGAGGCAAGAGATATGAGCAGTAGCCCTGCTAAGCAGCTCACTCATCATGTGACATCAGGCAAGTCACTTAGACAGTCCAGATTTCAGTTTCTTCATCAGTAAAATGAGAGCATTGATCCAGGCGATCTCTAAGGTCTCTTAGTTTGGAGATTCTCTGAGTCTGTAACTCTGGGAGAGATTGATTGCATTGGCAGAGCTCTGCTGACCTCCCTTTTCCCAATACTGACCACAGCTCCACTGCAGGCTGAGAATGAGCCCAAAGTAGATACTGGAATGGACCTACATTTTCCACATTTGACCACAGTTATGCCTGCCTGACTTCCATGGAAGCGCTGACATTGAGATTCCAGAGAATTGGGAAGGAGAGGCCTTTTTCATGTTGGATATTCTATGTTTCAATCTTGTGGACACAGAAAGGGGAAGTTCCTCATTCTAAATGAGAGGAAATGGTTCCCCCAACTCTAGGGATGGTCAATTCTATTGGTTTTTCCATCTTCATACCTTGGTCCATTCTAGTTGCCACTCCCCATCCTACACTCTCCCACACAGATCCAACCTAAAAATCTCTGATTTCTTCTTAGAATGGGAAGAAATCTCTTAAATTTGACCTGAGACTGGAGGAAGCCATGCTATTGATGATAATTAGCAAGGTGCCTTAAATGTAGGATATTATAGGGAGTTGTTTGTTGCTTTGAACAATTGCTGAATGTAGTGGAAAGAGAATAAGATTGTGAATCTAAAGAACAGCATCTAGCAGTGGCCCTTTAATCTTCTTTGGGACCTTGAACAAAATGCTTGTTGGAATTACTTTCTTTAACCAGGCTACAGTTTTCTTTAATCTGTGGGTTGGGAGTATTGGACCAGCCCTATTTGTTCTAAAGTCTATTTCAGCCCCATATCCTATTTTCTAATATGTTAAGGCCCTTTCTAGTTCTGAGATTCATGGAGAGGCAGGGTGGTGGAGGAGGGGGATTAGATTTGGAATCAAGACTCTGGTTCATATCCCACTACTTATATTGTATGACCTTGTTTAAGTCATCTTTCTGTGCTTGAGGTTCCTCATCTATGAAATTAAAGGTTGGACTCAATGGTCTTTAAGTTCTCTTCTCTCTTTATATCTATAACCCTACAGTCCTGTGATGATAATTTCTTTTCAGTAAGAGTCAAAGGAAATGAGGCAAGCTTCTCTTGGTGGAATGAATGGAATGGAGTGGAATTAAACATGGAGGATTCTGAACTGGAGCACCTGGACAGATGAGTTCTTTTCCCAGCATCTTTTGTTGCTTCATCTTTTTCTGTCTGTGGACTCCATTCATTGAGAGCTACAGCTGGCCCTATAAAGGCCATGAAAAGTACAAAGTTTAAGTAACTGGTCATTTAGTTCTGGCTGATAAGACTTTGTGAATGAGAAAGAAGGTTTAGGGACCGAAACAGTCCATCTGGATTTTCTTGGCATAGAATTAACTAGAAAGTTAGTATAAACCCAGCCCTACTCTTGCCTTCAAAGCAATTGGATGGCTGTCAGGTGTACAGAATCCAACAATTGTGTATGGAAGAGAGGGGGTGTTCAAACTGGGTGAAGAAAGATAGCCATCCACCCACCCCACTGTCAGCATCTCTGTGAATTCTCTGGCATAGGGATTCCCCTTATCTGAAGTGCCTAGGGCCATGAATCACCATTGAGGACTCTGAAAATAAACTTTATTGTTCCACAGAAAAATCAGCTTTAATAGCCAGCAAATCTATTTTGTCTGACTCTGGCATGATTTAATGTTTTTCATATGATTTCATAAATGTAGATTCCAAAATGAGGTGATCACACTGGTCCCTGGTGTGACTTTGCCAGACTTCTAACATCCTCTGTGAAATTCATGTCCTTCAGAACACAGCATCTGGAGGCCAGAAAAATCCTTGTGAGGTTATAATATTCATCCCCCCTATCAAGGCAGTCATGAGGGTGAAAAACCCAAATTTTGTAGTAGAATATGAAGGCAGTGGGGGAATAGAGGAGGAAGGGCTGTAATTTAAGAGAAAATTATTTTTCTTCTTAAAGTTTGAGTTTGGAAATTTTTTGTTACTTATTAGTAAGTGGAACAGCATGGGGGGTAGGGATTAGTAGAGTTTCCTTCTGACAAGATTGGCAATTAATCTTTTTCCTAGGAATGTTCTTATTGATTAATAAACTCCCACCCTTTTGCATACTTGTACTAATCAGTCTTTTCTAGGTTTGGGATGTTTATTTCATTCAGAAGGCATGCACATCAAATAATTTAGTTTACCATGAGAATAATTTATCATCCTTCCCACTAAGGTCTTACCATAATTTCCTGGGAGCCAGGGAACCTGTAAAGAGCTAGAATAGCCAAGGTTATACAGAGGGAACAATCAATTCCCACTTTGCCCCTATATAGAACAGTTCTAGAATTTGAATAGTATAATCATGGAATGTCAGCTCTCAAAGAACCTTAGAATATACAATATGGAATTTGAGAACTTGGTGGAACCTTAGAGCACAGTGTTAGATTTGGAAGGGGGCTTAGAACAAGGAAGGTCAGAGGTGAAAGGGACCTTAGAACTCAGAATATTAAAACTAGAAGGAATCCTAGATAAATAGAATCTTATAGCTACAAGGGACTTTCAAAGATCATCTCTTTCTAACCATTTCATTTTTCATATTTTCCTCATATGAAGTCTAAGGAAATGAATTGACTTGCCCTCAAGGTCATCCGGTGGTTAGTGGCAGACCAGAAATTAGAATAGATGAGATAACTGCAGCCTAGTAAAGTCATAGGGCTGGAAACAGGACTTGAGTTTTCTATGTATGAGGGTACTACTCTTTCCATAGCATTAATCAGTGCTAAAGTAACCATAGAGAATAATAGGTTAATTCTCAACCAGATAGAGAACAGTTATCCACATTTTAGCAGGGCCTTTTAAACACAGTGCCTAATCCAAAGGAGAAACTTTGGCAGGGATTTCAGGCAAGTAGGAATTTGAGGACAGGTAGGAATTCTGAAATCACACCTGATAACATAAGGTAGACCCTGTCTCTTAGACTCCTGTGGAGAGGGTGAAAATGACTATCTGATAGCAATGTGACCCGAGCCTAAGAGCTAAAACATTTTCTCTCTGTCCCCCAATTAAGAAGGCTTGTCACTCTAATCCTTCAAAAACTAAGGAAAAAATGAATTCTTGTTGTCCCAGACCACATCAGGCCCACAAGGGAAGAGCTGGCCTCCCCATGATTTTCTCATCTGTAGGGAAAAAAAAAACTGTGTTATGGTTTTTTAATGAGGAATCCAGGTTTGTGGTTTTTAAAAAAACTTGCTTGGAGCCTGGCAAGATTCCAAAAAGGCTTCTCTGTCTTTGTAGCTTTGCAGATGGTAAGAGGCAGGGGTCTTTGTGAGGTCTGATATCCCTTTATCCTACTGAGAAAGAAAATGTTCACTTGGTGTTCTTTGGATCTTGTTTGCTAGTTCTGCGTTTTGGTAGCAAAATTGTTCCAGACCATGGAAAATGAAATTCCTAGGAAGAGTTTTACCATGGAGTCTGGTGGACATGGAACTAGGTGTTTGTTCTAAGAATTCATGTGTTCCACCATAACTTCAGCCTGTGCAGGTTAAGCAAGGATTGGATTTATTTATAGTATGAAGTCAGGAAATCTGGATTTTAATCCTGGCTCATCTACTATCTAGACTTTGAGTCACCTTCCATTTTTCTGGGTCTCCTTTTACTCATTTGTAAAATCACTTTCATATCTCAATGATGTTCTGTGGTCTGACAGTCTATGTTCTTATACTCCTTCCAGCTCTAACATTCTCTAATAATAGAAGAAATAAGACTTCTTTTTGAATTCACATTTTCCTAATGAGTACAAAATACTGGTTCTGGAGCCCATTTTCTCTTTGGGTCTCTGAGAGTTGTGACAACTCTGTTTTACTCCCTTGTAAAGACATGGAAGCTTTCCCTATAGGTAAATTTTGTTTCTGGCTCTATATCCACAGAATCTAGCACTGAGTGGCTTTTCATAGGTTCTTATTGAATACTTGTTGATATTTGATTGATTGATTGACTTATGACATCCAGCCTGTAACCTACAATCAAGAGATTTAGGCTGGTCATATTGTCAGCAACTGATAAAAATATTTATTGTTTGTAGATCAAATAAATTTTTATTCAACAGATATTTGCTAAATACCTGCTATGTGCAAATGTAGTGATGAATTGGGGGATTATATAATACATGATCCCTGTCCTCAAGGAATTTACATTTTAATGGGGAAGATAAGACACCTACAAATATTTATTAAGTACCTACTGTTTTTCCTTAGCTGAGAATTGCAGAGGATGTGGAGATAAGACATGAATTCTGTCTTCTATTATTGTCTAACAGGGCAAGACATGACATCTATATAGGTATATAAGTACAATATAAAACTGTGCCTGATAAATGCCATAGGAGAGATACTAGCTAAAGAAGGAATACAGAATTTCATTTCTTTTTTAAAAATAAATTTTATTAATATTTTCTGTTTCTAATATTACCATGTTCTTCTCCCCACACCCATTAGAAAGTCATTTCATATGAAAAAATAGTGTATTTTTAGAGAGAAAAAAACACAGCTGATTTATACATTGGTCTGAATGAATATGCATGCAATGTGTAATACTTAGTACATCCTACCTCCACTTAGTGATGGCTTGGCAGTATCTTATTATATCTCTTTATTCAAGTACTACTTGCTATTTATAACTTTATAATTTATAACATTTATTTTTGATTTTTCACGTGCTTCTGTTTTTTCCATTTTTCCATTGTTGTAGTGATTGTTTATTGTTTTCTTGACTCTTTTTCACAATGCATCATTTCATATAGATTTTCCTACACTCCATTTAACACATTCATCATTTCTTAAAGCACAGTAATGTTCTATTAAGTTCATATACCATAATTTATTTAGCATTCCTCAAGTGATTGGGTACATATTTTTGTCTAATTCTTATCTATCACAGAGTACTGCTATAAATATCTTGAAGTATAATGGGACTTTTTTCTTTTTGATGACTTCCTTCAGATTTAAGTCCAGTAATGGAGTTTCTGGTTCAAATTGACTTTTAGTCAGTTAATTTGCATAATTCCAAGTTGTTTTCCAAAATGGTGGTATCACTTCACAGTTAGATCAAAAAAGTATTAGTGTTCTAACTTCCAACATTGAATATAACCATTTTTGTCATTATTGCCAATTTGTAGTATGTGAGATAAAACCTTGGTGTTGTTTTGATTTGAATTTTCTTCTTATTTGTGATCTGGAGCATCTTTTTTTTTTTATGTGGTTGTGAATACTTTGTAGATCTTTTCTTGAGAACTGTTTGTTCACATCTTTTGACTATTGGAGAATGATTATATACATATATATGTATACACACATATTTATAGCTCATATATGTATATATCTCTATCTCTATCTCTAACTCTAACTCTATATCTAATCATCTATATCTATATCCATATATTCTTTATCCTGAATGTCAAACCTTTATCAGAGAAATTTGGTACAAAGATTTTCCCCAACATTTTACCACTTCCCTTCTTAACATTGATATATCAATGTTTTCTGTGCAGAAACTTTTCAGTTTCAAGTAATTAGTTATCTAGTTCATCTTTTGTAATTGCCTTTATCTCTTGTTTGGTTAAGAATACATTTCTTATCCATAATGGTGAAAGGTATATGATGTGTTTCTTTTCTAATTGCTTTATAATATGATTTTTAATATATCCAGATTTATGATGAGTGGTATAAGCTATTGGTATATGCCTAATTTCTGCCAGAATGCTTTTCAGTTTTCCTGGTGGTTTTTAACAAAAAGGGAGTTTTTCTCTAGAGTAAATTCCCTTAAAGTTTTCTACTTTATAAAATATTGAGTTATTGAATTCTATTGTTTCTGAATTTCTTTTGTCTAGTTTGTTCCATTGATGTCTCTATATTCTTTGATTAATACCAGATGGTTTTGATGACTGCTGCTTTATATTATAATTTGAGGTCTGGGAGTGCTATTTCTCCTTCATCTTTGCTTCTTTTCATCATTTCCCTTGATAGTATAGTTTTTTTAAATTTTTCTAAATAAATTTTGTTATTTTTATCAAGTTCTGTAAGATATCCCCTAGGTAATTTGATATAGCATTAAACAAGTATATTAATTTTAGTAATATTGTCATTTTTATTATATTGGCATGGATTAGCCATGAGCCCTGAATATTCCTCCAACTTTTTAGGTGCTTTATTTCTTTAAAAAGTGCTTTGTAATTCAATCTATAAGTCTTTTATTAGCTTTGGGAAAGTTGATTTCCTGATATTTTATGTATTTTTTAATTTTTTGAGATTGGATTTCTCTTTCTATTATTGTTGCCTTTATTTTGTTATTATTTGTATAGAAATACTGTTGATTTTGTGGATTTATTTTGTAGCTTTCAAATATCTATCATTCTTTTAATTATTTTTTCTTGTATTGTTGTTATTGCTAGCATTTCTAGGACTATCAAATTATGGTGAAGATTGTAGACATCCTTGCTTTACTCTCATTTATTGAAAGAGGTTCTTATCCATATTACATATGATGCTTGTTTTTAGTTTTAGACAGATGCTTTTTATGATATTAAAAAAAGACAAAGGATGATTTCTAACTGATGTAGTAAGGGGAGGTGAAATTACAGAGGAGATGGCATTGGAAAACACAAGAATGTGATTTAAAAAAACACCTGATAAATAGTTCAGTTTGGCTGAATGCTGGGGATCATTTTGGAAAATGGTGAGAAATAAAGACCTTGAATGTTAGACTAAGAATTTTTCTTATAGGAAAATGAAGCATTAGGTATTTTGAGCAAAGGAGTGAAGTGATTAGAAATAGACATCAAGAAAATCTGACAGTGATATGTAAGTTAGGAGGGAAGGAGACTCAGAAGCAGAGACACTGTGGTAGAAAGCATGGACATGAGGAGCCTCTGTTAGGATGGTGGCAGCAACACTGGAAAAGAGGGGGTGGATAGGAGAGAGATTGCCAAGGAAGACTGTTCCTTACTCTGTGATGGGGGAGCTTTATGACCCTGGGATGAGTTCTCTGAGGGCCTCTTGGGATCTCCTGCCAGGGCTAAGTAAGGATAGACTTCCCTGAGCTGGGAAAATTTGATACTTGGCCTTTTTTGAGGTGGAGACTCATAAGCTTATAGACTTTTAGCTGCAAGGGACCTTAGAGGTCATCTAGCCCATCCCTCCCATTTTATAGTTTAGGAAACTGATGCCTATAGAAATATTAGGCAGTAAGCAGAAAAAAATGAGAATTTGAACTCGGATCTTCCAACTTCAGATCCCATGCTCTTTTCATTGTACTAGATTGCCTGGAAGCACCTACTGGCACCTTTGGGTCTACAATAGAATGAACAAGGACTTGCCCTCAGTTTTTTTTTTTTTTTTTTTGAAATATGGAACTGCATATGGGGAACCTGTGTGAATGGTGGGGAGAGCCTCTCTCAGGTCCTCTTCTGGCTTCATTGGTCATCATTTAGCTGAAGAGTCACCTCATTTCTCCAAGATCTGGAAGGGGGATGGAAATTAAGAAACCTCATGCTGGAAGCCTGTCAGTAGGGAACTGAACTCATTCTTTTGGCTGAAAGAACAAATCCTTTTAATGAAAAAGCATCAGGCCAGAGGTACAAAGTCAGATTAGGACAGGAAATCAGAATTCAAGCAACTATGTACAAGCAGAGTCAGGCTCTATATGAAGCTGACAGACTGTTGGATATAGAACGTGGTACTCCAGAGGTAACTTAATAGTGAACAACTAACCAGCTGTATGACCTCAGGTAAGCTTGAGTCTCAGTTTCCTTTTCAAAATGAGAGGACTGGGACTAGATGATTCTAAATGACATTCCCAGTTCTGAAATGCTATTATTCTCTGATTCTATGATTTCTCTGGTCTTATCCTTTAAAAGTAACCACCACATCACCACCATTACCACCATTACCGACCATAAAAACACTTCAACAGGGGTGGCTAGGTGGCTCAGTGGATAGAGCACTGACCTTGGAGTCAGGAGTACCTGAGTTCAAATCAAACCTCAGATACTTAATAATTACCTAGCTGTGTGGCCTTGGGCAAGCCACTTATCCCCATTTGCCTTGCTAAAACCTAAAAACAAAACAAAACAAAACAAAACACTTCAGCAGATCATAGATATAAAGTGGAATATAAAAGTCCATTTAGTCTAATCTCCTTATTTTTTAGATGAAGAAAATGAGATCCTGAAAGATTCCTATAACTTGCCCCTAATGTTACTTTGGTACTAAATGGCAAAACTTATCTCAGAATCAATTCCTCCTTTCATGATTCTATTTATGTTATTTCCCTTTGGTATTCAGTGGTCCATAACTTCCTAAATCTGGTCCCTCAATCCTTTAAGTTAGTAAAAGATCTTTAAGAATTGCTGTGGCTAAAAAACCCATCAACATGAAGCAATCTGAAGCCTTTCTGAATTTGTCACAGCTGTTCTTGGACAACAAGGCACATAATCCATCACTATCAGGATAGGGACTGGACCTACAATTTCACTGAAGTAGGGAAATCTTGAATGAAGGAACTTATTTTACTCTGCAGGCTGACACCTTCTCTGAAAGAGTCTTAGAAAGCACCAAGTAGGTGCCAGAAAGATTGCAAAGGAGTTAAAAGGATAAGGTGAAGAGTTGTGTGTGCCAAATTAAGGATGCAAGATAATCATATATCCTTATGATTAGGGAAGTTAAAATATCCTCAGTACCAGAAAAAGAAAATATTTCTTGTGGTTGACCTTATTCATTTCAATCTATCAATTATTTTTAAGTAGCTATCATGTATACAAAGCACTGTCCTTGGAGCTAGGGATACAAATTCCAAACAAAAGTTTTTTTACCTACATTCTACAGGATTCTGATAGTCTCCTGGTTTGTAGGAAAGAGAGTTAGGATACAATGTGTACACTATGTCAGAGTAAGATATAGAGAACTGGAGTGATGAGGAAAGGTCTTAAGTGGGAGATGGAACATGAGCTGTGCTTTGAGGGATGCTGGGAGCTCTGCAGTCAGAGAGGAGGGAGTGTATTACAGACACAGGAGACCTCCTGGAAAAGGCATAGAGGTAACTTTTAGTTTGCATTGGGAAAAAAAGTGTTAAATAAGCCTGTAAAATGTTGAGCTCAGTTGTGGATTCTTAAATGCTAGACTAATTTTTCCTTGAGATAATAGAGTGCTATTGAAGACGTTTTAGTTGGGGAGGGAGCATGTGGGGGGGAATGGAATAGTCAGCTTGTGTTTTGATGGCATCATTCAGGAAGATGTATGAAGGATGAATTGGAGAGAGGAGAGACTAAAAGAGGGAGGAGAGTTAGAAGTCTATTCCAGTAATCCAGGTGAGAAACCCATGAGGGTCTGAACTAGAACAGAGTCTATTAAGTAGAGGGGAGGAGGATGATAAGTCTACAGTAAGAAGGAGGGGACCCCCTTTTTTTTCCAAAGTTGTGATAATTCTTATAGAAGGAAGACAAGAATTTACTTTTGTTCTTGGGAAGTTTAATTTGGCAAAGTATGGGATCCTAGGAGTGGAAGGGGAGGAGGGAATAGAAACCCACTTAAGCTGTTTGCCCATTAGCACCTTTACTTCCAAACAGTTGATATCCTAATGTAAAATTATCCTGATCTGCTCATTTATAGAGGCCCTAAAGGAACTCAACATAACACTTTGATTAAATCAATTCAATTTCTTATAGAGTGCTTTTAAAAAAAGTAGTAAAACCAATTTCTCTTTAAAAAAAAGTGTGACTGCAAAAGCACAATTGCACCTAATGTTATTTTCACCAAAAGGTAGATTATTTTGCTTACTCTGAATGGACTTTCTCTTCATTGTTAACTTGATTTAACCTCTCAGCCAGGTTTGGTGTGGTGTTAAGCCACCTCTAGTTGTGACCATTATGTGAGTGGGTCCAGCCAGTCAGCCTATGTTAAGTCCAGAAGCTGCCTCTGTCTGAGTAAGGTATGACTGCTTAGGCGCCTTCACAAGGCAACCAGGCCAGATGCACACAGCCAAACTGGGAAAGGGGCCAGAGGAGCTTCAGTCAAGGTCATATGTCTTCTTCTGATCTGCAGACATTTCTGTTAATGAGGGGAGAATAGCAGAGGGGGTGCAGGCAACAGACAGACCCAGAGAAGAGTTCTTGTTCTCCTTGGAATGCCCTCACTGTGTAGTCAGTCTAGAGGTGCATTGTAGAGCCAAGCTGTGGTCTGTCTTCCTCACTGCTAGAAAGTTGAAGGGTCATGCCAAGTGGAGCATGCACTTGTTAATTTTTTATCTCTGGGCAGACCCCCATTCATCTATGCAGTTTGCTCAGATGCCTTTGTCATGATAATCTCCAACAATATCAGGTGAAATATCTTAATCCTTTTCTCAGCATTTCATTATACCTCCATGCCCACCCGGTAGAGGTTAGACAAAATCAACATCCTGGCTGGGAGGGACTTCCTGGGCAACAACTCACCTAGTGTATGCCACTTTGGCCCAGGGTCCCTTGTTGCAGGTGAGACCAGAGGGCTTAGAAGCTTTGAATGACCTATCTTGAGCCAACAGGAAAATAAAATCTTATTTCTGGATCATGAACTGATTGGCATGAGACCTATTAGAATATTCTGGTGTGCCTGTGCCAGGCTCCTTCCTTCACTCCTGCCGAGAAAAGACTTTAAACAAATCCAGATGTTCTTTCACACATGCATGAACATAACCTACACACAGACAGATACACATACAGAAGGAAAATCTTTAACATTCTCATAGTTTTCTAAATTTCCCCAAGGTATGGGGGAGAATTGGGATTTGCTCAGCCTAGAACCCTGAGACCTGAAGTTTTCAAGAAGGTTAGTTGGGCTAGGACTTGATCTATCATTTGATTTTATGAGCTGGGAAAGTAGCAAAAAAGGTTCAGAGTTCTTCACCACTTTGGTGAGCCTTGGATCCTCAGGGTCTGGGGGCCTCATTTTTAATACCATCCCCTTCTCTGCTAGAAGATGTTGCCACCTTGTTTCTGTTTGCTCTGGTCCAGCGACTTGGCCAAGATGGTGGAGGAACCTACATTCTGTTACTTTTCTCGGCATCAGACTAGGGCCAGGAATTGGGTCATAACTGACTGTAGTTGTCCCCAGAGCGGCCTCTGGGCCTCCTGCCAGCCCAGATGTATTACATGAGAGTTGAGATTCCTGCTCCTAGACCCTGCGTGGCTGTCTGCAGGCTGTGGCAGGATCATCCTTACCCCTCTTTCCAGGGAGGAGGAAGAAGAAAGATGGGTGCCCTTCCTTACCCCAGGCCCTTGATGAGTCCCTGTGGCCTTCAGTATCCTGAAAGGGACTTTGGAATTTGGTAAACTTTAATCATCAGCCCCTAGTTGGACTGCAAGGGCCAAAGGGAAAGGTTGAGCAAGTGAAGGAATATGCACCCAGGACAAAGTACATTGTCTGGGTGTGGAGGGGGCAGCAGGGGCCTGGAGCCCTGGGAACTCTGCTTGCTTTCCTAGCCACCCAAGGGATTCCCCTTGCCTGCTGGAGGAAGGTTGTGCAATCCAGCCCAGTGGTCATAAGCATCTTAGAAATTGCTGAGGTTTGCAAACTCCTCTGTAGAAGAACTCTGGAAGGCAGATGATATTATCCCTTAACCCCTCTCTGTCCTCCACTTGAGGACTGTTGTCTATTCCCCGACCTATGCTGTTTTGGGAGTTGAATCACTCCCAACATCTTCCATCATTGTGAATTGCCTGGAAAGTTTTAGCCTCACACAAGGGCATGGGCATCTTTAACAAAGTCGAGAGTGAAAGGCACGGCCTTGAGAGGGAGGAGGGCCAGCTGATGGTGTTGGAGGGCTGCAGTCTTCTTTCCATTAACTTGTGGAGCTGAACTGGGAGAGGAAAGAAGGAACCATAAGCCCTTCTGCCTGGATCATCTGTGTAGGGGAGTGTTGGGCCAGAAAGTGGGAGTGGAGGGAGTTCAGTAATTCAATTTAACAAGCATGACATAATGGAAAGAGAACTATGATGAAAAACAGGAGATCTGGGTTCTACTCCTGGCTCTGACATTAATTGGCTCCTTGACTTTGAGCAAATCGTTTCCCTATTCTGGGCTTCATTTCCCTATCGGTAAAGTAAGGGAATTGGGCTAGAGCAGAGGTTCTTAATTTTTTGTGTGTCATGAACCCCTTGGATAGTTTGGTGAAATCCATGGAACAACTTATTTTTTTTTAATTTGTTTATTTATTTTGAATTTTACAAATTTTCCCCTAATCTTGCTTCCCTCTCCCCACCCCCCACAGAAGGCAGTTTGTTAGTCTTTACATTGTTTTATGGAACACCTTCTTACAATATTATATTTAAATGAATGAAATACAATACACAAAATTACAAAGGAAACCAAATGTATTGAAAAAAATTATCAAAGTATTAAAAACAACAAGTTCAGGTATCCCAGGTTAAGACTCCTGGACTGGAAAATACCCAAGATCTCTTCTGATTCTAACATGGTATGATATTTATTGTTTACTCCTTATTGTTCTTTAGGCTTTGAGGAAGACAACAAGTATGAGACCTGAGGTTCCCTATTTCCAGGAGTTTAGGATCTTGCATACTTAAAAAATAACAAAAGAATTAATTTATCAATAAGCATTTATGAAGCACCTTTTAAGTATGGTAGGCTGTAGGAGGTACATAGACAAAAATGGAACAATCATGCAGCTTGCATTCTATAGGAGGGAAAAGAAGTATATTCATACATGTGGCAAAATATACACAATATATGTGGTTATTTTAGGGGACAGCAGGGTAGACACTAACTTCCAAGGGGGATCAGGAAAGGTTTCCTGTAGAAGATAGCCTCTTCTATTCAATTATTTACTGCATGGCATAGGTTATAAAAATTACACAGGAATTCAAAGAAAGGAGAGATCACTGTGGGCTGCAAAAGTCAGGGGAGATTTTACAGAAATGATGGGAGAATTGTCATTATTTTTCATTCTCTAGGCTATTGGGGTGCCTAGTGATAGCAAACCATTGTAAGAGTTAGACTTTTTACCATATGTGAATCAAGAACTGAGGTTCCCTGGGGCTCAGGAAGCTTGCTTTTATTATTTCAGCATGTAAGAAAGACTTTGTGCCACTCAATTTTTCCCCTTTTCCCCACCTTTCCTTCTTCTGATTTATGTATCTAGCTAGGAGGGGCACTTGAAATAGCCATGAGCCATTCTTGCTCACTCTGGTCCCTTGGGACCAGCATCCTAAGGATTCCCTTGGTATTATGAAATTCTTGAAATATGAAACCTTGTCTTGACATTGCTCCTACTATGCATACTCCTTCCCTAATATATTGTATTTAGTTTGTATATTCTGCACTTATCATTGGTATTCCTATTACTCTTCTGAGAAAATGTAAGTCCCTTAAGGACAAGCACAATTATTATTTTGTCTTTGAATGTGCAGAGCTAGCCCAGTGTCTAGTATTCAGTAGGCATTTAATAAATATTTGATGAATGCATGAATGGTCTTCTTGAGTAGCTGGGTGATATAGAGATGGGGAGAAGTCATTCTTTCTGGATCTTAGCTTCCTCATCTGTAAGGTTAAGGGTCTGGAATAGGTGACCTTAGCCTTCTTCTAACTCTGAAATTCTGTCTTCTAGTTCTCATCTAACTTTGACACTTATTGACTTTATATCTTGCCCCAGATAGGCAATTTTACAGGGGAAAAAGGAAATCTGGCAGGGAATAGCATTTCCAAAACAGGACTAGGTAGGCAAGAGTCAATACTAATTCATTAAGCACCAACCAGGTGTGCTGCACCCTAGAATAAAGGAAAACAGTTCCTGCTCTCAAGAAGCTCACAGTAGATGGGGCAATAATATGCAAGTATATGAATTTAAGTATAAATTGAAAATAATCAACCAAGGGGAGACATTGGCATATAGAGAAATCAGGAAAGCCTTCTTCCCACATTACCTGGGACTTGAAGGAAGCCACAGCTCTTTGACCACTCAATGAATTGTGGGATTGATAGCAGTCATGCTATGGTTGGTCCTTTTTTCTTCTGTCACCTTTCTGTTATGTGCACCCAACCCCCCCCCCCCCCCCAGGACACTTTGAGAAGCATCATCCTGAGTAGAGCAGAAACCTAGGTGTCCCAGGAAAGCCACTGGGCAATGGCTTGGGTACCCATCCTCTGGCAAGCAAACCTATCCTAATGGGCAACTGCTCACAAATTCATTCTATCCCTGTGTTTTGAGGCATCCAGTGGGATGTAAGCTGAGCCACTGCAGGAGGAAGAGGTCCATTAGGAGTGCTAGCACCAGAGTTCTTGCTATGGCCCCTTCCTCAGCAGCCCATTCATAATTCTTTCAGTGCCTGCCAGCCCCACATCAGGAGAAGAGGGTTGAACCCACAGTGAATGAGGCTATCCTTTCACCTTTCTCTAAATCCCAGAGCTGATTCTGGGGTGTCATGCCATGACCTTTTCTATCTCCCTCCCTCCACACCAACTTTGGGCTGGGCTTAGCCTGAGGAAGAGGTAAACTGAACCAGAGAGAATTTAGAGGGACTTTTAATTTATCTTGCCTACTAACTTCAGATAATTAACTGGACAGGACTTAATCCAAGCCCACTGTTTTATAACTGAGGAGGATAACTGAATTTCCCAAAGACAGGAAGGGTCAGAGACTTCATTTAGATCCAAGTTTTCTAACTCCATAGATAGTCCTCCTTTTCACTATACTGTGCTGCCTCTTATTTTCAGATGAAGAAACAGACAGGGAGAGGGGATGAATTTAACTAAAGTCACACAACTAATTAGTGGTGCAGATTATGACTTGAACTCAGGTTCCCAGATCCCCCATTCAATGGAACTTGGAGATAATATGGTTGTAGTCAAAACCTGGAAGAAAATTTAGAGGACATCCATTCTGACCATTTTATTTTGCTGAAGAGGAAAATGAGGGAAGACCTTATAGTAAGTAACAAGATCTGGATTTGAACCTAAGATCTTTAATTTAAACTCTGATGCTCTCACCACTGTACCTTGCTGCCTCCTTAGGACATAAATTGAGGCAGAGAGGCAGAATTCGAAATGGGATGAGTTGGGATCAATCATGGTACAAAATCATGGTACAAAAAAGTTATTGATTTTTTTAAAAAAGTCACTATCATCTCACAGTGACTGTCTGCCTACCCTCCCCAAAATGGAACCCTCCCTTGTCACAAATAATTAAGTAGAATTGATAAAAAAATTAACATATTGACTAAATCTGAAAATGTAAGCCTTATTCCTCATCAACATCCACCATCTCTTTGTTGGTACTTGGAGGCTCACTTGAGTGCTTAGACCAGTCAGGATGACCTGAGTTCAAATCCAACTTCAAACATTTAATAACTGTGACTTAGGCATAGCAAGTCACTTCTGTCTCCCTCAGTTTCCTCATCTGCAAAATGGGAATAATAATAGAACCATTCTCCTAGGCTTGTGAGGGTAAAATGAGATAATATTTGTAAAATGCATTATAACACTTAAAGCACTATATAAAGGCTGGTGGTTGTGGCTGTTATTGTTGTTGCTTTTGTTACAGCTAGGAAATATGCCCTATATATTTACGTTGGGTTGGAACCAATGACTATATTTGAGATAATTATAACTTAAAATAGTACAAATTTTTATTCAAATAATCAACTTCAGGGAATTCATTATTTGAACTGATAGGTACCTAGTTGTATTATTATAATGAGTTTAATCATTTATCACCCTTCTGAAATTTTCCAAAATTATTTTCTTTTGTGGTCATTATGTACAGTGTTTTCCTGGTTTTTTCTTTTCTCACTGTTCATCAGTTCATACAAATCTTCCCAAGATTATCTGAATTCTTCACATTTATTGTTTCTTATGGCACAAAAATGGGGCAGCTAGTTGGTTTTCGCAGATAGGCTGCTGAGCCTGGAGTCAAGAAGACTTCTCCTGCGTTCAGCTCTGGCCTCAGACTCTTAACTGTGTGACCCAAGCAAGTCAATTAACCCTGTTTGCCTTAGTTTCCTCATTGATCAAATGAACTGGAGAAGGGAAATAGCAAATCACTTCAGTATCTCTGACGAGAAAACCTCAAATGGGGTCATGAAGACTCTGACATGACTGAAAAAAAGCTCAACAACAAATGGCACAATGATATTCCATTATATTCTTATGCTATAATTTGTTCAAACATTTCTCAGTCATTACACACCCACTTTGCTTTTGTTCTTTGCTTTTTAAAAAAGTTCAGCAATATTTTTGCATACATGGAACCCTCCCTACTGTCTCTGATCTCCTTGGGGTTGGAGTATATATTTAGTAGTGTATTGATGGATCCTTGCCTATGTTTGATTTAGTGTCTTTTTTTTTAGTATAGTTCCACATTTGCTAATTGCCTTCTTCCTATGTCTGAAGGACTTCTGGATTCCTTTTCTACTGTCTAAGGCAGGGCCTGGTGCATTTAATGTTCGCAAAAATAGGAATGCTTTTCTCTCATCAGTAACTGGTACTTACATGATAACCATGAGCAGAGACTTGGTGCCATCCTTTCTTATAGTTTCCATTTTTCAAAAGGAATTGGTAAGTGGTTGTGTAGTAGTTATGGGGTATGAATTTCACCCTCCACTGATCCCAGACAGGTTCCTAAGAGAAGGGATTTCAAATGAGGTTGAAATATATTTGGTTGAGGGGAAATTGGATAGCATGGAATTGCAAATGTTTCAAGTTCTTAGTTGTTCCATGCTTAATCTAAATTAAAGTTTGAATTTAATATATTTATTTTATTTCTCTAGTAGTCCTAGAAACCAGGGTCTGAATTACTCTCCAATATGAATCTTTATTGTTTGAGTAGTTCAGGCTTTTATTTAGTTAGAAAAACATGTTGTTGTTTTTTTATTAAATTTCCCCTGGAAAACAATGGTTTAAATTCAAAAAGAGGAAAATATTGGATTTCACTTAGCCACAAACTATTCTTCTGTCTCCCTTTTGAAGTCAGAAGGAAACTGTCCCCTTGCTCCAGTGGGGCTTCCCATCTTTGACATGGTTCCCTTTGTTCAAAGGCCTGGCTTTTTTCCATAGGGTAGGAGAAACCTTTATTCAGGGACATAGGGTTTGCCAGAGCCAAGATCTCTCCTCCTTGGCAGTGCTCCTTAATTCCAGAGCTTCCTTGGTGACCTCCTTTTCCTTCTTGACACACTTCATAAACATGGTTCACACTCTAGTCTTAGGGTCTGATAATCTGGGCTTAGTGCCTAGGATTTATCAGAATTAAACTAATTAAACCTCCTATGAGAACAGACAATAGAAAGATCAGTCTTTGGAATAAGGGGGCATAGATTCAGATTCTACATACATAATAATTTTGGGCAAGTCACTTAACATAGAAGGGAGGGAAAGAGATTTTGAAACTTAAATGTTAAAGCTTATTTTTACTTGCAATTGGGCAAAAAAAGATTAAATTAAAAAATTTTAATGGAAAAAATTGGAGGGTGGAATTAGTTGACTTTTCAGGCTCTTCTGACTTCACAGGATCATCAGATTATAGATGAAGAGCAGGAAGCGACTTTAAAAATTGCCTAGGCTAATCCCTTTCTTTAATAGAAGAGGAATCCAAGTTAGATGGCTTGCCTAGGGTTGTACAGGTAGTAAGAGGGAGGCCTGGGCTTTGAACACCAGTCTTCAGACTCCTGATCTTATGTTCTTTGTGCTGCAATGATGTTCTGAAAATCTCTGAAATCTATAAATAGTGTTGCCTCCTTGAGAGAGGATGCAATGATATACCCTAATCTTTGAAATAAAGGAGTAGGAATAAAATGGGAGGTCATCCTTGGATTGCAGTTTGTTCATAACTACTACTTGCCCTGGCCAGAATACTGTGATGACTAGATCTGAAGTGAGCAATGATCTATGTTCATAATTTTCCTCTTTCTCTTATCATTTTAGGGATTTCCTGGTGACTTTGGGGAAAGAGGGCCCCCCGGACTGGATGGCAACCCTGTAAGTGTTTGGAGACAATATAGAAAGAATATTGATTTGGGAATAAGGAAGGGGGGTAGAGTTGATTATGGAGAGATGGCAAGCTATTTGTTTCTGGATCAGAGAAATGAGGGAAAGAAGCATATTTGTTGATTTAAGGCTACTCTGCCTCGTATTGCTAATTCCCCACTGTTTGATTTAGAATCTAACAGGGGATCTGAAATGTTCATATCTCCCTCTTCATTTCCATTTATCTTGGGGTCTAGCCCTAGAATGAGTATATTATATATCACTCTTAGAGAAAGTTTCTGTGGTCTAGTCAGATTATAGCTCCTGGTATATCTATGTGCAGAAAGAGACCAGACAGTAATTAGGAAAGAAATAAAACCTTTCCTAGCAGGTTTGTAGTACCTGCCTTGAAGGTCTTGTCTATCCCATTAAGGGTATAATCAGTTCAAGGGAAGGGAAGAGAACAAACTTTAAAAAATATTTTATTTATTTATTTTTCCAACACATGCCATGCCATGGTAATTTTCAGCAATCATTTTTTTGAAAAGTTTTGAATTTTACATTTTTCTCCTTCCCTCCTCCCTCCCCCTGACAGAAAGCAATCTGTTTTAGGCTCTACATTTATAAACATGCTAAACAATAAATCCATATTAATCATATTGTGAAAGAAAAATCAAATCAAAGCAGAAAAAAGGCATTAGAGAAGATCCATAGCTCTGTCAGGTAATACCTAAGATAATTTTAAAAAATTGAAGATAATAAATTTTGACTTGCATTTAAACTCCATAGTTCCTTTTCCAGATATTTTCCAGGTCTTTCTCATCACAAAATTTTTAAAATTGTCTTTGATTATTGTGCTGCTGAAATAAGCAAGTTCATCATAGTTGTTCATAACCCAATGCTGCTGTTAATGTGTTCAATGTTCTTTTGATTCTACTCATTTCACTCAGCATCAGTTCATGCAAGTCTTTCCAGGCTATTCTGAGCCCTGGCCCTCATAATTTCTTATACAATAGTGTTCCATCATACACACACACACACACACGTGTGTGTGTGTGTGTGTGTATGATGGAACACTATATATTATATATATACATATATATATATATATATATATATATATGTATATATATATACACACACACACACATCACAATTTACTTAACCATTCCCCAACTAATGGACTTTACCTTAATTTCTAATTATTTGCTATGATGGAAAAAGCATAATATAGTTTTTTTTGTACAAATGATTCCTTTCCCTTGGGATATAGGGCTAGTAGTGATATTAATGGGTCAAAGGGTTTGTGCAGCTTTATTGTCTTTAGGATATAATTCCAAATTGCTCTCCAGAATGGGTAGATCGGTTCACAACTCTACCCACAATGCTTTAGTGTTCTAGTTTTCCCACATCCCCTCCAATATTCATCATTTCCTTTTTTAGTAATATTGGCCAGGCTGAAAGGTATGTGGTAGTCCCTGAGAGTTGTTTTAATTTTCATTTATATTAATTAATAATGATTTAGAGCATTTTCTTATCACTATAGCTTTAATTTCTTCATCTGAGAATTGCCTTTTCATTACCTTTGACCATTATCAATTAGGGAATGACTAATATTCTTATAAATTTGACTCTCTTTCCCATATATATTTTAGAATTGAGTCCTTAATTAGAAATACTAGTTATAAAAATTGTTTCCCAACTTACTGTCTTAGTTTTACTATTGGTTGCATTGTTCTTTTGTGCAAAACCTTTTTAAATTTAATATAATCAAAGTTGTCCATTTTGTATTTTATAACATGCTCTATCTTTTCTTTGGTCATAAACTCTTGCTCCCCTTTCCATAGATCTATCAGGTAAATTCCTAGAAGAACAAACATTTTTAAGTACCTACTTTATGCCAGACACTCTGCTAAGCACTTTGCAAATATTATCTGATTTGATCCTCAAAACAACCCTGAGATAACCTTTGTTATCTTCATTTTACAGTTGAGGAAAAGAAGTTAAATGACTTGCCCAGGGTCACACAACTATTAAGTATCTGAGGCTGGATTTGAATTCAATCCATATTGACTCCATGGCCAACATTCTGTCCACTGCACCAGCTAGAGACATAAGAGGCATGTTACCAAAGGAACAGTAGTTCACGAGACAAGGCAAGGAGGTTGAAGTTCCTATTCCTTAATCATTTCTCCTTTTTAGACCTCTTTCCTTCTCTGTTCATTGAAATGCATTGGACTATATGATCTCCAAGGTCTCTCTGAGCCTAGAAAAACCAAGTGGCTTCACTAGGGTTTACCTGTCATTGAACAGACCTGACCGGGTGGATGGTGTCTAGGGCTTCAGACTTTGCAGCTTCCTCCCTGACAAGAGAGTAGAGTGTGAGAGTATATTGGTTTTTCCCCTCTAGGTTCATAGGCAGATTCCTGGTTTGCTCTCTGGGAGATTCTTACCTGGACTCCAGGATATCCATACTTCTGCAAAGCCAAGAGTAACTCAATGCTGGGTGCACAGGAAAATTGTAGTTGCATACTGAGCTTGGAGGTCAATGCTTCCTAGAAACATTTTCTAAATATTTATGGCCAGCAGTTGGTCTTGAATGGAAGTAACATTCTTCCAGTCATTTGAACTAAAGTGGAATCACTCTCCTATAAGAAGAAGGGGGTGGGAAGGAAATCCTTCCATGTTTATAGAGTTGACAAATAATTGGATTGCTCCAAGTTCAGGAAGATGTTCAAATTTGTTTTGGGATTTTTGGCTGCAGAATTGCTAATGGCAGAGCCAGGTCAGGCTGCTCCAGGTCTGGGACCCTTCTTCAAATGCTTCCTGTTCTTTGGACAGACAACCTAGGGCTTTGGACCAAATTGAATGCCCAAGAGATTCCAGATCTGGATGTTGTGAGGGGTGAAGTGTTAGAAGTTTAGCATGGGCCTATGTGCAATACACATTGACCATTCTCCAATTCCTTCCTGAGGAGGCAGTGAGACAAAGATGTTGCTTTATTTCCTTTCCTAAACAGCTGTGCCCAGCTGTGCCCATCAAGGAACTAGCTTTTGGTTTATCCTCTCCCCTCTCCCCTCTCCCCATTAATTATTAGCTATAATATTTTGAAATGAAGAATCACAATTCACACTCCTAAAAATATCTCTCATTGAGTCAGTTAATAATAAAAATAACCCAGTACCTTGTTTTGTTAAAGGAACTCTTCCCCCCCTTCCCTTCCCTGTATATTATAGTGATAAAGCACTGGGCTGAAAGTCAAGAGACTTGAGTTCTAGTCTTAATTCTAGGTGTATGATCCTGGGCAACTAAATACACTTTTATGAACCTCAACCTTCCTTTCCATACAATGGGAATAATATTTCTTTTCCAGTCTAGTTCATATGCAGAAGAGCTGGAAGTGTATAGGACTATAAGCCTACTGATCCAGCCATCTGGCCTTCTCAACTAGTAGATATAGCAGCAAAGATAACTAAATTAAAATTGAAATTATTCCTCTGTGGCAGCATTATTCATACCTTACCTTTGTATGACACATTTATATCTTCCAAAGCAGTTTACATCTGTTATTTCTTTCAGTCTTTACAACTTTGTGAGGTAGTAGGCAGGGCAAACTTTTTTTTTAAATCCATTTTATGGTTGAAGAAATTGATATGCAATGAAATTTGACATCCCTTGGTAAATTAGTGACAGAAACAAAGCTTAGACACACACACACACACACACACACACACACACACACAACCCTCTTGATTCATTGTCTAATGATCATTTCTGGAACTATCAGACATAATTAAACTTGTTTATCCTTTAACCATACCTGCCCTCTAAAGGGGAACTTTCCCTCCCATCCTAGTCATACCACTACCACCACCACCACCACCACCACCCTATCTCCAAAGTAGGGATTTTAAATGGACAATATGAATTCCTTCCTGCTGTCATCTGACATGAAGGTGCTGATGCTGGAAATCCTTTAGCCTTGTCAACTCTTTAGGAAGAACAGAGGGTGATTTTTCCCTGTAGCTAAGCATCTGGGCATCTCTAGTCTAAATTTTGATGGAGGCCCAGAGAGAAAGAGATGGGGATTAGTTGCCTCAAGCCCCACATAGAGTTTATGGTATAAGGAAAAAATCCCCACCAGATAGGTTCAACCCTCTGCTGTTCCCCAGCCCAATTCTGACAGTCTGATTCCATAACTTATTCTGGGGTCTACCCAATGCACTGTAGGTTCTGGCAGAGGGTACCCACAAACTAAGCTGGCTCTTCACCCTCTGTGGGAAAAGGTCATGATCAGGAAAATGTGTCTGACTAGGGTGGGGTCTGAGTTATGAGCTTTGGAGGGTGGGTCCTAGGAGACAAAAGAGAGAAGAGTATTTGAAGTTCAGGGACACAGACATAGCACATGTGTTCAACACTGAGGCCAATTTGGCTAGTGTAAAGGATTCAAGTGAATGAACTCTAAGAACAGTGGGAGATGAATTCTAGGATAGAATATACTATCGGAAGATCCTTCATTTATTCAATTTTCTTTTCTTTTCCTGTCATACACTTCCTGAATTTTCCTCTTCTTTGACACAGAATACTATTTTCATCTCTTTCCACTGAGTTGCCTGCAGAACCATGGGAACACCACAGTAAACCATCTGCCTAGAAAGGCAGTGAGGGCTAGAGTTGAAATCAAGAGAGTCTTGGGTTCAATTCCAGGTGATGATGTGTATGACTGTGTGTGACCTTGGGCAAGTCATTTAACCTCTCAGCTTCAGTTTCCTTATCTATAAAGCAGGGACTAATGATGCCCTTAGTTCATACCTAGAAGGGTTGTTGTAAGGACTAAATGAGACTAAACGAGACTGTCTAAATCAAATGTTTTTCAAAACTTAAAGTTTTCTGTTAATATGAAATAGTATAATTATATTAATGCCCTCTCTAAGAACCTGACTCTGGAAGATACCATCAGCAGAGATGGATGGGCCTAGAGCTGTGGTCCTCCAACAGCCCCAATCCCTTGATATCTTTATCCACGGTCCTTCATTAAGTTTCTTTTCTTTTACTTTTAGGGAGAGCTGGGTGCCCCAGGCCCACCTGGAGTTCCTGGACTTATTGTAAGTATGAGGATATAGCCTAAGTCTAATTTGGAGAGGAGAGGAGGGAATTGAAATCATTCCACTGGGGGGGGGGGTGTGCAGCTGGACTGGAAGTCAGGAGATCTGGCTTCTCTTCTCATCTCATCTCTGTTATTAAACAAATGATCTTGTTTAAGTGAGTGAACCTTCCCTGGGACTCAATTCCAGAAATTTCATTAACTCTTTAGGAAGAACAGGGACTGAATTGTCTCTGCAGTTGAGAACCCCAAGGTCTCTAGTCTCAGTTTCAGTGGAGAGTCGAAGCCACACAGAGAGTTAATGATGTGACTTTGGGGAATGTAATTTGCCTTTTTTTTGGTTCCCATCCCTCAAAAGAAGAATAATAATAAGAAGATATTGGATTAAATCTGGGTTTCCTAACCTTTTTTGTGTCACGTGGGAATCTAAAGTCCATGGACCCCCTTCTCAGGATAACATTCCTAAATGCATAAAACTACAAAAGATAGGATTTTAAAGGAAATAATTAATTAAAATACACTTATCACAACTCATTAAAAGGACCCCTGAAATTGAAGGGTGTTTACTTGGGGGAACAAACATTCTATTCCTCTGCACTTGCCTCTATCTAGCTGACAGACAGGGTCTGTTTTTTGACTCTACTGGCATCTAATTAATTAAATCATGCCCCACCCCAGCAAAGCCATTCTCCCTCTAGTCCTGGGCTTTCGAGCGGCATCTGAAAGGTAACAGAATGTCCCAGAAGACTTGGATCCACACTTTGCTATGGGACTTCAGGCAATTTTTATAATGTGTCTGTCATTATCTAAAGTTCTTCTGTGTTAAGAGTGAGTGTGACCCTCTGTGAAGAACAAAGTGAGAAGTAGAATACTAGGCTGGAGGGAGATTCCTTTCAGGAAAAATTCCTTCCCTGGTGTCCTAGAGACACCAGCCATCTTGAGTTCTAGAATGTTTCACCATAGTTCCCCACAAAAGACCTCCATTGACTTGAACTATGAGAAAGACCATCCTTAGAAAGTAACAGAACCAGACTCCTTGGTCCTGTTAGCAGCTCGCATATTCCTGGGAATTGAAAGCTTGGTCTCTACCTATCCTCTCTGTTGGATTACAAGCTTTTAAAGGTTTCTTCCAGCTCTGAAATTTGGGTTCAGTCCTAAGGCCCTTTTTATCTCTCTGATGTTCTGAGTCTATTAAAACCTCATACCAGTAGAGTCTCATAGGTGAACTTTACCCTTGCTCAGCAATAAGCCCCAAGAGACTGACAACTGTGAGTGACAGCAGCCACAACATCTCCTCTTCCTGGTTCAGGGCTCAAGCCATGCTACCAATAACTGGACCAGGCAAGAGACTGGATAGGACAACTGTGTGAATGAGATTCTCCCACTGCCCAGGAGTGATCCTGGAAATGTCTGTCTTAGCCTTCAGCAAAATCCACAATACCCTCCCCCACATTGAGTCTTCAAGTCTCTGGATGGGGTGGGAAAGAGATGGCTAAAAGGCACTCAGTTGTGTGATCTCGGGCATGACAACACCTCTCAGCCTCAGTTTCTTCATTCATAAAATACAGTTTCATGGCTTTGAGGGAGCTTGAGGAGTTATTGGAAGGAGCAAATCAGATTCAGCAAGTGGTTGGTTAGGGCAATAGGATCACAGGAACATAGGTTTAGAGCTGGAAAAGTATTTCAGAGATCATTTCATCCAACTCCCCTCCATTTTCCATATGAGGAAATTCAGGAATATAATGGGAAAGTGTCTCACTCAAGGTAACAGAGTTAAGATTCAGTTCCTAGATTTCGTGTGTGTGTGAGAGAGAGAGAGAGAGAGAGAGAGAGAGAGAGAGAGAGAGAGAGTGAGAATATCTTGAAGCTGCACTTTGAGGCTGGGCTTGAGGGTCCGGTAACCTTGGGTATCATGGGACAGATCTCTGCCAAGTCTTGAGGGCTGGCACATCAATTTAATTCAATTCAACAAAAAGATATCTCATCTAGTCTTCTGTATCTCAGACACTCTAGAGCCTTGATTATCTATTGCCTGCTTAAAAAAATAAGGTTTCAAGTGGTGATTCACCCCTGTCTAGCCACGGAAGTCTTCCTTCTCACCTAATAGAAACTTTAAGAAACAATTTAACTCTGGTTAAGTGTGGTGAGGCTATATTCAGATCAAATACCTGCGATCATCTCTGAGTCATTCCTTCCCACCCCAGGCTGGAAGAGAAAGATTTTCTAGCAGATTTATAGATTCAGAGACAGAAGACTCAGGAGATGTTATGGATCTTACTTAAAGGCTGAGGTACTGAAAATGAGAATAAGAATCCAGTTTCCATATTCTAATAGTGGAGGATTGTATGACTGGATTTTTCTAGTGCCATCTCAGGGCTTTAGGAGGGGAGTATTGCTTTATCCAAGAGCTGTACTAAAGAGACCACCACAATTAATACACTCTGCTCTTTCTTTTCTGCTTGGAACTTGGGGCCTGGCCCACACAAAGTGCCTTGGGGGATCATCACAGAGAATGAGGTAGAATGGGTTGGTTGTATAAAGCAGTCCAGTAGTCATTAAGAGGGGAGAGCTGTCAGAGCCTGGTCTGGAGCCAGCATATGCTATATCTACAGGAGGTCTGCTACCATTGTCATGGAGAGAGGGGAGACAGTTTGAGTAATTGTTCTTTCCAGCTTTCACTTTAACGAGAATCCCAGACATCCCACTGACCAGCTGTGGGCAGGTTTCTGCATCTCCTGCCGTTGGGAAAACAGTTGTGTGAAGAGACCACCTACAACTAGGGCATAATTAAGAAGTGCCAAAGTCACCCCGCTGCAAAGGCTATTGGTGCCTCCCCTGAGTGGACTGACTTTCCCTTTTAGTCGACCCGGTCAGGCCAAGGGATTGGTCTCCAAATGTTTGTTGGAGCCAGCAGGGTGGAGAGGAAAGTTGAAAACATCATATGCATCAACAGCCTTGGTGCTGTTTCTCCAGAGCCTAGGATAAGCTGGACCCTGGCAGAATGGGTAAGTGATCTATAGGTCTTCCAGGAACTAGAAAAAGCCACAAAATCCTCTGTGATCAGTCCTGACCTTGTTACAGGTTTTCACCTTGGAGGTGCATATGCTTTCTAGGTTAACCATTTTTCCAGACAGCTGTCATCATTTCTGTTAAGTCTGGGACCTATTGGGGGATCTTAAAATATCATGCATGTTTGTATAAGAACCTCATGGAACCCACACTGTGAGTCCTCACTCTACCCCTCTGGTTTTAGCTCCCATCTAAAGCCATAAAGGGAAAAACTGGCTCCTTCTTCCAAATGCTAGCCTACTAGATGGTTGAAGTCATGTCCCCCTCAAACCTTTTCTAGGAGTCAAGACAGATGCCTCATGCTTGCTTTGTAGAAGATATATTTCATAGAATCGTAGAGTTGGCAAAGGACCTTAGGAATGAGTTAGCTTATTCAGCAAGTATTAATTTATTCAGGGTACTATGCTAGGGGTTTAGGGGAAGGAGAGGGGGGAGGGGAAGATAGATTTGACAGATGGAGAAGCTGAGGCCCCAAGAAGAGGTTAAATGACTTTTCTCAAGGTTGAGAATCAAATCAGTGGTGATAGTATGGGGTTTAGAGCCCAGGGCTGCCTACTTATGGGCCAGGACACTTTTCACTAGGCTAAGCCCAGCTGCTAAGGCGTGAAATGTGGCAGAGCTATGGAAATAACTGCCCTTCTCAAGCAAAGGTCCCAGGAGAAGCTTGTGATACAATAGACCTTTTTTTTTTGACCACAGTCATTCCTTCAGACTCATTGCCCTTTCTTGCCAGAGGTAGGGTGAAAGTGGGTGGTGGGTGGGAAGGAGTGTGTAGTAGCTGGGAAATTTTCTGAAGCTGCCTTGAACTTCAGTTCTTCCCCAACTAAAATTCACTTGATTGTGCTAGTGGTAATAACACTGGAAAATCCAACAGAGGAGGCAGAAATGGAGGAAAACCATAGGGACTTTTTTTTTTAACATAAGAAATCTAATTCTGAAGTCTCTCCCCTTGGTCCTAATGGGTTGTGGTTTGTAAAGTTGCCAAGGCCCCTAGAAGGAGCCCACCTTACAATACAAAGAGGGCTCCCCATCCCCAGTTCAATTTCCAGGACTCCCTGGGGAAAGCCTTGACTGCCAGAAGGCAGGAGTGGCAGACATGACAGCCTCTGGCCCCACAGAGACAGTTTCCCAGAGGAGCAGTGGAAGGAAGGAGTCCTTTAACTTGGAACTAAAGGGAAAGGGAGAGATTATGAGTCTGGTTTTCCACAGACTAGGAGGAAGGATGTGGTTTTGGTTGTTTTTTCTTTTTTTTATTTTTTTGCTGAGGGGATCAAAATTCCATTTATTAATAACCGTTTTAGATTAATTCAATGCTTATTTCTTGTGAACCCAAGACTCCATGCATATACATCAAAACCTCATGGAAATCCATGCTGTGGGACTATGGCCTTAAGAACAAAAACTTTTAAGGAATTTGAATAGTTACATTCCCTTGAAATGGGGTCATAAAAGTCTCACTTTATATTAAGTTCTATCTTATAAAAATGTGGTTTGAACATTCCAGATTTAATATGAGGGATTCACAAGGGCATCACTGTTCCCCTGTTTAACCAAAGATCAATAATCGATAATTGTAATTCACCCTAAACAGAGAAAATTTTACCTTGTGAAAAAAAGGCCTAGACTAGACCTACCTTAAGGTCTGGGAGACTTAGGCCCTAGTTCCTACTCTGTACTTTTAATAAGTTACCTCTAGTCTTTCAGTCTTACTTTCTTTTTAAGTGAGACTGACAATACCTGCCTTTGTAACTCCTCTCTCCCAGAGTTTGATGAACTAATACCTGCAGAAGGCCTTTAGAAAGTTTGAAGTTCTCTGGAGATACAATAGCTAATTTTTGTGAAGTCCCTGAAGGAAGGAAAGGAGGAGTCTTCAAACTAAGATAACCCCTTATTCCTAGTCACCTCAATTGTACTATCATAGCTCAACCAGTTCTTTGGGTTCTTACTGCAATTTCCAGCAAGTGCCCTTTCCTCTGAGGATGCCATAGGGAAACTCATCACAGGTCTGTCTGTGCCTCAAGGAAAAAGAGTGTTGTCTATGTGGATTAAAAAATAAGATAGTCTTTTTTGTCTAAAGATTGATGGGCAAAAAAAGTGAATCTGTATCCATTGTGAAAAAAGAAATGTTTGTTAGTCTAAGAAACAAACATGTCCATATCCTGATGGCCAGTAGCAATCTAGGAAAGTATTTATTTGTTCTGGGTCCCCACCCCCCACCCCGTGATATTGGAAATGTGTTCCATTTAAAATTATTCTGTAGTGAAGCCAGAACTTGAATTTGATAAATGATTAGAGTTGACAATAGAAGTGCAAAAGGAACCTCAATGAATGATTTTGCTAATTGTTTTTTCCATGTTTTGGATATTAACCTTTATTTATCTTTAACTCTGATACATAGGGAGAGGGAGGCTGGATTTGTGTTTCATTAGTAAAAGGAATACTTCTTACCAGTGCAACTTATGGTATTAGAGGGTTGCCTAGAGAACTGAGAGGTTAAGTGTTATTTGTTGTTGTTCAGTGATATCTGACTCTTAGTGATCCTTTTTGGGATTTTCTTGGCAGAGATATTGGAATAATTTGCTTTTTCCTTCTTCAGCTCATTTGACAGATGAGGAAACTGAGGCAAACAGAATTAAGAAATTTGTCTGGGGTCACACAACCAAATTTGAACTCAGAAAGATGTGTGTATTCCTAACTCCGGGCCTGGCTCTCTATCACCCATGACAACCAACTGCCCAGCCAGTATGTATTTAAGGCTGAATTTGAACTCAGGTCTTCTTGACATATTCTGCCATCAATTTATCTTTAATTTTGATTTAAATATATATCTGTATATACACACACATATTAGTAGTATGTGCATATAGATATTCATACACATACAATTGAATTCAGCAAATTTTCAATACAAGAGGAAAAAAGAGCCTGCTTCAGGAGCTTCCCTTTAAACCTTTAAACCTCCTTCCCTCTATGAACTCATGAATGTCACAACTGAGAGAGTTCTCCATGAAAGCTTGGAATTAATAGCAAATCCCCTCATCCTATAGAGTTTCTTTCCTGTCATTGCCCCTTCAGTGCCTGTGGCTCTGTGGGGCCTCTGCTGCTATGTTGAGGCTTCCTGAGGTAGAGGTTGTCCCTGTGTCTGAATCCAATGTCCCTGGAGTTCCCAGTGTTGATCCTGATCTGGACTATGATGGTGTTGAAGTTTATACCCTCCATATAAGAAGTCTTTATTTCCAGAGCCCTGAAGAAGGGGGTCTGTGTTCCTGAGAGAGGCCGTTCAGGACTTGTCAGATGCTTACAACCAACCGCATGGCCTCTGGTCAAGGCAATGTTCCTTCAGTCCACCCAGCACTGTTTATTTACACATCACAGGGAGGCTGGGCCCTCCGTCACTGGCTCCCTTTATGAAGAAAGAGCCAGTACAAGCAACAGGGACCTGTTAAAATGCAAAACTCTGAAAAGTTTTCCTCCTACTCTTGCTTTGCTACACAGCTAACACCCCCACTTTTTATCCCCTCTCCTCCACCCAGGTTCTAAACCAAAGCCTCAGTTCCTAATGGGCAGATATCTTGGCAATCAGTTGAGGTTCAATCAATTGCAGATTTTCTTAGCAATTATTAATCTAAATAATTTAAAAACCTGGAGCTCTGTGGGGGGGGGGGGGCGGAGAGGCTTATATTCTTGAGGGTTCCTGATTCAGCCTTTAGAATATTACAGCAATCATCTAATTCAATTCCCTTTTCTTACTAATGGGAAAACTGAGGGCCAGGGAGAAGAAGTGACTTGCTCAAGGTCATAAAATCATAGATTTGGAGTTATAAAGTTGCCTTGAGGTTCCTTAAGTCCAATCCCCTTATCTTGTAGATGAGGAGGTGGAAGGCAGGAAAGTAAAGTGACTTGAAGAGCTCAGTCAATCAGAGTATCTGATGTCTAGTAGCTTCTATTGTGTTGCCTCTTGAAGTGGGCATGATTTCAGGGTTCAGTGAATCAGCCCCAAAGCCACGAGTCTCCTGACTTCTTGCCTGTCATACCTCATATTCTTCTTTCAGGTAGATACCAGCCATTAGTATTGGATCTTTAGTCCTTATAATTTTTGAAGTCAATAAGACCCTGCTTTCAGGCCTTTTTCCAGAAGTCACTTAAAATAAAATCCTTCATTCATTCATTCCCAAGGAGTCAGTGAACTATAACAGAGTATTTGCCCCACCAGAAGCTAACTTCCAGGAAAAGTGAAAAGTGAATCCAAGAGAAAGAGTTTAAGGTCCAAGACCTGAGCCAGCATTATATACCCCTAGCACAAGGTGGAAAGGAAATTTTTCCATAACTGTTGTAGGACTGGAGGAAGCCAAGTTATAGGGGTATGAATCCCTATCAATGGACCTCCAAGCTAATTCTGACTGACTTGAGAAGAGGCTCCATCCAGCCATCAGATGAGGAAATTTATGGTACCCTGAATTAATGGGGGGGGGTGTGAAGATTCTTCTCTCTGCTCTACTTTTTTGCCAAATTCTACTACTTTAGTAGTAAGCTGAGAGCAAAGCATGTAGAAAGTAAGTTAGAAGAATGTACCATTTTGGATTGGACTTTTTAAAGATGATCTTGTATTTGGAAAGCATAAGACAAATCTTTGTTCTCTTGGAAAACTGAGACACAGATGTAGGTCCCAATGGCTGAAATCTTCTGTTTGAGACTGTCCATTCCCAAAGAAGTCCCCTGTCCTGTAGTTGGTGGGAGGGGAGTGAGTCAGCCTCTACAGTCTGTTTGCTTTTTCTGTTCTTGTCTTGTCTGAATCAACTTGACAGGGATTGTGTGGGGGCAGGGTGGAGGGGAGAGAATCGGGGTGGGTAGTTCAGTTGGAATGAGACCCAACAAAAGACCCATGGCTAGAAGATTCAGATCCCTTTTGTGATGTCTGTAATGTCAGACCTGGGATCAGAGGAAAAGCATTACCTGCAGAAGGAGCAACCCCATTGAATCCAAGGTTCAAGCTTTTTTACCTTTCACTGGAATCTTTACATACCAAGACTAATGTCAGATCAACGGGAGAAGTCTCATATGGTCACCAAGGGTTTGGAATTCAGGTATCTCACAGAAATAATATGACTGAGTCAGATGTCTTAGAGGAAGTACATCCTAGCACTTTTTTAAAAACCTTCATATTTGTCTGGTTTAGGGGTTCTTGTGTAAGTCAAAGATGGACTTCTTTGTTAATCTGGTGAAGCCTATGGATTTCCAAAATGATGTTTTTAAATGAATGAAATAAAATACATAGGATTCAGAGGAAACTTTACTGAAATATAGTTATCATTCTTTAAGTTTATTGACCACAAGTTCTTAAGGGTTGTTAAGAACCCTTGTTCTGAGTCTTCATTTTATAGATGAACAATCTGAGATCTAGAAAGGGACTTGACTTGGCCAAGGTTATGCAATGAATAAGTGGCCGAGTTAAGGCTAGACTTCAAGTCTGCTGACTCCTAGTCTTGCTTTGGGAATGAACAGGGCAATTTAGGGAAGAAAGAAGTCAACTGAAGAACATCTACATTAGATTTTTCCAAGCTCTCATGGAGCTTCACTCATTCTCTCTCTCTTGAGGCATTCACCAGCCCTGGGTTCTCATTGTCTGGAACCAGTGGATGAAAGAATAAAATGTCATTCCTTATTTTTCCTCCTACACCTTCCTTCAGAGACATATCCAAGTAACTTGTCAGAGGAACTTGAGTATGTATTTCCAAGCCCGGGGAACCTGTTGAATCCATTACTCTTTTCAAATGACTTCTGCTCCAGTTTTCCACTTTTTCTTTGGCAAAGAGCTGGTCAAGTTTCTTTTATTTACTTTCCCTTGCCACAGTTGAGGAAGGATAATATCTATCTCCCCTTGGTAGGAGGGTAAGCCATAGAGAATTTGATTAGGAAGGTTGAGTCCCCATATTCTGCCCTCTTGTTTGCTCTGTGATCATAAGACTTGGACTGACTCACAGAAAGTAGGGTAACTGAAAGTAATAATCCAATCCAACAGATGAGGAAACCTAAGCCCAGGGAGGTGAAAGGATTTGCTAAAGATCAGACAACTAGTAAACAGTAATAAATGTTGGGTCAAAATTTAAAGCCAGGTACCCTCAGGTATTTTTTTTAATTATTCTCTCTACTTGCCTATCTTTCTCAGTCTTAAGGGGCCTGGAACCACAATGGCAAAAATATTCTCTGTATGACAGGAGAGGGGAAATGGGGATGGAGGCCAACTTTGATGAGAACCCAGAGGAATCTTGGGCTGAATAAAGAACACTGCTCTTTGGGCCCAGGTTCCTTGAAGGTTTCTAATTCTGAGAAGGCTCTGGATTAGTGTGAATTACTAGACCTCCCTTAGATCATAGGGTCATTTGGTCTGAATCCTAGTGGGTAAGGCCTCAAGTGAGACTCTTGCTGTTTCCCAAATAACTCAAGTTTCTTTTTATTTCCCCCTCTACCTAGGGTGACATGGGAGTTATTGGTCCAATTGGCTACCCAGGACCCAAAGGAATGAAGGTAAGTAAACTACTGAAACTGCTATGTCCTATAGCAGGACATAACATTTCTGGCCATTGATGCTATAAATTTCAAGATGTCAGAAACACTCACCTTGAAGGAAGATGGGGATGGAGAGAGGAAAATAAAGCAAGGAGCCTAAGGACAAGAGTCTCGTCCTTTAAGGGATATTACAATCTTGGGACTGTCTCTTCTCTGTTCTTAAACTTGTTGTGATGGGGTCAGAGAGATAGTGGGAATTATTGGATTAACTTCATGAACTACAAAGATGGTAGCCATATGGTACAGTGGAAAGAGCTCTCATTGGAATCAGAGGGCCTAGGTTCAAACTACCTGTGTGTCACTATCTTACCACCTTTTGTCACTTGAGCATCCTGGGTGCCACTATCCTCATATGTCAGTGAAAGACAAGGAGGGACAAGAAGAGGGACAATTAAGGTCAAAATGACCTCTAAATCATCTGGCTCTAGATCTAGGCTTCTCGGATCCTTGCTGAGATGCCCAGTGAAGTAGTGGAAAGAATAGGAATGAAGACAGCTGGCTATGTCCTACTCTGTCCCTGATTGAAGCTGTAATTTGGGCGAGTCATTAAACTTCTCTGGGGCTCAGTTTTCCCCCTTGTAAAATGAGGGCATTGGACTGGACGATTCACGAGCTCTTTTCAACTCTACAATATCTCAGGAACTTGTTTTCTGGAGCTTGGTACTAAGACAGGGTTTCTATCTTGCAGGGACTTATGGGAAACATTGGAGAACACGGACTGAAAGGTGATAAGGTGATCTGAATACTCCCTTATTGCACTGTTATTTTATTCTGCATGTAAACTACTCTTCCATATATCTTCTATTGTAAGCCTCACTTTCCTCTCTGCTAGTGTGTATCCTCTGTACTTTCTCTTCCTCCACTTTCCTCCTAGAGCCTAGGCTTCCCCCAGCCTTCTCCCTGTCAGCACTAGGTCATGGGCAGCAGTGGGAGAAGGTAGCTCTTTAGAACTGAAGGCACATTGTTAATTCAAAAACAGGAAACCATATAATGTATAACATAGTCTGCAGCTAACATTTTTGAGTGTGGCTCATTTAAAGATGTGAAAACCCAGGAGAAAATGTTAAAAAATTGTGCAAACATTTTTTTCTTGTGATTTTTTTGGGGGGAGGACAACCCCCAAGTTCCCCTCTTCTGAAATTTCCATTTTTTCCTTCTGGTTTTCACTTTTCTAAAATATTTCTCTTGCTCTGAAAGAAGCAACTTGGTACAGTGACTTTGGAGCATTTTGGAGCAGGAATGAACAATTGTAACCTTCTCTCTGTGTGTGTGTGTGTGTGTGTGTGTGTGTGTGTGTGTGTGTGTGTGTGTGTGATAAGCTCCTTTGGCTCACTGATGAAATCTATTAACTTCTCAGAAAAATGTTTTTAGTAATTTAAATAAAATAAAACTACATAGGATTAAAAAGACAACAATCATATTGAAATATAGATGTCATAAATTTTATTTTAAGTTTATAGATTCTAGTTTAATAAACCTTGCTTTAGAGAAAGAGGACCTAGGTTCAAATCGCACCTTGGGGGAATCATTTAATCTCCCTTTGCCTCACTTGCCTCAGTTGTAAAGTGAGAGATCAGAGGAGATAGTCTCTCTGAGATTCTGACTCTAATTATATGATCCTAGGAGTTGTTTCTTATGTGATTCAGGTGTATTCAGATTCCCAACATAAATAAGACAAAACTTTATAGAGGTCTCTTTGTCTTTTTCCCTGATTAAAAAAAAGCTGTTCCTTTTTATCCCAGTGACCAGACTCATACAGAAGCCCAGGTTTTCCATGACCTATATTGGATAGGATCCTACTTACAACCACTTGGCACTCTCTGCCTTCTGGCTTGGAGCTGAGCACTGGAACAAAGATTCCCGTTTGAATTGAACAACCCTCCAAATCTATTTTCCCGATTTCTTGGGTAGCTTTAATATTTTTTTTTCTTAGCCCATTTCACTTTGGACTAAGGCAGACTCTTTGGCTACTAGGACATGGGAATCTACATAGGATTTTCCAAATTGGAAAAATCAATTTTTTTAAGACCTGGCTTCTTTATCAGTAGTGGAGTTCTCTCTAGGGTCATGTCCTTAGTAATTTGGCACCACCTCCAGCACCCCAGTGGAGCTACCCCATATTTTACTTGACTTTCTGGGCTCATGGTAGACTAAAATTCAGCCCTCTGATAGGCCTAAGGATTCCTGGCCTACATGAGACACCCTCCAGAAACTAGAACACCACAGGAATTTGTTTTCCCAAATCCCCTTTGTCCAATACAGTCTTGGTTATCTGAATTTCAAGCCAATCCAATATTTTGGAATGGACAAAAAAAAAGGGAGAGAGAGGAGAGATTTTTGAGAGGGGGGAGGTTCTTTTAGGTCAAGTATCAAAATAACCTCATGTATCTAGAGGTCATTTTCCAAAGACCTCACTTATATGGAACTTAAGAAAGAATTAGGAAAAAAAATTTTTTTAATGTCTTTGAACAGCCAGCGATGTTCTTGAATGAAGTCATACACTTTCCAGTCAAGAGAGCCCTTCAGGTCTTTTACACAGACTTGATTTCCTCTTCCAGGATTTCCTCTTCCAGGGTCCAGAACTCCAGGGGTTAGATTTAGGAAACCCATGGCTTCAGATGGGGGGGGGGGCCCAAAACTCACATCTTTGCTTTTGCTCACTTTTTTTGCATTTGAATGCATTTGAGTATGTATTTAGAAACATTATTCTGAGTAGGGGGTTCATAGGCTTAATAAGATGGTCAGAGGGGTCCAGGATACTCAATCAAAGGATGAGAAGCCCTGGACTAGAGACAGGAACACTACATGAAGTCAAGAATCTTCACCATCCAGTTACCTGACCTGATGACCACCAAGGTGAGATAGGATATGAATAGAGAGGAGAAAGGAACCCTGAGTCACTACTGAGGAGCTAAACAACTGACTGGAACCTTCTGCCTCCTGCTCAGAGACAGGAAGCTGAAAGGAACCTGAGAGCTCAGATTCAATTTCCCCATTTTACAGAAGTGAAAACTGATTCAGGATCCTAAGCCCAGGCTTTTGACACCTAACCCTGTTTTCTTGCCACTACACCATGCAAGTGCTACTAGAGAGTCAGGTGTCCTGATAGTAAGCAAAAAGTAACAACAGTGAGGAAGGAGATAACAACCCTAAAAAGCAAACATTATTTAGAAAGCATAGAAGCTTGGGGCCATTGGGGCAGACTGCACACACATCTCAATAGGCCCCAAGGGTGTCATTGCATTACAGCCCAGTATGGTTCCTGATGAGGAGAGATTGCTTGAGTAATGGGAAGAATGCTATTCTAGGAGTGTGTTCTAGGCCTGACTCCATCATTACCTTACTGTGTGACCTTTGTGTCTCTGGGACAGTTTTCACATTTGGGAAGGGGGGGAGAAAAGGAATTGAACAATCTCTGAAGCATTTTTGGTTCTAAAGTTCTTCAAATATCTGCCTACCATGGGATGCTGGATTTTAGTTAGAAGAGCTGGGTTCAAATTCTGATCCTACCATTTCCTAATATGACCTTGGACAAATTACCAGATCTCTTTGGTCTCAGTTTCCTCAACTGAAAAACAGGGAAAGGGATTTTAGTCATTACTTTTGTTCCCACTGCTTCTTTGACATGGTAGCTGTTTCTTAGGTTACAGAGAAATGGAGGAGGAGAAAGAGGAGGAGGAATAGATAGGGAGGAGAGAGAGAGAGAGAGAGAGAGAGAGAGAGAGAGAGAGAGAGAGAGAGAGAGAGAGAGAGAGAATCCATGTTGTGTGTCATCCCGCTGAATAGGGTCCTGGTGCTGCAAAGGGGAACTATGTGCTGACTTATTCCAGTGAGATACCAGATCTCCAAGCAATCTGGGGGCTCTTTGGGAATAGTTTTTAGGATTGTTACAACCCATTTTTTTGAATCTCTGCAGCAGTTGCAAATCTTATTGGTCAAGGTTCATATGGTACCTTTTATCCAATAAACATAATATATATTTGTTGAATTAAATGTAGATTTAGTTAAAAGACCCAAATTGGACAAATAAAGGGGAAGATCTGGCTGGGTTGTGTTAATTTGAGTTACAAACAAAGTGAAGCTATAAGGGAGGATAGGGACTGGACCTGTTGATTGATTGGTCATTGATATTTGAGAACTACCAGAACAGAAAATTCTCCCAAAGTAGGTCAGTACCTCCTTCCTATCTTAAAATTTTAAAAGAATTGTCCAGAGCAGAGAGGTTAAGCACTTTGCTCAAGGTTACAAAGTCACTATATGTCAGAGACAGAATTTGAACCCAGCTCTTCCTGGTTTTTGAAGCTAGCTCTTTCTCCATTATGCTTCTTAGAAAGAAAGTAATGAGATTCATTTTCTGACCAGTACTAGAAGCATGCTTTGTCTCTGGAATGTTCTCACACAGATTCACCCCACCCCTCTTAATTCTAACTCCTTCCATCTGTTAATTATCTCCTATTTATCCTGTTTATAACCTGCCTTGTATATATCTACATGTTGTTTCTGCCATTAGTTTGTAAGCTCCATGAGGGCAGGGATTGTTGCTTACCTTTTATTTTTTATTGTGTCCCCAGTACTTAGAACAATGCCTGGCTCATCATAGTAGATGCTTTAAAAATGTCTATTGTTTTATAGACTGATGTACACACATATGCACAAATATTCATATTTCCCTTATTGACCTGATTGTAGTCAACTACAAAGTAATGAGACTGATTTTTCCTGGCATTTAAACCAGTTCTAAAAGTACTCTACAAAGAGGGAACCAGACTTGGTCATGGCAATTAGAATATCGTCAGAATAAGTGTAAAGCCACACTGTGTGGCCATTATCCTTTGGGTGAAAAATGGTTAGACTGAATGGTTTCTGAAAGTCACTTGCTGTTCTAAAATTTCAAGTCCTAATCTTGTTTTTAAATAAATCAGTCTCTATGCTTTTAGAGTCCCATCTTATTAGTGATAACTAGACCATCATTTCTGTGTGAACATAGATAACCCCTTTGAACCCTTGTGAGATTTTATTTTTATTTTTATTTATATTTAATTTATATATTTATATTTACTTTTATATTTATAATATGTTCATATTATTTATATTTATATTAGGACACCCAGGTCCTAATTGTTCTAGGCTTGAAAGAGTAGTGTGGTGTGGAGGGTTGCTTTTAGAACCAGTGAATCTTCTACTTAATCTATGACATTGGGAAAATCACTTAAACATTCTGGGCTTGATTTTAATGATTTAATTGGACTAGGTGATGATCTATACTCTAATAATCCTTTGGGAAATAGTTCTGTATTATGAACTCTCCAATTGAGCGTGGCCCCAGCCAGGTCAATGGGCCAAATATAGCTGAAATAGGACTTTTAAACATTTAGTTCCTATTGACTATGAATCCTGGAGTGGGTATCTTTGGACCTGGTCCTTTTTGGCTGGACATTGAGATAGTCATGCTCTTGAACCCCAAGTTGTGGGACCTGCAAGCCGACCTTCTCCCCTCTTTCTTGGCCCACCTCTCCTGAGGAAGGCATTTAAATGATGGATGAGGTGGGGGGGGGATGGGAGCTAGCCAAAGCTAGGGTCTATTGTAACTCTCTTTGCTGATGTGTATTCAGGGCGATCAAGGGCTGCCTGGTGTGCCCGGAGATATCGGATTCCAAGGAGATAAGGTAACTGCATATAATTTTCGCTATTTCTCCTCCTGCTCATGCCCAACTCGGCTTCCTTCCCCTCATAGATAATATGCCTTGAATCTCTGGGCCGCATGCAGTTCAGTCTCACAATTCCCCTCCGGCTCTGGACACCAATGGCATTTCCCAGAGTGGAATTCTGAGCTCTGGCGCTCTAACTTCCTGCCTATAAATCATCCCTTTAGGAGGAAAAGGATAATGCTTTGAGTTATAAGCAGGATGCTCCATAGGTAACAGCAACGATGTTTTATATCCCAGGGTCAAGAAGCAGCTGATGCCATTTCCACCAGATAAATTCTAAATATTCCTGGCATCCCATTAAGCATTTTAACCCTGGTGATAGATATGGAGACAATGAAGCTATGTAAAGTGAGGTGACTTTTTCATATGGTCAGGAATAGCATCTCTGGGTCTCTCAGTTGTTAGCTACCTTTTCCTCCACCTACACCTCTACAGATTTCTCCCCAATACTTTTCTTGGTATATATTTTAAAAATAGTCCCGTTTGTGTGTGTGTGTGTGTGTGTGTGTGTGTGTGTGTGTGTGTGTGTGTATGTAGTTTACTTAATGCCTTAATCTGCTATTTGCTACCCATTTGACATTGGATAAATCACCTTTCTGGACCTCAATTTCTTTTATCTGTAAAATAGGGAGGTGGATTAAGTGATCTCTAAAATCCCTTCAGTTCTAAATTTACAGTTCTAGGATGATTCAGTTACTCACCACAATTCTGTGAAGCAGATAGGGCAGGATCATCCCCATCTTAAAAATGAAGAAATTACATCTGAGAGAAGTAAAATAACTTGACCAAAGACATATGGCCAATAAATGTCAAAGCAAGCACTACAACCCTGCTCTTCTCGTTCTAAGACCTCTATGTTTTTAGGGTGCTGTGTGGCCTGTGTAGTCTTTTCTGATCTTTCTTAAGAGCCTCTTATTGCCAACTGTCCCAAGATCTCTGGAAACTTGATGAAACTCTTGCTTCATTTAAGCCGAGAGTAAAATGGCATCAATTGAGTGTTTTGGGAAAATGAGGTTGAATGATTCCTCCAAGGCAGTCTTTGCCAAGGGTGTACTCCTTGATGTCTACCCAATACCCCATGCTATTCCTGCCCTTCTGTGACATCTCTAAAGGAGAGCCCTTGCCCTGAATTGGGACCCTCAGGGTGAGGGCATTTATGTCACCATCTTGGGCTATTGTGTGAAAGAGCTAGAATGACCTGCATGCTATACCAATCCTATCTGTTTTTGAACTATACTTATTTTCACAGCTAGGGATCAATAGAGGCATTTGCTTGTTTAGGCATGGGTTACTACCCTAGTGAACACCTAAAGCAGGCAGAATACTTAACCTCTCCTTAATGCCACTAGACTGTCAACTCCATGAAAAAAGAGAAATTTTACATTCACCAGCGGCAAAGTCCTGTGGGACACAGAGGGTATTTAAGTAAATTGAATGCATACTCCTCTGTACCTGTTTCTTCATACATCAAATAATAATGCTAATGGGGCAGTTAGATGGTGTAGTGGATAGAGCATTTGACTTGGATTCAGGAGGACCTGAGTTTGAATGTGACACTCACTTGCTATGTGACCTTGGGCAAGTCACTTAACTCTGACTGCCCCACATCTAGGGTCATCTCCAGTCATCCTGATTCATATCTGGCCACTGGATCCAGATGACTCTGAAAGAAAAAGTGAGGCTGGTGATTTAGCACAGCTCCTCTCACTCAAATCCAATTCACATGCTTGTTACGGCATCACTTCCCCTGATGTTGTGGTCTTCTTCAAAATGAAACACAAACAATGTTATAACAATGTTATAACATTGTTATAACAATACTCATGTTACTACTCTCTGGGGTTGTTATGAGGACCAGTAAGTCAGCAAGGATTTGACTGAAATGTTAAAGATACAAGATTCTGTCCAATGATGGTTGTAAAGCTCTCTAAGTGCTCTACCAACATAAGCTATTGCTATTATTTCCTGAATGGGTGTACCTGTTAATGACTTACTGAGACCAAAAGATGTTTTACTTGAAATTCTCTTCCCTCTCCTAATGTCAGACTGGTCTGTGCTTTGCAGGGGAGCCAAGGAATATCAGGGTCACCAGGTGTTCGAGGAAAGCCAGGCCCTCCAGTAAGTAAGACTTCTTCCTTTGCTTCCAAATCTCTTGCCCTCACCATCCCTCAGCTTGGGGGATAGTGGCTCCTTGGAAGATTGGGTATCTGCCACTCATTACTTCCCTCCCTCCCTGTCTTCTCTGCTCTACAGGGCAAATCCGGTGACAAAGGACCACTTGGATATCCTGGACCTCCAGGCCCTGAGGTATGTGGTTGCTTAGTTTATATGTCCCCTAGAACTCTGATGGTTAAGAGTTTCCTCCCTTCTGAATTCTTTTCTCTTTGAACTCCTAACCTTTGGCAATTGCTGGGGCATCCCCCAGAGTTCCTTAGAACATATTGACAGGTACACTGTTGGAAATCAGAGGAGGGGAGTTGATATTTTAATTTGGAGAAAGATAGTCATCTCTTCCTCAGACCATGGTATATTTGTGACTCTTTCACAGAGCACTTGGGCTCAGAGATGTCAGTTATAGAGTTATGAGTTCTTCCTGAGAATTACAACTCTCCTCTCTTTGAACATCTCCTGAGCTCTGGAATCATATACACAATAGAATCTGGGTAAATTTTTTGAAGTAGTTGATAAAATTTGACAGTCCTGTCCAATGTTCTGGCATTTTTTCTTCCTTTTTTTAATAATGTTCTATCAGGACCTTGAGACCTAAGTAGGGTGGGGGTATGGGAGACTGTGAAGTTGAGAAGGAAAGAAAAAAAACAGGTCTCCCAGGGTTCTCAGAACCAGGAATCTTTCAGTAGAGGGAGCCCCAGCCTGACTGGTCTGGTTGCATCCTAGTTGAAACTGGGTTGGCCTCAGGAACCCAATAGCAGTCTGACCTGCTGTACTTGGCTCTCATGGAGGCCTCTCTCTGTCCAAGACAAAAGGTCTTTTGGCTCTAGGCAGCTTCCGGAATCATTCCAAAGATTCCATGTCTCTAGGGAACCCTGTGGACAAGGGAATGTTTCCTGTGGTGCTAGAATTTCTTTATGCTTTCCACTCTTACCTTTGTGTCCTCAGGAGAAGCACAAATTTAGAAAGGGGTTTGGAGGCCCATGGAGAGAGGTATACTCCTTAGTTATGAAAACCCTTGCTCCCTATTCTATCCTGTCTCACTCTGGGCTTAGAAGAATCTCCTGTCTGCCTCCATAATCCAACTGATAACAAAACAGGGCCCACTAACTGAGACACTTAATTCAGCCCAGTGCTGACTTTGATCTGGGAATTGGAGTATCTTAGAATGCCAAATTCAGCCACTTTTTGATGGCCCTATCTCCCAAGGAGATGGCTCTATGAGCACCTGAGACCTTCTATCCAAGGCTGACCAACAAGCCTAAGCCTTTCATCAGTGTCCTGACTGTGACTGGGGCTCTGAAAAGAATTCAAACAATGGCTCCTGCATCCCTCCTTTGTTTCAGTTGTCCTTGACCAGTGGGGTGGAGTGAACAGGATTCAGCTTAGCTGCAGACAGAAGCTAATGAGCATGTCATCACTCATCAGTTTTCCCCTCCTCTTTCCTGTGGAGAGGGAATACTTTGATTCATCAGTAGAGCACATGTGTGTGAACGCCAGTCACTGATTAGCAGAGTTACAGCCAAATCCCCATTCAAGGAAATCAAGGGCATCTCCAAATATCCCATGCCTTCCCTCACCCCTTTCCAGGACACAAAATTCAAAATAGACTTGAAGAGGTATATGTGTCCTGGCTCAGGTTAACCCAAATTCTGTGGTGCTATTTGAGGATTACGGTGGGCATTACCTCCCCACAAGATTCTGCTTCTTGTGTTCTTGTCAGACATGCATTATCCCTGACTTTCTTCTTCTGTGTAGGGATTCCCAGGGGACATAGGACCACCAGGCCAGAATGGTCCAGAAGGTATGAAGGTGAGTTGATGGCCAATAACAGCTTTGTGCTTAGATGGAAACAGCTGAGGGAGATGGGTAGGGAAAACTGGGAGGAGGGGGCATGTGGAAATGGGGAAAAGATGGCTTGAGATTGTTCTGGCTCAATCCTGGATCTGGGATGTTTGCATTGAGGGCCCTCCAAGAGTTTTCTCCACAGTGGAATTGATGTTGGATGCTGTCCCATGGTAGCATGTGCTAGGAGGCCAGAGGCATCTTGTCTGTGTCAATGGTCCCTTGGAGTACAGACTTCTGATCTTCTGAGACCCCTTTCTTTTCTCTTCTCTCCAGGGCAAGCCAGGAGCCCGAGGCTTACCAGGACCGAGAGGACAGCTTGGGCAGGAGGTGAGACAGCCTGGCTCCGTCTGCTGCCCTCCCCGGAGTCACCTCCTTGGCATGTTTCCCTGTCTCTGAACTTGAGCTCTTGGCTGTGGGCATTTGGAGGTTGGAATCCTTCCCTCCCTGTGCCTGGAAGCCACTGGGGAAGAGACCCAAATAGTCTGGGGTTCAATATTCATATTGGAGACATACAGATAATGATGGGTTGGGGATGGGTTATCTCCAAGTAGGGACTTGGGGAAACACTACTGTTTCAGGATATTTTGAGGTCTCCATCCCTGGAGATTTTCAACATCTGGATCACCATTTTCAGGAATGTCATAAAGGAATCTTGAGGTCCAGGCTAGTTCTCAGGCTTCATGGATCCCAACATTTTCTTCAGTCTTTTCTCTCTACCCTTACTAAGGAAACTTCTTAGTAAATGTTTATGATAATCTCTTCTCTTTCCACTTTTGATGTGATTTGGTTTAGTGAGAAAATCATAGTAGTAATGAGAAAGATTAGAGAAGAGAAATGAAGAAACCATTGACTTTAGGGCTATTGGATGATAGTCTACTGTGGTCTATGAATTTTAAACAGATGTTCTAGAGACTAAAAGAACTGGGGGGAAGATTTGGAAGTGAAAAGGATCTTAGTGATCATCTTGACAGGAAAACAGCACAATGTAGTGTTGATTTGGAATCAGAAGATATGGACTCAAATCTTGGCTTCTGATAATTGCTTGTCATGTGACCTTGGGTAAATCACATAACTTATTGAGTTTTCAATTTCCTTATCTGTACTATGAAAGAGTTGGATTAAATGACCTCTAAAGTCTCTTCTGGCTCTAAATCTAAGATCCTAGGATTGAGCTCAATCTTCTCTGGGAAATTGAGACCCAGAAGGGAAAAAAGACATAGATAGCAGATAGGATGCAAACTCACACTTTCTAATTCCAAATATGGTGTGCTTTCCATTAAATTTTTTTGTCTTCTCACTCTCCAGAACCTTTCATACCCTTATAGATGAACACTTGCTGAGTTATGATACATGAGTTAGGGAGTCAGGGAGAATCTGGTTTTCCTATTAGACTTCCTGCTGTTGCAGATCCCCTTTCTGTGGTCTGCTTCAGATACCTTTACAATATCAGAAACTACCAGCTGTTTCTTTGCCATTTTGTGGTGTGGTTTTATTGGATGCTTGTGCATGAGGAATAAGTAACCCAGAGCTGATGGGAGTTCTCTATGTGAGGAGAGGATTGGAGATAAGTGAGAACTAAGATATCAGAGGATACCAAAGCCCCCCTCATTTTGCATATAAGGAAACTAAAGTCTAGAATGATTAAGATCATAGATTTTAAAGCTAGAAGGACATTAGAAGTTGATTCAGCCTTCACATTTTATTTTTTTGTGTATTCTAGCCTGATGAAATTCCTTTCTCAGAGTTACACAGGCAATGAGTAGTACCAGGTCCTTTCACTCCAAAGGGCACTTTCCAGGGTACCATGTTATGCTTTGCCTAGGACTGTGGAGGGAATAGGAATAAGGTATAAGTCTTCTGACTTCAAATTCATTCATCTTCCCAAGTATTTATGGGAAAATTCAGACCAATTCAAAACTTTTTTAAACCCTGAGAAAGCCCTCCCACAGTATAGTAGTTTCATTATTCTAGATGTCTTCTCTGGTTTTTTGTTTTGTTTTGTTTTAGGTTTTTGCAAGGCAAATGGGGTTAAGTGGCTTGCCCAAGGCCACATAGCTAGGTAATTATTAAGTGTCTGAGACTGGATTTGAACCCAGGTACTCCTGACTCCAAGGCCAGTGCTTTATCCACTATGCCACCTAGCCGCCCCTCTTCTCTGGTTTTAACATTTTATAATAGTGTTGGTGACTTTGTTGTTTAAAACATCTGCCTTGTGATTAGGGAATCTGGGTTCATTTTCAAGCATATCTTTTTTCCTTCTTCAAACCTTGGTTGTACTCTCAAATACAGTCACCCTTTTGAGGGCAAGGATTTTGCTTTGTGTATTTTTATATGGCCTGCAACTTTTAGCTCAGTGGCCTGTGCTTATTTTGTTTTTGTTGTTCAGTCATGTCCACTTCTCCATGACCCTATTTGGGGTTTTCTTGGAATATATACTGGAGTGGTTTGCCATTTCCTGCTCCAGCCCATTTTACATATAAGGAGACTGTGACTTGCCTAGGGTCATACAGCTAATAAGTATCTGAGAGAGGATTTGAACTCCCTCATCTTCCTAAATCCAGGCCTGGCACTGTACTACCTAGCTACTCTGTATTTAGTTAGTGTTTTATAAATTTCTGTTAAAAGTCCTTCTGTTATATGTCCTTCACTATCTACCTAGTATTATTACCTATTTAGCATTTTATGCTTTGACATTTTTTTAAGGCAGTGGAGTTAAGTGACTTGCCCAAGGTCACATAGCTAGGTAATTATTAAGTGTTTGAGGCTGAATTTGAACTCAGATCTTCCTGTCTCCAGGGCTGGTGCTCTATCCACTGCACCACCTAGCTGCTCCTGCTTTGGCATGCTTTACCCTGTGGCATTGATAAGGATATGTTACACTGAGTCATCCGTACTCTTTCAACCATAGACACCAATTTTAGATAACTGGTCAGGTTTAGGTGAGTTTTATGTAGCTAAGTAGACCATACAAGCTTCAAACCATTTGATTTAGACTATGGAAATTCAGTCTAACACACTGACTTTGCAAGAGCACTTATCAGAAACATTCTTCTAGATGTTTCTAGTGAGAGTTTGCTCTTCTTTCTGGTCCATTGAGGCATATAGTTCTTCCTCTAGATTGAAGCTAGTCTTGGCTCACTCAAAGACAATCTAATATTCAATAGAAATCTATAACACAGAAGCCAATAGGGTCATTGGATGGTATGAGCCCTTTGTCCTGAGACGAAATGTCCTGGGTTCATTATTTTTCTAGGACCATGGACTATTTTAATGTGTTATTCTTTATTCAGATCCCAGTTAATTGTCTTCAGGATGAAGTTATGCAGTAGCCCCTCAATAGCTCAACCCACAAATTGATTGATGCCAGCCTTCCCTTGATAGATCGTAGTTTGCAGGCTTGTTCTCACTGGGCTTTTCAGTAACCTAGTGGAAAGAAAGAGGGAAACTCTTCTCAGTAAGTTTGTGTCATTATGTTGTTATGAAGCTAATAGACCTCTCTGACTTTGTGTCGTCCATCTTTTTTTCCCTTTTCTGTGCCTTGGTCTTCAGGGAGATGAAGGACCAATGGGGCCACCAGGATCCCCTGGGTTGGAGGTAAGTGTCCTAATTAATACATCACATGAGATTTTGGTAGATCCAAGTGAGGTATGGTAAAAAGGGGAAGGTAAATTCTCTAGGAATTAGCTTGGCCAATGTTTGTAAGAGCACAGTAGAAAAACTGTCACTGATGGCAGAATGCCAAGCTCACCAACTTTGGTTTAGACAATAATTCCTTGAGATCTTAGACCTGGAGGAGACTTTGATTAGTTCTCTGGTCTAGCTCTTTTTCCTCAGACAAATAATTGCATGCATCAACTCATGCTTAAAATATCTTTTTATTTTACTTTGCCAGAGATTTTTTAATCCTGCATCCATCACAGATTGATTCTGTGGACCCTCAACAAATCATTGAATTTCTCTGTGTTTTTGACAACTCTCTGTCTGTCAGGAGCAGAAAAGAGATCAACCTGTAGAGAGTAGAGGGAGTTTGCTCATTAGGATTTCTCTATATTAATTATCAGAGTTTTAGCCCCTCTTCCTAACCATTTTAATTTTACCAAGCTTTATTTCATTTGTTTCCCTTCTCTTAATCCTCCCAATAATCTATGGACAAGAGATAGCAGAAATTATGATCTTCATCCAACAGATGAGGAAATTGAGAATCATGGAGGTAAAATGGCTTACCTAAGCAATAACTTGACTAAGTCAAATATAGTCAAACTGAAGGTAAAATCTAGGACCCATCAGTACCATCCAAGGCATTCTCTACCATATTACTATGCCTCAACAAGACCAATAAGACTGTTTTCGAATGGCTTTTTTGTTGTAATCTTGTAGTCTCCAGTTAATTGCCTATGTTAAGGGTCTCTTTTGTCTAATATGGACATATATATCATATTGCTTACCTTCTTGGTGGATAGGGGAGGGGCTAAAGGGAGGGAATTTCCCATTCAAAATTTATAAAAATGAATATTAAAAATAGAAATATTTTAAAGTTCCTTATCTCAATAGATAGATTTAACAAATTAAGGTTCTGTTCCCCAACACTTACTGCTCTTCACGTGCCTGCTAATCAGGGGCTCCAGCCATGGCTCTTTCCTTGACCATGTCCTCCTCCCAAATCATCTTTGTTTTTCAGGGTCAACTTGGCAGGAAAGGATTTCCAGGAAGACCTGGCCCTGATGGTTCTAAGGTAACGAGGGTTTTAGAATGACTTTTTGACCAAGAAGAAATATTGGGGAGTGGGGACTTGGAGAATAGGAATCTGATAATGGGGATAGACTGGGCTATAGAGAAATCAAACAACAATGAGCTACCTGTGAAACCAAACTCTGACCCACATGTCCATGAATAAATATAAACAATATTAACAAATAATAGTAATAAGCAAATGATAACTCAGGCTGATATCTTATACATTTTGCCCACAAAATTCTTTTATATACTTGATTTCATTCAATCCTCACAACCTTGTAATGTAGGGAAGATAGGGGTCATTATTCCTATTTTACAGTTGAAGAAACTGGGACCCAGAGATGTCAACAGGTTTTCTCACAGCCAAATAATTCCAAGTAAGTGGCAGAGCCAGGACTGGTTTTTCTCACTCTTCTCAACATTAAGAACTGGGTCTCATGAGCAATTCGCTATTCCTGATCTTGGCCTTCTGCTCCCTTTCTTGTCAATGGGACTCTGTGATGGGGAGGCACTTGTACCCTGAACTTTAGCACAAAGGGTTTGTTGGGGGGGGATAAGAAGGATATGCAAATGGTGCATTTTGTATGTAATACTGAATATGGGTTATAAATGTATTTGGCCCAGTCAAATTTTAAACCTAAGGGATTGGGAAAACTCCTTGCCAGGCACAGCCTGTGGTCAGCAGCCCCACAGAGGCCTGGACCCTTCATCCTGGTTTGGTTTCTGTGGCAGAAGGAATGACGATCCTTTAGCATATTACATGTTGTTTTACAAACCCATGTGGCTTCCCTTCTCTGTTTGCCTCTTTCCATGTCACTGGCCTTGTGGATATAATGGAGCTTGGGGGGAGGGTAGGAAGATTGAGGTTTCTTATTTTTCCTCCATGGCCTCTGAGTCTTAAAGTAACAGACATGCCATTTCTAGTCTGTGGGAGTCACTCAAGATGACCAAGAAGGGATGAAAAATTCAGGCAAGATCAATTCATAATGATTAAAATAATTTATGGATGTCCGAGAAATTGATAGAATGTCATAGCTAGAAAGGACCTTAATCATCAGTTAGTCCAAGACCTTTATTTTATGCAGGCAGAAATGGGGGTCCAGAGAGGGGAATTAAGTTGCCCAGAATCATATGGTAAATATTAAAGCCAGGATTAAACTAAGTTTCCTAATTCCCAAGCCCTGTTTTCTTCACAGGATGTGTCATTGAAGATAATTGTGGCCTCCCACAAGTGGTTGATGTTCATATTCCTGGAATAGGTGGTTCCTGAAGCTGACCCCAGGGGCATTTCTGGTGTCCTTGTGGAATGTTCATACTCAGGGCTCTGGAGTCAGTCAAACCATGCCATGAATTAGCATGTCTTGTGCATGGGGCTCTATGTATAAGACATATTCATCATGGACATAGGCCAAGGAGGAGGCATTGAGACCCATTACAATGTGGGAACTGGTAGAATGGAAAGGATACTGAATTTAGAGTTAGTAGTCCTAGTCCTGAGATCTGAGTGATCTTGGGCAAATTAATTAAATATTCTCAGTTTCTTCATCTGTAAAATGAAAGGTTTGATTAGAAAGTTTCTAAGGTCTGTCTAGGCTCTAAATTTAGAATTCAATGATCTATGATAGGTGGTATCTTAATCCTTGCCCTCCTTAAGTAAGCCCAGAGGCTTCTTGGAAATGGCAATTAGCTGCTGGGAATACAATAAGCATTTATCTCACTTAATCCTCAAAACAACCCTGGTAGGTACTGTTATTGTTCCCAATTTACAGTTAAGAAAACTGAGGTAAACAGGTTAAATAACTTTCCCAGAATCACACAAATAGTGTCTAAGTTGAGATTTGAACTCAGATCTTCCTGTCCCCAGGCCCAGCACTCTACCCACTGAGCCACTTGCCTGGCTTTAGATACGACCAAATCTTAGTTTTCTTATCTCTGGACTATTCTCCTTGTTCTTCTGTAAATTTTATTTTTCACTCTAATACTTCTTTCTATGTTGGCCTGTGGTAGGGCTAACTCTGTCTAAAATGGCAGACTACTGAAGTTGGAGCCATTTATAGCATAAAATCCTTTGTATGAGGTAGCTTATTACACAGCTTTGGAGTGATTGGTTGAAGATTCTCCCACTGCCCAGCATCTAAGTTTTCCATGGAGAAATCAGAGATGGACATGAGTTTGGGAACTGCAATTTACCTATTGACAACAGTGGTTGCCCTTCCTTCTCCAATCCCCTGGTGACATTCCTTCTGGTCTACTTGCAGGGTGAGCCTGGAAACTCAGGGCGGCCAGGAGGAATGGGTGAACAGGTATGTCATTGACTTTCTAATTTTGCTTTTTAAATTTACATATCAGCCCAACCTTGAGTTGGGTCTCAGGCACTCAGGACCTAATTGTCTGTTCAAGATCTCCATTCCCCTTTTGCTTCTCTTTTCTTTCTCCTCTTTTGCTATGTTTTTGGTCTTTTCGCTGCTGCTTTTAATCTCCTTTTAGGAATGGGCCCCCAAATTAGGATGCTATATTATTGTTAATGATAATAGTTAAAATACCTCACATGAGAATCAAACTTGTACAGTTAACAGATTATTTCATCAACATGTACCATCTTATGCTTTAATAACTCAGTAAAATAGAAACTGAGGTCCATGCAAGTGAAGTAATTTGCCCACTATTAACACTGCTAATAAATGGAAAAAACTGATTCTAGTCAGTGGTGAATAAGGGCTAGGAATAGGGATTGGACTTGTGATTTCATTGGTGTGTGAAACTCCGTTGAGGAAATGCCCTCTACTGATGTAGGCTGGCACCTTCTCTATAACTTACAGTTTGACAAGAGACACAGAGAGTTTAAATGATTTGTCCATGGTCCTATAGCAAGGATGTGTCTGACTTAGAACCAGGGCTTTCTGGTTTCAAGGCTAACTCTCTATCATCTATGCCACATTGCCTTGTAAAATATCTAATATTTATATGATGTCTAAACTCTGGTGTGTTCACATTCACTATCTCATGTTATTCTCACCATAGTCCCACAATTAGATATACTATTATCTACATTTTTATAGAGAAGGAAATGGGTTGGAAGGGGTAAAACTGCAGGTTTATGAAATGGTTAAAGGCAAGACCTAAATGCAAGCCTTCAGTCTCTGAGGGTAACAGTTCTCCAATTCATTTTAATTCCATTCAAAATTTGATGTTAGTATGTGCTAAGACCTGGGGATACAAAGACAAAAAAATGAAACAGTCCCTGCCCTCAGGGCACTTATATTCATTCTACTAAGAAAACACATAAACCAAGTAAGTATCAGACAAGAAAAATCAAAGAGGCAAAGAGCACTGATAATTGGGAGCCAGGGTAGCCCTGAGATCAGGCTCTTTGTGAAAGAGCAGGCTGCTGAAGGGAGACAAGGGTTGAGAAAGACAGAAATGAGAAAAATTCAGGCCTGAAGGTGACTTGTGTGAATATATAGAGGCAACTGATGGCAGGTCAAGTTGGAGAACACCTAGAAGTCCAGTCTATTCCCTCAATGGCTATGACTGTTGGAAACCCTAGCAAAGACCCAGGTAGAAAAAGACTGGTTATGAGGAGGATCTGTGATGATTCCTTTATCCAGACTATGCTTGTTTCTATATCAAGGATCTCAGAGAGGTGGCCCTGGGGATATTTGTGGCTGGATGCACTGTGTTATCACTCTCATTCACTCCCAGCCAGGCTCACTGATCTCTGGAAAGTAAAAGCTCTCTGAGGTAAAGAGGCTGAAGTCCTCCAAATATTTAAGCAAGTCTTTAACTTTGGATGAAGTCAGGATAGAGAAAAGCTCCTTGTTTGTTTTCCAAGTCTCACATATTGTCCACGCTCTACTCAACACCTCCTGAAGAAGCCCAGCAAGGCATTATTTTCAGGTCTAAAGTAGAGAAAAGGGGTCTCTGGAAGCTGACATCCAGGGGCCCTGGAGAAATTATCTATGAGTAGTACCTAACTAGTTTGGGGGTGGATTGGGGGATTGGGAAAGGGGAGGAAGAACAGTTGGGAATTTTGAAATAATTCCAAAAACATGTTCTGAAGGAAGATTGGGTATTTAGAAGCTTTGTAGGTACCTTTTCCCCATTAAAATAAAATTTTTAGATTAAATTTTAAAAAGAAATAATTTATTTTCATGTCACACTAGTAATAGGCTCACAGGAAACAAATATATAACAACAAAAAACAATAATAATAATTAGTATTTACATAGCTCTTTAAGGTATAAAGCAAAGTGCTTTATTTATATATTACCTTTTGTCTTCATCAGGGTCTTTTCCAAGGAGTACCATCTTCTCATTATGTGACCAAAGTATTTAAACTTCAGCTACAGTATTTGATCTTCCAGTGAATAGCCTGACTTATTTTCTTTAAGTATTGACTGATTTGATCTTCTTGCTGTCCAAAGGACTTTCAAAAGTCTTCCCCACAACTGTAACCCAAAAGAATTGATTCTGTGGCACTCACTCTCACAACCATATATTGCTACTGGAAAGACCATAGCTTTGACTGTATGGACTTTTGTCAATAAGGTGATGTCTCTGCTTTTTAGTATGCAGTTTGGATTTGCCATAGTTTTGTTTCCAAAGATCAAGCCTAAGCAACTTTTGATTTCATGGTTAAAGCCACTGTCTGCAGTGATCTTTGAACCCAAGAATATCAAATCTGACACTGCTTCCATTTCTTCTCCCTATATTTGCTAAGAAGTGATGGGACCAGTTGCCAAGATAGTTATTTTTTTAAGTTAAACTTAAAGCCAGCTTTTACACTTTCCTCTTTCACCTTCATCAAGAGACTTCTTAATTCCTCTTCACTTTTTTGCCAGCAGTATTTGCCTAGTAAATATTTGATTAATTAAAGTGTAAACATCATGAAACTAAAGGTGTCCTTAACTCTTCCTATTGGCAGGTAGAAGAAATTTGGAAAGGGCTTAGGGTCCAAATGAATGGAAAATCCCCAGCAGCCTGAGATGAAAATAACAGTTTCTTTGAGTAGACTTTAAGTACAACTTGGGTTGAACCAAGGAAGGGTCATGGTTAGGAGAGCACTAGGGTCACAAAGCTAGAACTTGAACCCAAATCTTCCGGGTTTGGAAGCGAACTCTATCAGTTCTCCATACCACCCTGAAAACTATCTTATATTTATGTAATGTCAGTCAATAAGGATTTATTAAGTACCTACTAGGTCCCAGACATTATAGCTCTTACGCTTTAACATACATTTGAGATATCTCATTATCTTACTTCCTCTCTGCTAGATGTCACCTCATATCTTTTTGAGATTTAAGGCTGCTTAGTAACTTCTCTTAAGTCAGAACAGATCTCAGACAATTGAGGGAGAATCTATCAAGTGAAAGGAGTAAAGCAGACTTACTCTATGTTGCTTCAGCAAAATGTATTAAAAAAGAACGTTCTAATAATCAAAGCTGTCCAATCATTGAATGAAGCTGACTGAGGGAAGTTATGATTCCTTTACATGCATGATGCTCCATCAAAGGCTGGATGGCTATCTGTTGGACTACCATTTATGTAGGTGTGACCATTGCTGACCACAATGTACCTTTCCCTGGATCCTTTCCACATACCCACCTCCAGCTGTAGGTAAATCTTCTGTGTCAATTTACCCTCCTTCAAGGCTGCTCTTGATGACCATTTAGTTAGATTTGACCTGGATATAGTTGTATAGTGTGAGACAGTCTGATATGACCTGGCAGTGGATGATCAGTGTCATGGTATATCCCATGGAGATAATCATGGGATATACATCATGTCCCAGGGGCTTTGGGGGTGGTGGTGGAAGGCATTGTGGCAGAGAAGGTCAAGACCCCCCCAAATGAGGAAGTCATTAAAATACAAGTTTTAGATAAACAGATTTCCTGCCCTATTCCTTTACCATCTTGCCATAAGCAAAGAGAGCTATAGCCAAATTTGCTAATGAATCACAGAATAGGTAATTGTACCATTGGAATGACTTTCTTAGCTGATTACCTTTCGGAGGAACCCAACCCCAATCCCTTCCTTTTCCTCCATTTGCCCTGTTCACACTGTGTTTGCTCTGATTGGGCTAAGAGTGAGTGTTTCAATTGTGAGACCTGTATAGACATTTTACATTCTTCAACTGGAACAATGATGCTAAGAACCAACCTGTGCTGAATGGCTGAGCCTCCTGGTTGCATGTGATCTTTCTACAGTATGTACCCTTTCCCTATTCTCAGCCCTTCAATATTTCAGTGCTATAGATGGTGTTCCATCAAATCAAATAGACTGTCTGACTCCCTCAGGGGAGCAACTGGATTCCTCATGCTTACCTTAGAGCTCTTTGAAGGCAGGGACTATCCTTTGCCTTTTTTTGTATTTCCAAGACCTAGCAGTACACCTGATACATAGAAGTTACTTAAAAAAAGCTTTTTGATTGATTGATTGTAAATCAACCTACTTAAAGTAGGTGCAGGAGTACAAATGAGAAGATGGTTCTTCATTTCCCTGCTCCTCTTTTCCCTCCCTCATCATCTTCTGTTGTCCCATATGATCATAAATATAGAACTCAAACGGACCTTAAATATCATTTAGAAGAAGCTCCAGTCATTGGACCATATTGGTCTGGCATTGCCTAGGCAACTGCAAGCAAGACTCAAAATTCAATGAATCTAGTGACTTTTTAGGGATGAATTAATTAAATGTTTGACTAAATATAGCCTGTATGTATGATATTATAAATATCCAATTGACCCTTGGCAATAGGTGCTCCACCCCTGATTTAGACCAAAGACTCTTAATCTTTTTTTGGGGTCATAAGACCCCTCTTTGACAATTTGGTACAGTCTATAGAATCCTTCACAGAATAATACTTTTAAAATGCATAAAAATACATGGAACTACAAAGGAAACCAATAATACTGAAATACTTATCAAAATACATATTTTTAAAAGTTCATGGACTTCAAGATTAATAACTCACATGATCCTCCCCTATATATTCTTTAGAAGAGAAAGCTGAGGTCTTTTTGTTTCTGAATCAATACCAAATTCCTCTGTTTGCCATTTAAAGCTCTTTACAATTGTCCCCTTCCTATATTTCCAGTCTTCTTATATATTATCACCCTTCTAGTACACTATGATTCAGCTTTCTTGCTGTTCTTCTAATAGGATGCTCAATTCCCTGGCTTGATGCCTTTGTACAGGTTGTTCCCCATGCCTGTGATGTTGAATTCTTGTCTCCACTTCTTAGAATTCTTTTCTCCCTTTATGACTCAATTCAGACCCAACTTTCTGCAGGAGACCCCTCACCTCTCACCCACAGCTTACTGGTGTTGTCTCATCTAAGGTTACCTTTCATCTCTGATTTGCAGCTCAACCCTCTTAAATGTGTTGCTTCCCCATCAGAATGTGTCAGCAGAGACTATCTCCTTAAATGCTTAACATTGTCTTTTGTACCTGAAAATTGCCTAAGAAATACTTTTCCATTTATTAGTTCATTTGTAATTTGTGTGTATCTCATATTGATTATTTACATACTTGTTGTTTCCCTCATTAAAATGTAAAGTCCTTGAAGGAAGGGATTATTTTTTGCTCTATTTTTTTTATCTCCCCAGTTAGCATAGTGGCAGACACATAGTAGATATTTGATTAATACTTGCTTAGTGATTGTACAAGGTCAGAAAGTAAGTGCTAGAGCCAGAACTTGAACATTGATTGCCACACCAAATATATCAAATCTTCCAAAGTTAACTTCTCATTAATAGTCCATCTGCTTTTATATCTCCCCTAGTACATACTGCATATAGTAGGTGCTTAATAAATACCTGGCAACTTATCTCTTGAGCCTGGATCTGATGCTGTTTGTTAGCTAACATGAGAAGAGAGAGAGAGAGAAGCAGATTTTGGAAAGGGAACAATTAGGTTCTTAGAGTTCTTTAAGGGACCTTAGAACTTAGTATCAAAGATGTAAGGACATTTAGAAAAGTGATAAAATTTTAGAACTGGAAGAATCCTTAAAGATCATTTAAACTTGGGGAAAATGAGACCCAGGGGCAGAAAGTGGTTTGGTTTTGCTTATACAGTGAATTATTAAAAAGGTTGGCAGAATCATACATTATGTGTTGGATGGGACCTGAGAGACCATAGTTTTACTCTTTCATTTTACAGAAGATGAAACTGAAATCCTGAGAGGTCATGATTTGCCCACGGTTATGTAGTATATGGTATAGTAGTAAAAGCATTAGACTTGGAGTCAGGAGGCCTGTGGTTGAGTCTTGGTTTACTAATGGTCTGACTTGTACTCAGCCAGTTTCCTCTTCTGTAAAGTGGAAATGTGGTGAGGAAGCACTTTGTCAACCTTACAATGCTGTATCTAAATGAGGTATTATTAATTGTTATTATTGATTATTATTGATTAGTCATAGTCCAAGATCCAAACTCAGGATTCCTGACTTTCAAATAAATTTATTTTTCCCTCTACGCACCATATTTCCAGTGCTTACGATGGAGATGTACAACAAAGTCATTTCATTGTTAGGAAAACTGAGACCATGTGTTCTTTAGGCAGTGGACCAAGGGCTTCACAGTGGGGTAAATCTCTGAGGGGAATGTGGTACATCCAATAGCATAAGGAGGCACCCAAATTGTTATCTCGTTCCCATGGCTTTTGCTTTCATCTGGAGAAACATGACAGAGAGGTAATGGATAGAACAAAATATGAATTACAAATCTACCTGGGTTTGAGTCCCAGCCCATCATTTATTACTTATGGAATCTTAGGCAAGCCATTGTCTATTTCCAAGTCTTGGCTTCTTCACCTATAAAATGGGTCTAATAATACTTGTTACACCTGCTTTGTAGGATTAATCGAACTATAACTAAGGTAATTTACAAAAGATCCCTATTAATGTAAGCTAGTAATTTTTTTGAGGGGGACTAAACCTGTAATCTAAGAAACAGTGTAGGGGCCCCCAGGTGAGGAACTTTCTCTACCAAATGCAGACCCAGCATCCTCTTTTCATCTTACAGTCTTAGAGAATTGTCATTAATTATTAATTATCATCAATTAATGTCAAACAAGTCAGGACTCAGAGTAGAATTGCTCCTGATCCTACTAGCAGCCTAAGTAGGAGAAGCTGACAAGGTCATCTAAACCAGGTTCTTAGAAAGAAAATGAAGACTTCATAATCATGACAGCTTCAGCTGGAAGATTTCTGCTCTTCTACCCTTTCTAGTCTTTCCAGGTGTTTTCTGGGACTATGTGTTTAGCAACATGTGTGCCATTGGGCTGGCCCCAGGAGGCTCGGGCTGTATGAATGCTATTCATTAGGATTCTGTTTGAATTCTTGTTAGAGGTTTATGACCTGTCTGCCATCCAATACCCAGTAACCCATAAATATAAAGTAGCTATGAAATTTCTGCTTTTCCTCAGCCAACCTGGCAGGGAGTGGCCGCTTAGCATAGAGCTGCCTTGATGTGCTTCCATTGGTATTCTTGGGATAGAGCCCATGCAGTGTGACCATCTGTCCCCTTTTGAAGGAAGGGTCCTTTTTATGGCTAATCCTTTTGTCACGGAGTCCCAAGGAGTCATTTGTGGAAGTGATGATCAGAAAACTTGTTTCCAAAATGTGTGCTTGGGAATAAGAATAGGAAGTAACTATTCTGTCCCTAGAAGTCCCATGAGCGCAGAGCAAAGGTCTCTGGCTTATTCAGATCTTTCATGATAAGGTAAGATTTTTTTACCCCAGAGTAGGCAAGAAACAATATGCTTTTTGAAGCAACAATATGCTCCTTTTCTTCATATGATAAATGTCTCAAACTACAGAACTATGTGCCTTTTTTATGCAAGTATCCCCATTCTATGCTTTAGAGAATTCATAGAAAACAGACTTTTGAAAGAAAGACTTTTTAGCAAGTGTTTGTTTTTATAATTTTGTTGTTATTGTAGAAATTATTCTCCAGGTTCTTTCCACTTTACCCTGTCTCAATTCATCATGTCTTTCCAAGTTTGCCAAAAACGGTCTCTTTTCTTCCTATCTTAGAGTACTCCATCACCATATGCCATAATTTGTTCAGTTAATTCCCATTTCATGGGATTCCATTTTAGCTTCCAGTTCTTTGCACCTACAAAGCTGCTATAAATATTTTCTTGTGTGTTCATATGACATCTTTCCCTCCTTCTCTGATCAATTTGGTAATATGAGCTTAGTAATAAAATCATACATTTGCAGGATGTTTGAGTGGGAAGGGCCCTTAGAAAACTTCTAGTCCAAGTACCTCATTCTTCCAAGGAGGAAATTTGAAGGACAAATGACTTTGCAATAAGGTCAGACCATCAGTAAGTTGACGTGCAAGTCCAGGGTTTCCTGGTTGAAGATCCGCAAAGTTAGCAAATGTCTGAGGTAGGATTTGAACCTAGGTCTTCCTTATTCCAAGTCTAGTGCCATATCTACTACATCTGGATGGTATTCTGTGTTCTCTTGTTATGTTATTTATAATATGAATGTGTATCTGCTTTTGTTTCCGGCATGAATGGTGTGCTGATTGTTATCTTGTTCAGTCATGTCCAGCTCTTTGTGACCCCATCTGGGATTTTCTTGGCAAAGACACTGGAGTGGTTGATCCTTTCCTTCTCCAACTCATTTTGCAAATGAAGAAACTGAAGCAAAATAGGATTAAGTGACTTGCCCAGGTTCACACAGCTAGGTCTATCACCCTATCACCTAGCTGCCCTGTATGCTAATACCAACAATAAAAAAGTAACCATGATGTCCTTTGTATTGATTCCCCCCATAGTAAAGTGAGTAAAATATAAAATAGTAAACTTGAGGGAAGGTGATTGACTTCCTTTAAACTGTTAGTAGATAGAGGAGGATGTTGGAATTGTCTTGGGCTTTCTAAAATGGGAAAGAGTTTAGAAATCCTCTGTTTGAGATAGAGGGAAATAAGTGTGGTCTGGGGCAAACTAACTTTGAAGATGAGACTGCTAATTCATCTCATGCTGTCACATCAAGACCATCTAATTCAGTTGATAAACCAGGGCTAGCACTACATTTATCGGTAGTGGTAATTTGATAGATGTGTGTCAAAGGAAATTAGTTTAATGTGAAAGAGTTTGCACTTCTAGGAAAGAAAAGTTAGAAAAATGCAAATTCTTTTCAAAGCTTTGTGTCTCCCTCCTCCCACCCCCACACATACCCACAGTGCCTAGCAAAATACTTTGTGCTTGACAAATATCCATTGAAAGTTGAATGTTCTTTCTATAATTTGCACCAATTTAGTCCCTCATAAAATCTCCCTTTGGATTGTGAACATTAAACTGGAGTTAATTGAATGATTGGTTAATTGACATTTCTTTAATTAATTCATTGAAAACCGTGGATAGGACAATGAATCAGGGCAGGTGACCTCTTTTTTCGAATGGATATAAATCAGTTTCACTTACCTCTTGCCAAAACTTTGGTAGATTAAGAAGCAGCTCTTAGATTTTTAAGCCCATTCTGCAAAAGAAGTCAACTGAAAATTGAATCGCCTTCTCCCCCACCCCCTTCTGCCCCTTCTACCACTAAAGCCATTTTTGTGAAATTCCATCAAACCTCATTTTGCATTCTCCTTCAAGAGAGAAAATAGGGTCAGCTAGAAAAGGAATCAGCTTCTAGTGTGATTTTTTTCAAGTCCTTTACACTCTCAGGGTCATAAGCAGCCTGTTCTTATCCTTAACCACCCCCCCCCACCTCCAATGCCAAATGGGGAAAAACTTTGAATTCTTGCCTATAGGGAAGATGAACCAATACCCCAAAGCTGCCAGGGAGGCGTTCTTAGAATCCAGCGTAATTTTATCATGGCAGTTAAAGTTTAAAAGAACACCAACAATTATTGTGTGTTCTCTTTCAATAATGAGTAGTAGAAAGGTTTGTGAAGATAGTAAAAGTTCTCAGATTTCCAGATTTTGATCAGCTTATTTGGCTTGAGTCATGAGTTCTTGGTTTCTTACTTAGTAGCAAAAAGAAGACATAGATGATGAAAACAATGTCCTAATAGAACAACTACTCTCCTCTTCTGAATTGTATTAGATCAAAGGTATCAAACTCAAACAGAAAAGATGACTAAATCCTATCAAAGGATCCCTTGGAAAAGCACATATTAACATTATCTTTGTTCCATTGCATTTTTATTTATTTTGTGAAATATTTCCCCCATTACATTTTTTCTTGGTTTGGGCAGCACTCAGGAATGTTGGGCCCCTCGGGTTGCTGTGTTTGACACCTCTGTGTTAGAGGGCTCCTCTGTTCTGGCTGCCTTCCCAGACCCATTCCTGGGGTAGCAGGGGGTGCAGTTCACAGCAACCCTAGCACTCCAACCTTCAGTTGGCTCAAAAAGCTGAACCAAATGGAGCAAAGGAGGCTACAGCAGGACAAACCTTCCTCTCTCTGGCAGTCATGCTGCCTCCCAACAATTACTGTTCAGTGAACTAGAGACACTTAGAGAATTCAACTCAGGGAAAAGGAAAAAAAAAAAAGCAAGCACCATTTTTAACAGCCCAATACATACCCAAATTCACTTTCTTTCTTACTTAAAAAAATGTTTCTCATAGGGCCTGATGGGATTTATCGGTCTGGTTGGAGAGCCAGGAATCATTGGAGAGAAGGTAGGTTGTATTTTAAAAAATAAATAAAGGAGCCCAGCACATTTGGGGTGGGGGGAAGGTGATGGAAGCTGCTGTTTTAGGAATTCAAAACCCTGTCTCAGTTTACTCTTAGCTCTGTTGTTCCTTGTCCAAGGACCTGAACAAGCTCTGTTGGCAGAAGTTACAACTTGGCATCTGGGGACTAGGGAGGGAGCTGTCAAAGGACCATTGTCTATTATTCTCCATGGCTGCCTTGCATTTGTTTCCTGTCTTCCATTCTCTTTGGTGCTTGACTATCACTCCATTAAGGACCACCTGGTTTTCCCTCCATATGTCAGGGCTCTGCTCTTTGTCTTACCTGCCCACTCTTTCTCAGGATCATTCAGAACCCTGTCTTAGAGCTGGTTGATGGGACCAGAGTAGTACAATCTTATGGGCCTCAGTCTGACCTCTCTAAGTGCATCCATCCACTCCACCAGCATTGCATCCTGCACAGGACTCAGTTTGAAATAAGTATTCCATGTAATTGTCCAATTGTTGAGCAGCTGATCAATCAGTTCCTCAAGAATTCAGTTCTTGCTAAGGCGACCAAGGAGTTGGGGCAAGAGTGGAGTGTGTTAGGGGAGGAGTGAAGCGGTAGAATGGACAGGAAAGGAAGGAAATGTCTTCTGTTGACACATCTTCCTCTCCAGATCTGACCCAGCCCAAGCCAAACTTAAACCAGAACCAAATGGTGCTGAATAGAAATCAAAAGGAACAAAATAATTAGCAGTTTGTTCATCAAAACCATCTCAGCAGAAGGAAAACCCCTTATTTGTGAGTGTGAGGTGGCTTCAAAGGGCCACCTGGAGGTTCTGCCTGTCTGCCTGTCATTCAGCAAATATTTCAGAGCCTTCAAGGCTCTAAGCTTGGGGGAACTCAGAGAATAAACAAGACCATCATACCTTTTCTCAGTGAGTTTGTCATCAAAGTCTATTCAGATAATAACAGAAGGTAGATTTTGGTGAAGAGGGGTACAAACAGTGTTTTGAGAATTTTGTGGAGGGAGAGATTCATGGAAGAGGTAGAATCTGAAGGTTGAGTAGGAGATTAAAAGGAAATGAAAGAAGAGAAATTCAGGCAAAGGGAATAGCTGAAGTAATCAAGGAAGACTCATGGAAGAGGTGGTATCTGAAGGTTGAGTGGGATCTTAGCAGGCAATAAAAGAGGAAATATTCCAGGCAAAGGGAATAGCATGAACAAGTTATGAGAGAACATTTTCAGGAAAATGAGAGTAATAATAATGAGGAGAGTTGAAGGGCTGGATATATTAATATCATTCATTTGATCTTCACTGCTTATTAGTGGTTCAAGTATTACTGTCCCCCTTCTACAGATGAAGTGAAATGAATAGCCCAGAGGGCCCCAACAAGTACCAAAGCCAGGCCTTTGGAATACATATCAAGTGCCTCAATCTACTCCACAACTTCTTCCTGAAGATTGGAGCACAGGGGATTTAGATTAGGAAGGGCCTTGGCTAAAATCAGTATCCAAGCATGTTGGATGACCAGGGGAGGGAAGGTACTAGAGGTTGTGGGGATAGATTGTGATTAGGGTATTATGTTGTGCAAGACTTCCTAGAAAAAGCTGACCTTGAAATAATATATAAAGGAGGGACAAGGTGATGTGATGATGGGCAGGAAGGAAGGAATTATTTTATTCCATCAATGGGAACTTTATCCCACTAATCTCATCCCATAATTCAATGTGGAATAGCTATATCTGTGACTGATGGTTGATGCCAGACATGGCTAGGTGAGAAGCTGATATCGGAATAGACAGGAACAATTCAACCCCAAGATAGTGGACATTCAGAGCCTTGGCAATTCCCATAATAATCTTCCCTTAGTATCCTGATGACAATAATGATAACTAACATTTATATAGCACTTTAAAAATATTAAAGCACTTACTACACTTGATTCTCATATCAGCTCTGTGAGGATGACACTATCCCCCTTTTACAGATAGGGAAACTAAGGCTGAGAGGAGTTAGGTGACTTGCCCAGGGTCTCACAGCCTGAACCTGTTCGAGGTGGGATTTGAACTCTGAGAATACCTTTTATCCTTTAAGACTAAGCTGAAGTGCCCTTTTCTAATGCCCAATCAGTTTTCCCTCACCTCAAAATCAACTTGTATTTATGTTGTATTTAATTCATGTCTAGCTAGATAGGTACAAGTGGTCCCTTCCCAATGGAATGTTAACTTCTTGAGGGCAGAGACTGTTTCTCTTTTGTTTTTGACCCTCCCAGTTTAGCATAATGGAATATCAGTACTTATTGATCCATTGATTCTTATGCATTCATTGATGTTTCTCCTTTGCTGAAGGGTAGTCGAGGCGCTATGGGACCACCAGGTGCTCCTGGAGCCAAGGGGTCGATGGTAAGGAGTAAGTCTGCATTCTCTAACTCTCTCCCCATTCTCTCTTCTGCTAGTGTCATTCCCCTACTCTGTGAACTCCAGTGATTCCCTATTGGGATTGCAATTGAATAGAAGCTTTTAAAGCCCTCATTCACTGACCTTGACCTACTTTTTCAATTTTATTATCCATTTCTCTCAGTTCCAACAAAACTGGCCTTCCCACTGGTTCTCACACAATACTCCATGATGGTCTGCCATGTTTGATATTCACTTTCACCTCACTTCTACTTCTTGGTTCCCTTCAGATCTCTGCTCAAACACCTTCTATATGACCCTTTTCCTTAACCTTCCTAGTGGCTAACCTTCCAAATTTATCTCATATTGATATTGTGGACATTTTTTATTCACCTGTAAATGTATATTATCTCATCTAGTAGAATGTAAGTTCCTTAAGGTCAGGGACTGTTCTATTTTTATTTTTGTCTCTTCTCTAAGCCCCAGTTATATATTTCCATATTTAATAAATGCTTATTATTTAATAATTGTCTTGGGGATGATAGTTCTTTTTTCCCCATTTCTTCTTCTTTGCCTTCTTCTCTTCATACCTCAACTTGATGCTTCAAGATCTTCCCATTCATATTTCTCATCTTTCCAAGTGCTCTCAGGGATCTGGCCTGATGAACCATGATGGCACTACCTTAGCTGAATGCAAGGCTTGAAGTAATATGTTTTATTCCTTTGAGCTCATTACGATTATTCTCCCCCAACCCTCTGTCTTTCTAGGGTCATCCTGGGACAGCAGGTGGCGTTGGAGATCCTGGAGACCCTGGGCCCCCAGTAAGTACTATTGCAAGAGTAGTCCCTGAGCAAGGACTCACTTGGGAATATTGCTTCTCCAGTCAGAGGACCTGATGCCATATCCCACATTTTCTGAAGTTTGCCATCTATGTGACCTTAGACAATTCATTTTTATTTCTCTATGCCTCAGCTTCCCAATCTTTACAGCAAGATTAAGGTTAAACTAAGGGGTAAAATTGAATGAATAGGTTTGTGCCAGATTATGAGAAGCCTTGAAAGTCCAGACTGTATTTGATACTGAAGGAAAAATGAAACCACTGAAGATTTGAAATAAATTTGGAAAATAGGGCAGGGAAGGGTGGAGATTCATGGAACTGTTTAGAGAGGCATCTTCTATCATTCCTGATAGAGACAGGGGAGTTGAATGGAGATTTAATGTGTGTGTATGTGTATATTTATGCATGTGTGTATATGTGTATATGTATGTATCTAAATATGATTTTGTTTTTATTAATATCTTTCATTTTAACATTAAATTTGCTTTATTTTTGTTTCCTTGGCTCTTCCTCTTTCCTCCCTAGTGAGCCATCCCTTAAAACAAAAATTTAAAATAAAAAGGAAAGAAGGCAGTTTTTCAAAACCTATTAAGTCTGACAGTATATATAATATTCATCCTCTTCAAAGAAGGTTCATTTTGTCAACTTTCTTGGGACCAAACCTAGCTATTATTAATCATAGTTAATAGTGTTCAATGTTGTTCTTTCCATTTCCATTGTAATCATTGTGTATTGTTTTCTTGGTGGTTACTTGATTCTGCTTTGTTATCTCTTTTTATATCAGCTAATAACTCATTATACGGATGCAATATTGTTTGTGTAGCCCTTTCCCAAAAAATGGCCTTTGATCTTGTTTCTAGTTCTTAGCTATCACAAGAAGCAGTATTGTGAAGATTTTGGCATCTTTTTTTCCCCTTTTTGACCTCTTTGGGATTTATACTTAGCAGCGGGTTATAGACAGCTTACTTTTCAAGCATAACTCTACATTATTCTTCAGTCTGCTTGGACCAATTCATAGCTCCACCTATTGTATGAGTATGCCTGACTTTCTTTCCCAACAGAGGTACAGATATAATAGGAGGAAAGAAGATCAGTTCAGTTTTGGACTTGTTGAATTTGAAGGATTAGAAGGACATTCAGATGAAGATGTCCAGTAGGCAGTTGGAGATGTAGGACTGGAAATCAGGGGAATATGGGACTGAAAATCTAGATCTGGGAGTCACATCATTGTCATCTTTCTTGAGCCCCTTAGTTAATCAGTCTGTTCAGTTTTTATTTTCAGTCTTTTATTTCTATTACCAACACCTTGGTTCATGACATTATTATCACTTGTCTAGACTGGTGTGGTAGCTTCTTACCTAATTCATGAGATTTCTCTAAGGAAAGTGCTTTGTAAACTATAAAATATGACGTAACCATGGTGGCTGTCGAAATGATGCTGATGAGTAGAGAACCCAACCCTTTCAAATTCCATGACCACACTGATAATTCTTCTCTGTACCCTTGTATTGATCTTTGGCAAGGGACCCTGGTGATCCCAAGGCCAGATGTCAACTTGAGCATGGAAACAGGAGGCTGAATCTGTCTAACTGGGCTCCCATTGCTCAAGAACTGCTTAATGAAAAACAAGCATCTTGTCACTGGCATCTGCTGTCAGTTCCACACATATTCTATCAATTATCTCCCTCCAGGCCAAAGGAATACCCTGGCCTTGATTAGTGCATATCTACAAGGGGAATCTCTCCTGTTGGATGAGAAGGGGATAGTTCCAGCCAAGAAATCAGATAAAAACTTTCCTCTATTCTGCAGGAATTGATTAATAATAATTGGTATAATGGTAGTTGCCATGGAAATAAGCCAGGAATGAATAAGAGACTCAGTTGTAGGGGGGGAGAGAGGGGAGAGGGCAGTATGGTCCAGAAGAGGAATACAAGGTTCAAAAATACTAACTGAGGTTTGAATAGTATGAATAGTATGAATTGTATGAATTGTATGAATCCTCATACTATTACTGGTCTATTATGTGACTCAAATTCTCCCCACTTTTGCTCCCTTCCTGGAAAATTTTTTCCTGCTGTTTCCACTGTGGGCAGCAAGATGCCACCCCCACCTTGGTCTAACCCATTCCTCCCATGGGATCCTTCCTGAGGAAGCCAGAGGGAGAGTGTTTTGTCCATGATAGTAAGTCATGTTTCTACAGCACTTTAAGGTTACAGAGTGCTTTCCTCATCTTATGAAGTCAATCTTATGAACTTTTTTACATTTGAGAAAACTGAGGCTCATCAGATAATAAATGATTGAAACTGATATATAGTATCAGAGGAAGATTTGAATTGAAGACTTCATTCTTGACATTGAATGTTCTTTTCAGTGGTTAAAGGAACCCAGAACCAGAGCTCCTAGTCTGGCTCAAGCTGCCAACTTTGCCAAGCCTTCTGCCAGGGAACCTAAGGCATCTCCTCTCTTGTATGCCATCTGAGGATGAAGGGGTTGCAGGGTTGCTCTGGCCTGACAGCCAAGTCACTTTCCAAGCAGGTTGCAGGCAAGGTTCAGAGAACCAGCCATGTGCTTCATACTATCAGCACAGTCAAGGGCCAAAATGGGGCTTGTGGAGCCCCTAACACAAAGGGATTTTAAGGTTGCCTCCAGTAGGACTGTGCTTTCTGTGCCAAGTGGTTAGTTTGGTCTGGAACAGGCAGGGAGGAGAGACTGCCTCTAGCCTCCTCCTGAGCACCCACAGAGCTGGCTGGAAGTTTTGCTCTTCCTCTTGGCCATATTCCTCCTCCCCCCACATAGATCATGCCTTTCCTGCAGTCGGGACACAGCTGCTGCTCCTGGAGTCCCTGGCTGCCTTCACTCTTCCAAGGTGAGGCAGCTGATCAGCCTCAATGATGAAGCATTTCATTGAGGACTCATTGTGTCCTTTTCCTGTGCTAACTGTATGAAGATGCAAAGGAGTCATGGTCCCTGCCCTCAAGGATCTTACCATCCAGTGGGGAGACAGTGGAATCCCCATTGGGATCAAGAGGGTAAATTAGCACTGGTTTGGAGTCAAGAGGACAAGAGTTCAAAACCCAGCCTCAAACACTAGTTGTATGACCTTGACAAGTCACTTAACCCCAAATTAGTACATACTCCCCCCTCCCCCCAATGAATCAGGGTCAATTATTTGGTTCAGATTCTAAATTCAAAGAAGGAAATTAATTTGATCAGGGGTAATCAGGAGAAGTCAGAAAATTTAGAGTTGGAAAGGAAAGAAAACCCAGCACTAGAATTCTTAACCTGGAGTTTGGTGAGCTTGTTTTTTAAAAATATTTTGATAATTGTGTTTTAATAGAATTGGTCTGTTTTATAATTTATTTTATTTTATGCATGTAAAACATTATCTTGAGAAGGCAGAGGCTTCACCAGATTGCCATAGGGGTAGAGCCATGACACAAAACAGGTTATAGAGGTGTGCGGGTAAATGTTTAACCATTGGCTAATTGGGAGCAAAAATATGTGCACAGTACATTTTTAAGTTTAATCTGCATTATTAAAGTTTTTTCCCCTTCACTTTCTTAAATCTGAACAATCTGCAAAACAATAAATCAAACTCTGATTTGTAGCATTTGCTGATTTACAAGGTGTAAATGCTTATACTGAAAATTTAACAACCAGCTCTCTCAAGCCCATATAAGCTAGCTCCAACTCACCACATGTGTTATTACAACCTTTTATTTTATAAATGAGAAGACTCAGACCTCTAGAGGTGAAGTAATTTGCCTGGGAACCATTAAGCAGTGAGCAACAGCTGAGATTTAAGCCTGGCGCTGCAATTCCATGTCCACATCTCTTTCAGTTGCACCAGAGGAGGGAGCTGAGCCGGGTTTTGATAGTTAGGTGGGACTCAGATGATTCTGATTTCTCAGAATTCAGAGAGGAGAAAGGAGATAATTTTTAACCAAGAGAAACTAAAATGAAGCAAGAGATGTAAAGTTACTCCTGGAGGATTCCATAATATTTCTGTAATTGTCAATAGAAAGTAAGCTCCTTGAGGACAGGGATTGTTTCTTTTTTATTTTTGTACTACCATCATATGATACCTGTCATAAAGCAGGCACTTTGTAAATGTTTGTTAATTGTTTGATTATTGAGTCTGGATGGGCACAGATTATTCTTGAATGCTAATGAAAAATAGCAGCAGAATAATTTAGATTTATAAACCAAGAAACAAGTCATCAGCAGAGCAGACAAAAGTTTGGAATGCAGACAGAGGTCAGGAAGATAGTCTGGACTGGAGGACTGATCTTAAGCCTCATTGATTGTCTGGGTTTTTGTACCCACTTATCAAGAGGTGTAAGGGCAGGGCCAGACTGGAAGAAAGCTGCATGTGAATGAGAATCCACACCTGATCCAAGAACTCAGGAAGCCAAGTCAATCCTAACAGAGAAAATCAAGTTACTCCAACCCTCTATCTCAACAAGCCAACTGGGAGCAGGGCCAGCTTAAGGAATTCAATCAGAGGGAAGGGCCACCTTGGCAGCTGGGGACTCTGTCTCAGGATGGATTCCTGGGTCTATTTCCAACTCCCAGGACAAGGCACTTAGCCCTTTTTCTTTTCCTTTTTTTTAAAGTACTTTTGTACTTTTATTTCTAAAAATAAATTTATTGGTTATTTATTTTTAACAATCTTTTAAAATTTTGAGTTGCAGTTTCTCTCTCACACACACTCTTCCCCCACCCACTGAAAAGGCAAATAATAAGGTATCAATTATAAATTGAAATCATACAAAACATTTCCATATTAGCTATATCAAAAAAGAGCAAAAAATAAAGTGAAAAAAATTATACTTCGGTTTTCACTCAGAGTTCATCAGTGCTCTCTCTCTCTCTCTCTCTCTCTCTCTCTCTCTCTCTCTCTCTCTCAGTGAATTGTATTTTTTGTCCAGTCTTTTGAAATTGTCTTTGATCATTGTATTGATCAGAATAGCCAAATACCTCACAGTCAATCATCTCACTTCACTTTGTATCAGTTCATAATAGGACTTGCAATGATTTTCTGAAATGAAATTTTCTGAAATTTCCCCCACCCCACCCCCCAATGATCATTTGTTATAGCACATCATAATCAGATACCACAACTTGTTCAGCCATTCCCCAATTGATGGGCATCCTTTCATTTTCTAATTCTTTGCTGTTACAATTAGCATGTTTTTTAATATATATTTAAGGCAATGGGGTCAAGTGACTTGCCCAAGGTCATACAGCTAGGCAATCATTAAGTGTCTGAGGTCGAATTTGAACTCAGGATTTGAACTCCAAAGGTCAGTACTCTATCCACTGCACCACCTAGCTGCCCCCATTATATTCTTTTTGGAGATCCTCTCAGCATAATTGACTTATACCCATGCCTTTTGACTATGCAGACTCTGTCTAATTACCCTAATAATGATAAAGTTCTTAGAAGTTAGCATGTATCCTCTTTCCATATAGAAATTTAAACAATTTAAATTCATCCAGTCCCTAATTCTTACTCTTTCATGTTTACCTTTTATGCTTCTCTTTAGTCTTGTATTTGAAAGTCATTTTTTCTATTCAGCTCTGGTCTTTTTCATCTATTTCATTAAATATCTTGATTGTGGCTCAACAAGATTGAAATTGTTTCATTCTGGTTGCTTGAACTATTTTCTCTTTGATCTAGTTGCTCTGGGATTTGGCCACAATATTCCTGGACATTTTCATTTGGGGATTTCTTTCAGGAGGTGATTGGTAAATTCTTTCAGTTTCCATTTTTTGGAAGATATCAAGGATTTAAAATTTCTTGAAATATATCTAGAACCTTTTTAAAATTATGGCTTTCAGGTAGTATAACAAATCTTAAATTATCTTTCCTTAATCTGTTTTCCAGGTCAGTTATTTCTCCAATGAGATAATTCACATTTTTCCCTATTTTTTTCATTCATTTGACCTGTTTTATTGTTTCTTGCGATCTTCATGGAGTCATTAGCTCCTAGCTGCCCAATTCTGCTTTTTAAGGAATTCTTTATTTTAGTGAATTTTTATATCTTTTACTACTAGACTAATTTTGTTTTTGTAGGTGCTATTTTCATTAGTATTTTTGTATTTCTTTTTACTATGCTATTAATTCTCTTTTCATAATTTTCTTACATCACTCACATTTCTTTTCCCAATTTTTCTCTACTACTTTTCTCTACTTCTTTAATTCTTTCAGCAATTCTTGGTGAACTTAGGTCTAATGAACATTTTTCTTTGCAGCTTTGCTTGTAGTTGTTTTCACAATCCTATTTTCTTCTGAGAATATATTTTGGCATTCCTTGCCACCATAGTAGCTTTTATATGATTTTTTTTTGCTATTTGCTCATTTTCCTAGCTTATTTCTTCACTTTGAACTTTATGTTAAAATTAATCTCTGTTTCACCTGAGGATGGGGAGGCACTATCCCAAACTTCAACCTTTCTTTTTGGTACTGCTATTTCCATAGCTAGTTCTAGGAATCTACAGGTTTTCAGTGCTTTAAAGTTGCTGGTGACAGGTGTGGTCACTACTCTCCTGGTCTGCTGTCTAGTCTTTGCCCCCCAAAGTCTCCTACTCCCCTGCAGCTGCACATACTACTGCTCCTCTAGGCTCTGGAACTGTGACTGGGGTTACTTCTCCCTTGTGACTAATTACAAGTTCTCCTCTCTGTTTTGCAGCTACAACTCAGAACTGAATATGGCAGTAGTGTTAGCAATCAGTGCCAGTTATATCCAGTATTAGCAAAGGGCCCTTTCTAATCTCTTTCTGAACAGTTGTCCCACCCCCCTTACCATCTCTGAAAGCTCCCAAAGCTGTTACTACTTGGTCCTTTGCTATGCTCCAGTCCTGTGGCCACCCCAGTGATCTAGACTTCTCCTGTGGACTTCCTAAGTTTTCATAGGCTATAAAATATCTTCCTCTGATCTTTTGTTGACTCTGCTGCTCCAAAATTCTATATGAGGTGTTAAAATTGTTAGGAGGGGAATGTTGGGAGAGTTCAGCTGGGTCCCTATTCTGCCATCTTGTTTCTCCCTCCCCTTAGCCCTTCTAATTCTCAGTTTCTCAGCTATACATTGGGCATCAGTGATTGAAGAGCCATTAACAGGCCCAACAAAGTTATGGTTGAGTGAACTTTGGAACAGCCTGCTTAAGGGAATATGTCTGAGCCTCAAGAATGAGACTTCAGGGAAATGGGACCTGAGAATCTGGGAGATCAGCACATGGAAATGAGCTACTCTCTTGCATGTGAAGTCTCTAGTCTTATTAAATTCAGCTGTGGCTCATTCTTCCCTCCACACATCCCAGTTATGTGGATGCTGTAGCCAAATCCTAGCCTGTGTGCCTTTGAGGAGGATCTAACCTGAGCTATAATAATACTAGGAACTGGGAACCTTTGGCTCATCTGAGAGGGAGGCTCATAAAGGGGAGAGAGCAAGCCTTGACTTCCTTTCTATTGCCATCATGATTGATTGGTGTATGTCTGGAACTTTGAGAACTTGCCTCAGGGATGGGGTGGGACACTTCCCGGCAATTATTTGCCCTTCAGGGCACCCGAGTCATGACAACTTGGTGGGGGGGCAGAGGCATGTATTAAATACTACTATTGGAGCTCAGATCTGGTTCTGGAAGGAACTTCAGAAGCCATCTGATCCAATCTCCTCCTTATGATGAGGAAACTGAGGCCCAGGGATGATTTGTTCAATATCATACATGTAGTAGCTCTGAGACAGGGCTCTAATGTATGCTGACTTCAGATTAGAAATGAATTCAAGTTTAGGGTTAGAAACAAATTTATGGTCTGGGTTATAGTCAGAGGCAAATTTAGGGTTACCTCTTTATGTTGAACCAAGTTGTCATATGTATGGGTGCATATGTGTCATTATGTGAAATTAGCCAACAGTATGACCTTAGACCAATTCATCCTTTTGAGTCTCAGTTTTTGTAATATTGGAAATGAAGATGTAAAACTAAATCTCCAAGGGGATCCTTCCTCTCTGACCATTCAGTCTAGGTTTTAATCTTTTTTTCTTTTAACATCATTTATTTAATTTGTTCTTTACAATGAAGAAGGAATGGCAAAGATTATTACTTTACAAAGAAACTAAGAATGAGAAAAACAAATTGATTTGCTCAAGACCATCCACTAATAAGAGGCTGAGTCAGGAGTAGAAGTCAGACCTATCTCTCACCTTGTCTTTAAGAATTTCCCAGTTTCAAATTGTGTATGTATTATAAGTAGGAGACAGCCTCACAAAAATGGTAGATTCTTGCCCAGTCTCCTTGCTTCTTGAATCCAGGAATCAGATCTGTTGATTCTTTGGGGTCAAACTAGTTTCCTTAACCAGGATTCACTCCAGACAAGAGGCTACCTGAATAAGACCTGTCCTGTGTTTTCTACCCCTATCCCTCTTTGACCCCATTAGCAATCTGATGTCTTCCAAGGTGCTGGGTATCATGGCCCTCTTCCTCAGCATTGGGAGCACTGAGAAAGGAATGGAGTGGGGAGTAGCAGATGGAGTTATTTTTCCAAACACCAGAGAGGGGCTGTGGCTTCCCCCTGGCAGCCGGAGAGATCCTCTCTTTCCTCATAAAATGAACACACCCGGTCTGGGAATCAGGGAGATGGGAGTGCAGGGGAATCTTCCCAAGCCTCCAAAAGTATTCTGTTATACACACTTTCATCCAGACCTTTTCAGTAGTCACTGGTGTGTGTAGCTACACAGTCACATAGATTAGGCTTAGGGTCTGTAAGAGATGAGGCAAGGGGCAAACCTACTTGCTCTATTCTCTCTTCCCCTCCTTTTCTCTCCAATTTTTCTCCCTTATTTTTCCCATTCTTCATTCTTTTCTGCTTTCCTTTCTTACATTTCTCCCTCTTTCCTTTCTCCTTCCTTTACTATCTTGTTCTCATTCCTTTTCTTTTTCTTTCCTTTCTTCCTTCTCTTCTCCTACTACTTCCCTGTCTCCTTAATACCTTCTTTTCCCCTTCTTTGTCTTTTCATTCTTTCTCCCCCTTCCCAATTATACCCAGACCCTCTTTCCTTTGGCACCAAACTGAATTTAGATTTTACTGTCTGTCTCAGAGTCTTCTCAAGGGATATTTTTTTGGGGGGAGAACTTTCAAAGTAACCTGTGTCTTAGCCTGATAGTACTACTCATAATAATGTTTGTCCTTCATTTTTTAAGAGACCAATACTAATAACTCACACTTATATAATAGTTTATAGTTTACAAAATATTTTCCTTAAAACAACATAGTGAGGTAGTCCATGTGTTACACCCATTTCATAGATGGGGAAAACTAAAATCTTGACTTTTTCCTACAGTCTTTTTACTACCCACTGACTAGCTAAGCAAGGGCAAGAGGAGTTTGGTAATTTTTTTATATATCTGTAGATGTTCATGTTGTCTCATCTGTTAGAATGTAAAATTCTTAAGGGTGGGGATTATTTTATTTCTGGGATATATCTCCAGTACCATGACTTTATCAGACACTAATACTCATTAATTGATTGATTGATGCTTGAGTGACTTTGGGAAGGATCATAGTATCAAAGATCTGGAATTGGAAGTGACCTATTACCCCATCAAGATCAATTTAACAGATGAGGAAACTGAGACTCACAGTGGTTCAGTGAGTAGCCAGATCCACTAAGGGTCTGAGGAGGCATTTGAATTCTAAGTCTTATCATCTAGTCACCATTTGCATAAATAATACCTAGGGTAAACATACTTCCCCAAGTGATTGATTATTGAAAGAAGAAAAGAGAAGAAAATCAACAGCTGAGTAATATTGTCACCTGTTAACATACTTCAAAAAATAATTCAGCCCTACCCCACCCTCTGCTGACTGACTTAACAGACTCATCCTTGATCAGTAGTCAGCAAGGGGCTGATGGTTGCACTTGCCCTTTTGGCATGGAAGGACCACTGGTCCTTTCACATCAATTCACCTTATTCCTTTGCATTCTTAAATCTGATGGCTGTTGAAAAAATCCTTGCCTACCTATACAAATCAGAGACCTTCTAAAGCTTAGAAGATAATTTTATGAGCTGCTGTAGACAAAAAAAACTGTACATGATGGTCTAGTTAGAGAGGACAAGCACATGTCATCACTAGACACATGTGCTCATTTTTTCTGAATTGCTAGAGAATACAAGTTTTTGGTGTAGTGGATGGAGCATTGGCTTTGGAGTCAGGAGGACAGAAGTTAGAATTCATCCCTCAGAGACTTGATACTTACTAGCTGTGTGTCACTTAACCCTGATTGTCTCCATCCAGGGCCATCTCCACCTCCTGATTCATATCTGGCCACTGGACCCAGATGATTCTGGAGGAGAAAGTGAAGCTGGTGACTTAGCCCACCTCACTCAAATTCAGTTCATGTGCTTGTCATGGCATCACCTCCCTAATGTCATGATCTTCTTTGAAGACAAAAGACAAACATCATCGATGTTTATTGTTCACTTGACTGTCTTCTGTAGTGGTTAGAGGGGTTGCATGGGAATAAAGAGGGCATATGGTCGGCTTTCCCCATATTATATGACCCTGGGCAAATCATTTGACCTCTTGCCCCAGGCAATCCCTAAGACTTTTAGATGCAGAGCCGGTGAGGATCTGCCCTGAGAGAGTTAAATTTCCTCACTGGAAGTTTCCTATGCCAAGGAAATTTCAGATCTAGAGTCAAAAGTCCAAATGAAGTACCCAGCTTTATACCACTTTCAGCACCTTTTCTTTTTCTCTGGGAGAAATAGTGCTGGTCCCCAGTCTCCTCCCACTTCCCACCCAAAGAAAGAACTTTTCTAATTCAATGTTGTTTTCACTGCAGGGACCTCCTGGAACTCGTGGGCCACTAGGAATGCGAGGAGCAAAAGGACGTCGGGTAAGCTCCCCCAAAGATCTCTAGAGGCTGGAACATCTCCTGGGGTAGAAGACCCAGACAGGAAAGGAAAGGAGAAGGGAGACAGCAAGTACCAGTCCTGGAAACCTCCAGGATGCCTAGGAAGTGGCCTCTCTCCATCTGAGCTTTCAAGAGAACTCTTCTTTTGTTCCTTTGAGGATTATTCCATCTTCCCTTCCCTTCCCTCCCCCACTGCCAGGCATGGGAAGGATGGGGGTCAGCAGATCCTTTGGCCCAATAAACATCTTTGCCTATGTGGCTGGATGCAGAGACCAAATTCAGGTCTATGTATAATACTGAGCTCAGAAATGCCCATTCTTCTTTTCCCTCTGAATTCTGGAAGACTAATTTGTCCAACCAGCTGTGTACAGATGTGTTCTTTGGCTTCGATCTGCTATCCTTTGCATTCTTATGTCCCCCTTCAACAGCATCACCCTGGTGTAAAGAAAGTGAGGGGGATAAGATATTAAATACCAGCCCAGCAAATATTGAAATCAGCAATATTAAATGCATCCGTTTAGGTTTCCCCGAAAAAGGCCTCTTTTCAAAACATTGTGATGGGTGATAGAAGGTTTAGGGATTTTTTTTTCTTTTTCTAATGCCCTTTTCCCTTCAGATGGATTTCAAGTGGATTTGGCTTTTTCCAAAACCAGATGGTCTGATAAGCCTGTTGGACTGTAGGGAGATTAGGAGACATTCCTCAGGCCCAGGCAGGAGCTCCTAACTATACTCAGAGTCAGAGCTTTGTAGGATGATTCGGTCCTTGTATTGAGGAAGCCCCCCTACATGAGTCTGATGATTTCTTCCCATTTCTCACCATTTGCCTATAATTCTTAGCTACCCCTGATACTTTCAGTATCTGGGACTACGGACCTAGGGCTTGTCTTACCAGCACCTCTGACAACAGCTTCTGTTCCCCATTCCTTCCCCTTCCTGGAGAGATATACATTCATTTGAAAGTTTGGCTCTGTAGCTTTGGCCTGCATTTCTTCCACAGATGTCAACCCCCAGAGCTCCCCTGGTCTCAGCTCCCTTCCCCTCCCCCTTATCAAGCTTTCTCTGCTCTTTTCCCAACATTGAGTGGAAGAATGCATCTTCTACTTGAGGAAACCCAGGCCCCTAACCACATCAAAGACCCCTAAACTGAGTCTTTTAGGAGGCCTCTGGAACCTGTAGTCAGGTCTTGCTGGAGCTGTGTATTGTACCAACAAGATGCTCAGATGGTTTTAAATCCAGTCTTATATCCCCAAGTGAAAATAGAAGCATCCTCATTTATTTACTGTTCCCACCTCCACACCCTTCTGTAGAATAATGGTAATAATACTGCTTCTAATCCCAGATCTTCTACATTCTTATTTCATGACCATGGCCAAGTCATTTGTCACATTCTCTGTGCATTAATTAGACTAGGCAAACTCCACATTCCCTTCTAGCTCTGCCAGGCTTGTAGGCAAACTTCATTAATTTGAGCGACACAGGCTTTTTCCTTTTGTATAATGTGGTTACCTTTTTGAATGAAAAATTGGATCTGAGAAGAGTTAGATAATTCATGGAATGGGGAGCATGTGGAAGAGAATGGGGGTCTCTTAACCAGTAAGAGAAAAAAACACGATTTGGAGTTTTAGGGCCTAAGTTTGAATTTTTGGTTTACTATTTACCAAGCCTCAATTTCCTCATCTGTGAAAGCCTGAACCTCCTTACAATATAGACAAATCTTTGGGGTCCCTCCATCCCTAGACCCAGCTCTAGCCCTGAGAACTTCCAGGTTCACCCTGAGTTTCTAGGCACCAGGAGTGGAGAATAAACAGTCTGAGAAGAGACCCTCAGAGGTAATTGGACAGATTTGTCATTCACAGTGGGTTCCCAGTACAATCTTAATCAGTTTTGGAATGGAAACATTCATGAGATGGAGAGTGTTCATTCCAGGCAAGCCAGACTCCCAGACCCACCTTCCAGGACTTAATTAAAAGCATCTCACTTGGGGGACCAGATATGAAAGCATTGTCATATGGCTTTGATTGTAACCAATCCTTACAACCTGAAAGGCTGATGAAGTCTGTACTGTATTAGTTTGAAAATGGGGGAGGGGAGGGAAAGTGTAGTAGAAAATCTAAATTAGCAGCCCATCACATTTTACTTCAACCCTCTTGTATCAGGGCATATTTATGCTCCTTTGCCTGACCCTACATTCAGGGCCATCCCTAGAGGGGCTTGGGGCTCAGGGTAAATCATACTGTGTAGGTTGCTTTCTCTCCCCACTTCTATCCCAATCCTTTAAGCATATGGATCCAGGTGAAATCTGGCTAAAATGAACATCATAGGCAGCCTTGGAGAGAGGAAGAACAGAATAAAGATTTAGCATGGAGCCCCTCAAGCTATCTTATATTCGTCAACTTTGGTTCTTTTTTGCATCAGCTGAAGGAGCCAAATCCTACTTTCCATTTTCTTCTTTAAAGCATCAGCCTGGGGATATTGCTCTGATTTTCCGTCATTTCTTAAACTCTACCTTCTGCTCTAAGCTCTTAAAGTGGGATGCAAACTCATAGGTTTGCTTCTTTCCAAGTCTTCTTTCTGGTCATCTCATGGGAGAGCAGAGAGATAGTCTCTGTTAACTTTGATTATACTCTGAATCTTGGCTCTTCTCAACCTTTAAGAGGTGTGGGATGAGAATTCTAGAAGGGCTAGAAGAGAATCCTTGGTCCCTCGTAACGGGGGTGGGGCAAACCTCCACCATTTGTAGGTGAAAAATACCCATTAAAAACATCTAAAATCATTCCCTTTCCTTATCCTCTCAGTTAAAACCTGGACTTCTTTCTCAGCTATCTACATGATCTTCAGGCATGATTCCATCAATATCTCTCCCAGTCTTATAGAAGGAAATTGAATTGCTATATTCAGGATTGGTCTTTGAGATCTTAAGGAGATACTAGGCATTTTTCCTGGCTATCCAGTCACCCACCCTTCAGGCAGAGAATTACCTGTATTGGGAAATGACCTTCAAACCAGTATCTCAGTAGTGTTTAGACCAGAAATTCTTTTTTTTTTTTTTGTATTTTTGCAAGGCAATGGGGGTTAAGTGATTTGCCTAAGATCATACAGCCAAGTATTAAGTATCTGAGGTCAGATTTGAACTTAGGTCTCCTTGATTCCAGGGCCTATGATCTATCCACTGTGCCACCTAGTTACCCTTAAACCAGAAGTTCTAATCCTTTATGGGTCATGGCTCCCTTTCTCAAAATAATGTTTTTTAAATAAATAAAGGAAATGCTACATTAAAGTGAGAGGTTAATGAAAATAAGAATTTAATTTTTTTCTATCTAAGTTCATGGAACCCTTGAGATCTATCCATGGGTCCATAGGGGAGAGGGGGGTCCATGGGCCCAGGGTTAACAATTCCTGGTTTACACAGCTGGTCCAATGAGGCTATACGATCTTAGAATTACTGCCCCTTTTATTCAAGTAAGGACAAAAAATAGTCACAAATTTCTAAGCCTTAATGAGCTATGTAGCTGGGTCATTTACCAGTCCACTATGAAACTCAGCTTTCCCTCTACTAAAGAAGGACAGCTCCTGCCCCTCCCTTCCCAATGAGATCATGTCCCAGAGCTTCACCATCACCAATGGAGCATGATAGATCTGTGCTCTTCTGCCAGCTTGTTTTGGGGCTGATTGTCAGGTTATTTCCCTGCCATCCTTGTCCCTAGTTTTGTCTCACCCATAGGTTGTCTGGCCCCTTGCCTCCTCCTTTGTCTGACTCCTTGTTGCTTTTGACCAGACAGGGAAGGGCGAATTTTGTTCATCTATTCTTGGCTCAGAGGACTGAGTTCCTTGGCAGCATGGTGTCAACCCTCTGGCAGGAGAATATAAGGGAATATCAGCTGTACTGTTCTGGGTCAGACTGATGATGGTCTCTCTAGTTCAGGACCTTTTATGATGGGGACATCATGGTAAATCAGCTATTTGGCAGAGTGAATTGGGATAAATGAGGGTATTCCACATTACAAACTATCTAATCTAGTGAATAGGATAGGTCACTGGATTTGCAGCCAAGAAGACCTGGCTTCAAAATCCACCTCAGATACTTGCTAGCAGTGTGACTTCTTCAACCTCAATTTCCCCAATCTGTAAAATGCATAATAATAGTAGCTTCTTTTTTTTAGTTTTTTTTTTTTTTTTGCAAGGCAAATGGGGTTAAGTGGCTTGCCCAAGGTCACACAGCTAGGTAATTATTAAGTGTCTGAGACCGGATTTGAACCCAGGTACTCCTGACTCCAAGGCCAGTGCTTTACCCACCACACCACCTAGCCGCCCTCACTACACCACCTAGCTGCCCAATAATAGTAACTCTTTTAAGAGTTGTGAGAATCAAACGAGATAACACAAAGTGCTTTGAAAACCTTAAGGCCATAAATGCTAGCTATTTTTTATTATCATGACTGAGTATGGAACACATAATTCAAAATTTCTTCGTAAGGAAGTTAGGAATATTTTCCTACCATGAAACAGATGATAGTAGTACCAGAAAGGACCATCAAGAACATTTAGTTCAACCTTCTCATTCTACAGACGAAGACACTGAGGCCCAGAGAGGGAAAGGAATTGCTTAAGACCATGTGGCTAGTAAGGAATGAAATTGGACTTCAGGTCTCTTGAATCCTAGTTAAGCATTCTTTCTGCTACACCATTTCTGCCTGATATCTGGAGATTGGCTATTTCTTCTAGTGATGGAGGAAGAAGAGTTTTTCAAAGAAATTTTTAGTCACACTTTCCTAGCATCAGATACATTTGAACCTGGTCTTTCATTCAAAGTTGTAACATGTTGATTTTTTTGATCCTTGACTGGAGTCTAAGTCTGGGACCTAAGGGAGGTAATAAATTTAGAACTGGAAAAGATCTCAGAGAGGATCCATCCAGTCCTTTCACCCCACAGATGAGGGAACTGAACAAAGAAAAGGGAGGTGGTATGTCTATGGGAATACCAATAAGAATTATCAGAACTGGGATTTGGATGTATCAGGTCACCTAAGCCAAGCCATTACCTGTATTGGCTTCCTTATCAAGTAATCATTTAGCCTGTACTTTCAGGAATGGGAAACCCACTCCTTCCCAAGACAGTTCTAATGGATAGAAATTAGAAAGCTCTAATTGTTAGGAAGCTTTTCCTTATGTTGAACACAAGCCTTCCTTTTTACAACTTTTACTCAGTTCTCCCTCTGAGGCTAAGCAGACAATTTTAATTGTTTTTCTACATAGTTCCTCCAATGTTTGCTTTCTTCCCCCCACCATTTTCTCTAGCCAATATTCCCTCAGTGTCTACTCTGGGTCCAACTTGGCACTGTGAAGGATGCAGAAGTATGACAAAGTCCTTGCCCTCAAGGGGTTAGCAATCTGGTTGGGCAAACAAGATCAATACATGCAAAGCAATTAGCAGATATTCTACTGGGTTGAATGTAATTAAGTGCTGAACTGTGTAGTATATATTAGATGACTAACAGTGTTGAAAAGTGGATTTTGTTTTAACTTAAGTTCAGGACCTTACATTTATTTCTGTCAAACTTTATAATTTTCTACTCCAACTGGCGTCATTTCTGACTTCTAGCAGAGATTTAAAACGGCTGATATTGGCTAGACAACATCCTTTCAGCAGGTTAGGGAAAAGATCAGACTCAGTAACAGGAGCTTTTTTGTCTTCTCTGGCAGCTCCTTGAAGGACAAGCTCCATTTGCCAATTCCCCTCCCAGTCCCCATCCCCAGTATCCTTGGCCCATAGAGAGCCACTAGAAACACAAATACCACACTGTTCTTCATGGAGGGGAACCCAGCAGGAGAACCAGGGGGATGGGAATCCCCAGTCAGGTCAGGCTGCATAGAATCCTGGAGAGCGTTCTCCCCTTGCTCTTACAATTGGAGCTTCTGGAGTTTTAAGTCCTGGACCTTAAAATCATTGGAGTGTGAAATCAAAGTCTTAAAGTTGGAAAAGTCTTTAAAGATTGCCTAGTTCAACCCTCATCTGAAGAATGCATGTGTCCTATTATATCCCTGGCAGGTGATTATCTAGTCTTTGCTTAAGCATTTCCATTGATGGAAACTCGATGCTATACAAAGCAGTCTATTCTGTTTCCAAAAGTTTAGAAATGTCTTCCCAATATTGAGCAAAAACCTACCTTTCTATAATTTCCATCCAGTGCTCCCAGTTCCATCTTCTGGAATAAGAAAGAATACATGGAACATGCCCAATTCCTCTTCCAAAGGACAGCTCTTAAAATATTTGAATGTGGTGATCATATTCTCCACATCCCACAGCCCCCATCTCTATCTCCCCCCTAATCTTTCATGCATAGATCTTTGCACATGGATTCAGGAAGATCTGGATTCAAATACTACCTCAAGCACATACTGTTTGATTCTGGTTGATTCACTTAACCTTTCTAGGCCTCAGTTTCCTCTTCTGTGAAGTGTAAAGGTGTTGTAATTGATGACCTCTATGAATCATTACAACTTTCAGTCTATAATTATTCCTCATAACATGTGGTTTTGAGTATGTTTTTAGTGAGAAATTGCAGTTTCTAAGTGTGCTGCATAATATTAGCAGCATGGCAGATGTAGTATGACCAGGACAGAATACATTAGGACTGCCTGGAGCCGGCGGGGAGGATTCAAATATCCAACTAAGAAGATTGTATATGATTCTAGAAGTAAGAGGGAGCTGTGACTGCAAGTTCTTGAGGCAATAAAGTGGCATGGTCAGAGAAGTCCTTTAAGAGGATGAACTTAGCTGCTGGGTAGAGGATGGAAAGGGGTGAGATGTTGAGGCAGGGAGACCAGGTAGGAGGTGATTGCAATAACAGAGAGGAGAAGAAAGACTGAACTAGGGTGTAGTTTCTAAAATGGAGAAAAGGGGATATATTCAAGAGATATTGGAAGGTGGAATTGACAAGAATTGACCCTTGATTGAATGTGGGGGTGATGGGGAGGAGAATGAAGAGTCAAAGATGATTGTGCAGAGAAACTGGGCAACTGGAAGAATCATGATGTCTTCAATAGAAAGAAATATTTGGAAAAAACCAGCCTTTCTTTCATTATCCAGAGAGCCAGACCTCAGTTTCCTAACTGACACTAGAGCAAATAGAAGAGACTAGTCACTACAGTAAAGAGAAGTCCTTTCCCTGAAGAGTGCATTCTGGGATCCCAGCCAAGAGCTAAAGGAAGTCTATCACTGCACCTCTGATAAACTCAGATTTTTCTCCATTGGGCTCAGTGTCAATCAATCCCTTCTTTTCTATTTGTTCTCAAGGGACATTCCCCCCCCCCCCTTCTTTTCCCTCAGTTGTTTATTGTTCTCTTTGGGATGGGAAGCATGTGGCCGCAGCTGTTTTGACTTACAGGGCAAAGAACTGCTCTGGAGAAAGAGAACTGGCCCCAAAGATCCCCCTCTAGTCCTCCTGCCTCCTCTCGACATTCTTATCTTCAGAACTGACAGCTTGGATCTTTCAACCTACTCTCAACCACCCCCAGGCTCTCTACTCTTGGTTTCTGCAGGGAGTGGTTCCCAAGAGTAGCAGCCCTTCATGCTTCCCCCACCCTCTGTCCATTGGTTCTTTCAGTAGCCCCAGTGGGAGATTGCCTCCTGGTTCTTTTGCTTCTATGTTGGCCTTATTCCTATTCACAATCTCTTGATCTGTCAGCATGACCAGATGGAAGCAGCATCCAGATCAACTTTTCATTTCATTTTGGGGGGGTTGGGAATGGTCATTCACCATTGCCCAGCTCCACTTCCCAAACCCTTCAGTGAAATGTGGCTTGTTCTAGGATCAGTGTGATTGGGCTGCAGTTTCTATCCTTTCTCCAGGCTTCCCTCCCTGTGTTCCCCTAAACCCCAATGAATGAAGCTGTCCTTTGATAATTTACCTAGAAGCCTGATTCCCAGCTAGCCTGGGTTATTGCTTTAATTCCATGATGTTTTTACCTCCTTTTTACACAGCTGGAGAAGTCCTAAGATCATGGAATTCAGAACAGGAAGGGACATTAGAGATTATCTAAAACAGCCCCTTCCTTTGACAGATTGGGAAACTCAAGCACAGAGAGAATGTGACTTGGTCTGGGTCAAACAATGTTTTAACAATGCTAGGATTAGAACCCAGGCTTTCTCTGACTCCAAATCTAGTGTTCTTGGTAGTTCTTGACAATTGCCTTGGCTCTGGCCGGCTGACCAGATCTGTGTCTGACTCTCAGATAATGCATCTAGACGAATCACCTCTCCCAGGACCCTCCACAGAGCCTACTTTTCTTATAGTTTTGGGTTTTTTTTTTGTTATAAATCTCTGCCTGGTCTTCCATCTCTTTACCCCCCACCCCAACCATAAGAGTATATATACATGTGTGTTTCTGTTCCTCTTGTTATCTGGTATCTCTTCTATAACTATCTGCTTTTAAGAGGGTGGGGGGTCCTGAGAAAATGACAAAGGGGAATGAATGCTGAAGGAAAGCAGGACTTCCCTAGCAGGAACAAAAGCTTCTGCTAACTAAATTGGACTGAAGGGTCCTGGGGGTCGTCAAGAAAGTCAGTCACTATCTCCCTTCAGGCCTCTTGTCTGGACTATTGCAATAGTCTCCTACCTGTTCTCTGAGCCTCAAATCTCTGCCCTCCCCAGACTATCCTCTATGAAAATAGCAAAATGAGTTTTCTAAAGTGTAGGTATGACCATAATCTCTCAATCTCTCTCTCTCTCTCTCTCTCTCTCTCTCTCTCTCTCTCTCTCTCTCTCTCTCTCTTCCCCCTCCCCCCCCAAGCTCCTAACCTCCAGGATCAATGTTAAAACCCTTCTCACACTGGCCTCAGCCTCTCTCCCCACTTTTTCAGTCTTTTTATTCCTGTCTCTCCTCTACAAACTCAACATTCAGCTACATCAGCCAATTCTCAGTTACTCAAACTTGACATTCCATCTCCCGGGAACTTCTTTGCCTTTGCCTTGGCTGTCCTCCATATGTGGAATGCTCTGCCCCTTTAGCTTCAGCCCCTAACATCCCTGGTTTCCCCTCAAGATTCAGACCAAAGCCTGACTTCTGCCAGAGACTTTCCTGGTCCCCCCCAATGGCTTATGCTTTCCCCTTTCAGACGATCTTCCATCAACTCTATATATCTGGATGTACCCAGATAATTACAAATTATATTCTCCTGTTGAATGTGCATTGTGTGAGAGAGAGAACTGTTGTGTGTCTTTGCAGAGAAGACCAGAGAGCTGGCCCTGTGCTTGTTCTGGGAAAAGTCATGGAGTGGGAGTTGGAGGGAGTGGGGAAAGTATGGGCTGGGAGGGAGTGTGAGGGCCAGGTTGTGGGTCGGGGTGGAAGCTGGGGGCGGGTAGCACTGCTAAAGTCCTCCCCCTGTTTATGGCCCAAGGGAGACCCCTGCTGTTCACACTGCTCTTCTGTCCATCCTCTCTTCAGGGGCCCCGAGGACCAGATGGACCAGCAGGGGAGCCAGGGTCACAAGGTATCAAGGTATGTGCCTCTAGTTGAAGGGCATGCTTCCCTGCCCAGAGATAGACCATCTCTCCTTTCAGAGTGGATTCAGGGGGATGGAGCATGATTTTCTAGTAGCCGAGTCCTTGTTAAATCCCTCTGCACTGGTCACCCCTTAAACAGTGTCAGTGTTGGTGTCCAGGGCAGAAGCTGCGCTCTCGATTTGACCAGGGATACTTAACATCCAGCCCCTTCAGGATTCTTGGACTGGAAGTGGTGAAAAGTAATCCTATCCCCATTACCCGCCCCTCCTCCTTTAAGGGCAGGACTGCCCCAAAGTCCCACTAAGAAGATTGTGCTGGAGATTCTTCTAGATAACACCAGGCTTTTTCACATGACCTTGCTAGCTGCAGGGATTGGGGAGGGGGTGTGGAGGGCAAAGGCACAAAATGATCATTGGGCAACTTGGTGCTCTTCCCATGATGAATGTATCCCAAGGAGCCATCCATCTATTCTTCTTTGCCAACCTCAGTTTTCTCCTTTGTAAGAGGAAGGGGGTAGACTCTAAATTCCCTCCATTTCTAGCACTCTCTATTCCAAGAGCTGGTCCACTTAAACTAAGAAGGTTTGGAGTGGAGAGGGATGAGGAACAAAGACCTTCTCCCCTGCCTCAGACCTTCTGAGCCAGTCAGTCATGCCCAATCCAGTGGCTTCTAAGAAGCATGGGACTCCAAAAATATCAACACAAACTGACCCCTTGAAGTGCCAAAGCCCGCCTCTCTGTTATTTGCTCTCCTCCTCAGGGCCCTCCAGGAACACAGGGCAAACAGGGCCTGGATGGACAGCAGGTATGTCAGCAATTTCCCTGGAGCCAAGGGCATGGTGCCAGCCTGGCTCCCTGCCAATATCCCATCCCCTCCCTCCCCCCACCAGACACACACACTCCTTTCACTGTGAGACATGCCTTTGATGGACTTTCCTGACACAGGAGCATGAGGAATTGGGACCCTGATTCTCAGCTTCTAATTACCCCAAATATGTTTATAGGGCCAGGAAGGCGAGAGAGGGGAGATGGGGCCTCGTGGCTTCCCGGTAAGTGTTAAACACTGGTGGCTTTCTTTTTCTTTTCATGAAATAAGTAAGTGGACAAGGGGGAAGGAGGTGGCAGAGGGAATGACTTCAAAGATATATTTGCTGGCGAGGCTTAGTTTGGCTTAATTTAGTTCCAGGACATGTCTCTGTCACTTTCCTTCAGAGTGACTGAGACCAAGGTGGTGGGTGGGAGGCAGGAGGAAGGTGGTGGTGATTAGAACAAAAATAATCCCAGGATCTGATTTCTGCAGGGAATCCCGGGTCCTTCTGGCCCCCCAGGGGCTAAAGGCATTCCAGGAGAACCGGTAAGCCTCTCTCTATTCTCTTTCTTCTGCCTTCATGGATTTCTTTTTTTTCCCACTCTTCCCCAAGCTCAAAGGAGCATCCAGGATTCAGGGAACTTGATGAGTTCCTTGGTGTGTGTGTGTGGGGGTAGGCAATGGGATAAGGGACTGACTCCTCTCCTGCTAAAATAATGCATAATACTTGAAGAATATAAGGAAAGGAACCATGTGGACTCTAGGAAAAATCAGGGGATCCTTTAAAATAGAGGAGGGACAAGGTTTGTTTTGGGGGACACAGGATTCCTTCCTCCAAGGAATCTTTGCTTTTTTAAAGAGATATTATAGAGCCAGGTGAGGAGTACCAGGTGGTAAGGAGAGGTCAGAATAACAAAGTCATAGGCTCAAAAAAACTGGTAAAGCCCCAAAGGAAATTTTGCCACAGACCTAGAAACACTTCAATATCTCTTCTGCCTCTCTTCTCTAATCCTGTATGCAGAGCCAATCTGGACTGCCTAGTTTTCCTAAATGGTTAGTCCGGGGGGGGGGGGGGGGATCTATTTGTGTGGCTGGCCTGAGCTCTGAGCACTGTGGTGGAAAAAGGACTCCAGTGGGAGTCTGGAAGAAAGGAGTTGGAGAAAGGCCGGGGACCAGTCTCTGGTGGTTTGGAAGCTGCTTGTGGGCCAGGTCTGCACAGACCAGAGGTTTTACCAGAGCTTTACAAGTAGAGGGCATAGGCTGGCCTTCATCCATGGTTGAGGGAGGAATGAAACAAAGACTCTTGAGAGAATCTGAATTGACTCTTTGGGCAAGTAGTGGATCTAGGACCTAACTGGCAAGAAAGTCTAAGTGAAGCTGGCTAGAAAGATAACTTTCCATAGGAGAAAAGTAACATCTTAAAGAGATTTTTGTCTATCTTCTAGGGCCCTCAAGGACCACAGGGATTGGTTGGCCCATTGGGAGAGATTGGATCAAAGGTAAAGTGTTTAAAAAGTGTTGTCAACTTCTCTTTCTTTGCCCTTCTCCCAGCCAAAGCCTCCCAATAGGGATTCATCTGCTTTTTGGAAAGGTATACAGAGACAGGGCAGTATTTTCAGCAGGAAATACTGAGAAATTGCCCACAATCTCTGTATTCTTCATTCTGCCTCCCCTATAGAAGCTCTTGATTTTTCCTCTTCCCCTTATAAAAACTTACTCTCAAAAAAGGATTTAATAACTTTATTCACTAATAAGGTCCAAATAATTGATGACAGACACATCAGTCTTTTTCCTCCCAGAGATTTTTGCATTCTAATAGCGATCAAAACTTTAAGCTAATAGTAATCCTTTCCATAGTGTAGGTAGGTGGCATAGTGTGAATATCCTGGGCAAGTTACTTAATCCTGTTTGCCTCAGTTTCCTCATCTGTAAAATAAACTGGAGAAGGAAGCGGCAAACTACTCCGGTATCTTTGCCAAGAAAATCTCAAATGGGGCCCAAAGAGTCAGACATAACTGAGAAACAATTGAACAATAAAATTCCTTCAATTCACCCATGTTTTCATTTACATTAATCTAGTTCAACTATGCTATGAGGTAGATATAAGGGGGGATGAATTATGATATTGTCATTTTGCAGGTAAAGAAACTGGGGGTCAGACAGGTTAAGTGAATAGCTCGGGTTTACACAGTAGCTGTGAACAGCTGTGGACAGCTCAGGTTCACACAGTCAGGCTACTGGCCCAGATTTCCTTTCCATTTCAAATTCTACTTTTCACCTTCTATGATTTTTCTTCTGTACCTTACTGTCTCTCACACTCACTGAAATTTCAGGAAGATGAGTGTGGAGGAGCTTTCTGAGATTTCCCAATGAAATGTAGGCCCACCCTCTAAAACGATACCAATTAGCAGCAGTTTTACTTATATGTAAAGCTGATCTGGATGACATGTCTCCAGACCTTTGGGAATCTACAGAAGGGGTTTACTACAAGGTTGGAGGCCAGTAATCTGAACTGAAGGAAATTCTATTTCATTAAGGAGTTTAGTGACCTCTTTCTCTACTACCTATTCTACTTCTTTTTTCCTTATACTGAATCCATTCTCTCCATCCCCTTTTTATAGAAAGGACACAGAAAGTTTAAGGAATTTGCTTTAAAATATGCACATTGAGTCAGTGGTAGTCAGGACTCGAGCCCAGGGCATCTGAAGAGCTGTAGGAGACAACTTTGCTTCGATGTCTCACCACTGTAGTGTCAAAAGAGCACTCCATTAAAAAACAAGACAAAAATTGGATTCAGGGAAGAAAGACTCTTGAATCTATTTCCTGGCTTCACTTAACTAGGCAACCTAACCTTGTTTCCCTGAACTTAGGAATTAGAGGACCTGAATTCAAATTCTGGTTCTATGATGTAGGGTGAGCTACTCAAATGTTCTGGGCCTTACTTTATTCATTTGTAAGCAAGGGAGGTCTACTAAAGCTCCCTGAGGACCCTTCTAACTTTAGAGTTTATGATCCTATTATTTAATGTCTCTCTTTTCTCCACCAAAAATAAGGACGGTTTTTCTTTCCTTATTTGATTTTTGGGAAATTTATTGGAATATAGACACTGATAAGACAGGGAAATAACTGAGATTCACAGAATTTAGGGTCTTTTCCAACATATTCCCCCATCCCCAAAGCAGAGTGCCCATCCCTTGGGGTTAGATGTCTGTCATCTTTTTGCTCAGCCTCAAAGAGAATGTACTCATTCAGCTCACAGCTCAGTTATCAGGCGATTCCTACCCCCCCCCCCAATACACCCTTGTAGTTTGTGAATCACAAGATTTTCCATTCCAGGCCTGCCAAAAAGCTCTCGATGTGGTAAACCGCACAAATGGGGAGCTTAGCTCCCAGCCTCCCTCTAAGCAGCTTCTGGGCTCGGCTGGGCTGTACTGATCCGAAACTCCCATCACATGTGGCCTGGCATGAGCCCTCCTTCCTATGCCCAGAAGGCCTTTTGTATTGTCATGGTGGGGAGTATCACCCCATGGACCTCAATGACTCAGCCAATGCCTCCCAAACCCTAAGAAGGAAGAGAGAAGAGCTTTGGGGTTCACTGAGGTAAGGAACCGCCCCCCTCCTTTTGTGGTTCCGATACCACCAAAGACAGTTCCCACACATCAGGAAGTCTGATGCCTGCTGTGGAGAAGGGCATGGTGCTTGTAAAGTTCTTTAATCTGGGAGCTCCTCATGGTTGAGACTGATCCAGGGGAAATAGCTCCTCAACTCCAAAGCACAAGTCTCTGTTTCTTTGAAGTTTTTACAAGAGACTTTTTCCATGTCCCCGGGGGGTGCTACACTCACAACAACCCTCTCAAGTAAGTGGCAAAAACATATAAATACCCCCATCTTCCAGATGAGGAAATGGAGTCTCAAAAGAAAGATGACATGGCTCAACTAGGAAGCACTAGAACTGAGGCTCACCAAGAGTCTTATTGGCCACAGGTCCAGTGTTCTTTCCCTTCTGCCCTTCAGTTACTCCCTCCATTCACCTTCAAGGTTTATTTATGTTGCCTTCCAAACTGTGGCTTTGGCTGGTTTGATGGTCCCCTTCAGATGCCACTTAGGTAAGGTCCTCTTTATTAATAATCCTGGGCAGTGGCGATCATGCCATAGGGAATGGCATGGCTCCCTTCTTCCTGAGAGCTCCAAGGAACTTAGAAGATCACTGGAACTCCTGGATCCTTCCATCCCACCCACCCCTCCACATGCACCTCCATAAGGAAGTGAGTGTAAGCTTTACTAGATGTGTTCAGAGTTGCTCTGCCTAGGACCATATAATCAGTCTGATTGAGCTAGGGCTTGAACCCAGGTCTGGAGAGCTGACTTTCCAAAGCTTCTTCTTGGAGACCATAGTCTCATCTTGTATAGCATCTCTCCTTTTTCTTTTCTGAAATCCACGCTCCATCTCTGTCTAGTGAGCTGAAGCAGATGGAGAGGAGTCTTCCCCAAGGGGACTGGAGGGCCAGGCTTCCTCTCACTACTCTCCCTGCTGGCATCTTTTGTTCAGCTGTGGCATAGTTACAATGAAACTTTCTTGCAGGGACCCCCTGGTGTTTTGGGAGAGCCTGGCCTTCCAGGTGAAGCTGGGATGAAGGTAAGCAGAATCCACAGTCAACTTTCCTCTACCCTGTCCCCCCCTCCCCTCTTCCCAAGACCAGGAGAACAGAGGCCTTTGTTTGTCACTGACTGACTGTAAAGCCTAGGACATGCCTTTTGAAAAGGGATCTGGGCTGTATGAAGGGGCCCTACAGCTCCCAGGAGCCCTGACTACGATCAGCCTTCCAGGGTTGATTGCTCTGGGGCCCCTGAGGAGAGACTGGCCTTTTCCTCACTCTTCGGCTCCTCACTATGAGTAGGGGTAATGGGATCTTGGGAACCCCAGAGAGCAAACAAGGAAATCATCTCCAGGGGCCACTCAACTTTCTCGGGCAGTGGCATTTGGAAGGTAGGAGAGAAGCCTTGGGGAAATCCCTAGAGTCTGGTTGGGGCACCATTTGGAAACTTCGACTCTTTCACTGCTCTTCTGCTCACCTTTGAACTTTGGATGTCTAGAAACCCACTTGAGGGTGTTCCAGCACTTGCATTGCATTTTAATTTTATTTTTAAGTTTGCCTGAATAGGTCCAACCTATTCAAAACTCCCAGGCCCCACAGAACCCACCTCTGCCACTTAAAAGTTATATGATTTTAGGCAAATCCCTATACCCTGTTTGGTATTTGATTTCCTCATTTGTAAAATGAGCTGATTGACCCCAGTGGTCTCTGAGATTCCTTTGGCTCTGATTTCTTCTATACTAATAAGTCTATTGAAACCCACCTTTTGAGTCTGCTCCCTACCTCACCCCCAAGAAAGACTTGACCACAAAGCCAAGTTTTCTCTCCCTTCCCACCCTTTGCCCAAGCATTCCTGAAGTTTCCAGGGGCTTTGGAATTGACCTAGGTCAGAGTCAGCAACATTCTAAATAGTCTAACCCCAGAGCAAGTCCAAAGCCTTGGAGCTTAGGGAATGCTAGAGGTTGGGAGGTGGGGGGAAGGGCTCAAAAACATTGTCCACTAGCAGACAACCCTTCTCCCCTTGGCTCCAAACATGCCTTTTGGCAGGACTCAAGAGTCCTTCCCAGAGTCCTATAAGTTTAAATAGTCTAAGGTCCCTCCCAGCTCTAAATCCTACTTTAACCTATGTGCTGACCTTTGGGATGGGGTTGAGATGCTAAGCACCCCCAGAGAAAAAAATATCTCTTTATCTTTTTTTAGCAACCTAGTGAAAACAGGAAGTATTATTGTTGACCCAGCTGAGTAGCCTTGGACCAGAAGGGACTATGTATAATTCCACTTGTCCTAACCAGGCTGTCAGGCCCCTTTTTTGTATTTCTCCTCTTTGATGTTTATTCTAGTAGACTGACCCTCTCATGCATCTCTAAAGCTACCTCATCTTCTGACCTGGGTATGCAATCTGAATCTTAACTCTGCACCCACCCACCTGCCTCCCCTACCTCCTTCTCTACTTTGTGTCCCTAATTACTTGCCTGGCAAACAAACCTCTATTGATCCCCCCTGGCTCCACCAAGCTACTGGGGGCCTCTCAATAGGAGAGGAGGGGAAGCCCTTGAATTGAGAAACTTGTGCCTCACAGTTGTGTAGAGTGGATAAGGAATGTTGGCCCAGGGTAAGGGTATTGTTAAAGTCTGGACCCCAGGAGAGGCTATGAACACCTGAGAATAGTGGGAATTGAGGGGAAGGAATAGAGGTGATGTGACTTAGTGGGAAGAACGGTGCATTTAGAGTCTAAAAGCTGTGAATATTGTGTTCTTTTTTATTTTTTTAAATATTGTGCTCTCAAACATACATTTTAAAAGATTTTATTTATTTTGAGTTTTACAATTTTCCCCTTAATATTACTTCCCTCCCTCATCCCCCACAGAAGGCAATTTGCCATTCTTTACATTGTTTCCATGGTATACATTGATCCAAATCGAATGTGATGAGAGAGAAATCATATCCTTAAGGAAAAAACATAAAGTATAAGAGGTAGCAAGATAAGACAATAAGATAATAGGTTTTTTCCCTAAATTAAAAGTAATAGTCCTTGGTCTTTGTTCAAATTCCACAGTTCTTTCCTCTGGACACAGATGGTTTTCTCCATTGTAGACAGCCCCAAATTGTCCTTGATTGTTGCACTGATGGAATGAATGGGTCCATCAAGGTTGATCATCGATCCCATGTTGCTGTTAGGGTGTACAATGTTTTTCTGGTTCTGCTCATCTCACTTAGCATCAGTTCATGCAACTCCCTCCAGGCTTTCCTGAATTCCCATCCCTCCGGGTTTCTAATAGACAAATAGTGTTTCATGACATACATATATCACAGTTTGCTAAGTCATTCCCCAATTGAAGGACATTTACTTGATTTCCAATTCTTTTGCCATCACAAATAGGGCTGCTTTGAATATTTTTGTACAAGTGATGTTTTTACCCTTTTTCATTATCTCTTCAGGGTATAGACTCAGTAGTGGTATTGCTGGATCAAAGGGTATGCACATTTTTATTGCCCTTTGGGCGTAGTTCAAAATTGCTCTCCAGAAAGGTTGGATGAGTTCACAGCTCCACCAACAATGTAATAGTGTTCCAGATTTCCCACACCCCTTCCAACAATGATCATTATCCTTTCTGGTCATATTAACCAGTGTCAGAGGTGTGAGATGGTACCTAAGAGAAGCTTTAATTTGCATTTTTCTAATAAGTAATGATTTAGAGCAATTTTTCATATGACTATGGATTGTTTTGATCTCCTCATCTGTAAATTGCCTTTGCATATCCTTTGACCATTTGTCAATTGGGGAATGGCTTTTTAAAAAAAAAATTTGACTCAGTTCTCTGTATATTTTAGAAATAAGTCCTTGTCAGAAACAGTTGCAAAGATTGTTTCCCAGTTAAACATACTTCTTAGCATCTCTGTACCTCAGTTTTCCACCTGTAAAATGAAACAGTTGAGGTCCCTTCTTGTTTTAGGTCCTATAACCTATAAACATAGGAAATAGGAAGATCAGACTGTTGCAGACTCCAAAGAATAGGGACCCAAGGACTCCCAGGCTGGAAAAGGGCCACTTTTCCTCTCAATCTCATCTCAAATATAATTTTCCTTGTGTAGAAAGAGATACCAAGATCATGGGCAGGAAAGAGCCTTCCCTCCATCACAGAGAATCACCATGGATTGGAGAGTAGAGGGTAGAGAGAGAAAAGATGGGATTTTCATTACTGTTGACCAGCCTGGAATGACCCACTCTCTGTGGCCATCACTTTCTCTCTTCCTCAGAACAAAACAGGGTCTATCCTAATCTTTACTGTTCTTAGGTAGAAGTTTCAGCTTTTTTTGCCACAGCTTATTGGGAACTGTGCTTCCTGTCACCTATTGTATTCCAAGGCTTCTTTAGCAATTCCTGGGTCAACACTTCACAGCATTACACAACTGTTTTCTCTCTCAGGCCCTTATTCTTTAATTTTCCTCTAATTTTGTCTTCTCAAAGGGCCACAAAGGAATTGATGGGTGAATGAATGAATGAATGAATGAATAAAAACCAATTATTAAGTACCTATTAGGTGCCAAACATACTAATCAGTGGGGCACAAAGACAGCCCCTTACATTCTTTTTTTTAAAAGGTTTTTGCAAGGCAATGGGGGTTAAGTGGCTTGCCCAAGGCCACACAGCTAGGTAATTATTAAGTGTCTGAGGTCAGATTTGAACTCAGGTACTCCTGACTCCAGGGCTGGTGCTCTATCCACTGTGCCACCTAGCTGCCCCTACATTCTATTTTAAAAAATAAATATTTTTATTTGTTTTTCCCACAACATGCAACAATAGTTTTCACCAATAACTTTTTTTGACAAGGTTTTGAGTTTCACATTTTTCTCCCTCCCTCCCTTCCCTTCCCCTTCCTCCTGACAAAAAAAATCTAATACAGCCTCTACATTTGTGATTATGCTAAAGACAGATTCATATTAATCTTATTTGAAAGAAGAATCAGATTGAAACAGAAGGAAAAAAACATTAGAAAGAAAAAAATGACATAATATATGACAATTTTTAAAAATTGAAGTAAGCTTCAGTCTGCATTTAAACTTCATGGTTTCCTCTCTGGATATGGATAGTATTTTCCAGTACAGTCTTTTAGAATTTTTTTTGATTATTATACTGCTAAAATGAACAAGTCTATCATAGTTGATCATAACCCAATAATGTTGTTAGTGTGTTTAATGTTCTTCTGTTCATTTCCTTTAGCATCAGTTTTTCTAAGTTCTTCTACGCTTTTCTGAAATCCCATCCCTCATGATTTCATATAGAACAATAGTGTTCCATCACATTCATATATCACAATTTGTTCAGCTATTCCCCAGTTGATGGATATCCCCTCAATTTCCAATTCTTTGACACAAGAAAAGTCTTGCTATGAATATTTTTGTACTTGTGGGATATTTACCCTTTTTGTGTTCTCTTTGGAATACAGACCTAGTAGCAGTATTGCTGGATCAAAGGGTCTGAACAATTTTTAAGGCTTTTTTTTTCAAGGCAAATGGGGTTAAGTGGCTTGCCCAAGGCCATACAGCTAGGTAATTATTAAGTGTCTGAGACCGGATTTGAACCCAGGTACTCCTGACTCCAGGGCCAGTGCTTTATCCACTCTGCCACCTAGCCACCCCAAGGTCTGTACAATTTTATTGTCCTTTGGGCATAATTCCAAATTGTCCTCCAGAAAGGTTGGATCAGTTCACAACTCCACCAACAATGCATGGGAGTCTCATTCTTCCCACATCCTCCCCAATGTTGATCATTTTCCTTTTTGGTCATATTGATTAATTTGACAAATGTGAGATGTATCTCAGAGTTGTTTTAATTTGCATTTCCCTAATCAACAATGATTTAGAACAATTTTTCATATGACTCTAGATAGCCTTAATTTCTTCATCTGAAAACTGTCTACATCCTTTGAAATGATTTTTTTGGGGAGGAATGACTTTTTTTCTTATAAATTTGACTTGGTTCTCTATACATTTTAGATATGAGTCCTTTGTCAGAAATACCAGTTGCAAAAATTATTTCTCAATTTAATTAATTCCTTTTAATCTTTGTTGCATTGGTTTTGTTTGTGCAAAAACTTTTCAATTTAATATAATCAAAATTATCTCTCTTTTGTAATGTTCTCTTCTTTGGTCATAAACTATTTCCCTTTCCATAGATCTAATAGATAAACAATTCCTTATTCTCCTAATTCAGCCCCTTTCTTTCTAATGGGGAGACAACACACAGAGGTGAATGGTAGTCAGGCAGGAAAATTTTGATCTGAAAAGTTTCGAGGATGAGGAATGGAGCCATAGGGAGTAGATTAGCACATCTTGGAGCAGTTTACAAAAATATTATGTGCAGATGGAAAGTCAGCTTGGGGGCATAGTGGACAGAATAATGAGGTTGGAGTTCAGATGTCTTGAGGTCAAATCCTGCATCAAATAAGTTTTAGCTATGTGACCCTAGACAAGTCAATTCATCTCTGTTTCTTAATCTATAAAATAAAGAGGTTGAGATTGATGACTTCTAAGATCCCTTCCAGCTCTAAATCTGAGATCAGATTTGGAGGATTACTCTATGGGATAGTCTATTCCTAGTCAATGAGCTACACCTCATGGCAGAATAATAGGTTGTATAGTAGCTCACTGGAAACAAATTTAAGAATACATAATATTTTGATTAAAAATAAAAATTGGTACCAGGAAATTCAAATAGACAATTATGCCCATGAGAACTCTTTGTCACTTAATTCAGGTCACTGCCACTTTTTCCTCTTTAAAACTGTCCTCTGTTTGAGTAATCTGGATGCAAAAGGAGCATTTTTCTCTGCCTCCCCCTTCCCCCCGCCCCCAAAAGGATACAAGAAATGGGAGCAATGGATCAAAATAATTGCAAAGAACTTTTTTACAAAGAGCACCTCTGTACCCTAGTGCGGTTTTTTTTTTTTTGGATTTTTGCAAGGCAAACAGGGTTAAGTGGTTTGCCCAAGGCCACACAGCTAGGTAATTATTGTGTCTGAGATCGGATTTGAACCCAGGTACTTCTGACTCCAAGGCCAGTGCTTTATCCACTATGCCACCTAGCTGCCTCCAAAGAACTTTTTTAAAGACATATTTAATAACCAATTGCCACAGACCACAAGAAAACAGAGAACCTAACCTTTCATTTCACTGGCCTGATTGCTTAACGATGACCAAAAGATCTTTATGGTAATTTTTAGAAATTGTCCCACAGCTAGCCCTTAAAGAAGCTTAAAATCTATAGCCAACTTGACAGGTCAGTGAAAGAGCAGGTAACTTGAGTCATTTGGGGCAGTTAGTGCAAAGTTTACTGTTTAGCTGGTATGTATTATGAAGAGTTTTTGCCTTGATAATGATTCATTTGCCCTTTGTTCCATTGCCTGCCTTCAAGTCTTTTCATAGACTATCCCTCATGCTTGAATTATACTTATTCCTCACCCCTACCTCTTAGAGTTGCCATCAAATTTCAATTAAAATACTACTTTCATCATGAGATATTTATCTCCCTCAAATGCTGATGTTTCCCCCAAAATACTGCCATGTATTTATTTTATATGTAAGCATATTGTCTCTGCCAATTGAATCGAAGCTCATTGAGGGAAGGAATGATTTCATTTTGTCTATGTTCACAGTTTCTGGCCTGTAGTAGACACTTAATAAATAATTGATTGATAAAGAGGAGGACCCTGGACTCCAGGTCCCACTTTGTTATAAAAAATGGGACCAGGATTAATCCCAATACTGGAAAATGTGGGAGGTTCATGGTTAGTGGGGTGGGAGAAGGGAATGATGGTGTAAATCATATGTATTGGAAAAGTTTCTCTCCATGACATTGAACCATGTGTCTTTGGGTTTCACAGGGTGATTTTGGACCTTTGGGCATCCCTGGAGAGCAAGGTCTGGTTGGTCAGCGGGTGAGTAAGAAGCCAACTTCCTTCTTATCCCCAAGATAGCGTTGTATAGTTTTAATAGTCATTGCACTAGTCAATAGAGGACTTGGGTCCTCATATCAACTCTGCTACCATCCAGTTGGGTGATCTGAGACAAGAGATTGTACCTTCTCTAGAATTCAGGTTCTACTTAGTAAAAAGAGACAGTCATATTAGACTATCTTTAAGATGACTCTAAGATGACTAAATCATTCCTCTTATCACCAGTCATTCAAGAAAAAATAAACAATCACACAAGTTTTACATAAGGAAGATTTAGGGTGTGATTTTTTCTCAGTGGCTGTGTCTATGTGGGACCCTTCCAAGTATGAGGACCATGACTTTCAGTGTCTCTTAAAACTCCCTATTGATCTGTGGACTGCTCTCAGCTCAAACCAATTTAGCATAGCTGATTTAAATGTATCCTGACTAAGGGCCCAAACTATTCAAACCCACAGAAGGTGGGGATACTCCCTTCAGAGTGAGAGATAGGATCCAAACCAGAGGACACTGGCATTTGCTTTCACAATGTAATTCTCATGCATGGGAGCAGAAGGAGAGTATGTTTGAGTTAGCAAGTAGGCAGTAGTCATGCTTAGTGGAGCTGATGGGTGACTATACAATAGTCTGTTAAATGCCTTTACATGATTAGGTGTTGATTTTTTCTTTTACTTTTGTTTTAATTCTCAAAAGATCACTGGAGAAACAAAATGTTTATTAATGGATTTGTTTTTCACTCTAATCAAAGAAATTAAGGAGTGGGTGAAGAGAGGGTTAAGAGGGAGAATTCCAGAGGTGGAAAGGGAAGTCAAGTGAATTTACTATTATCTTTGGGACCTATGTCTCCAGACATAGTTACATAGATAAAAGACATAAACAGGACAAGTTGGATAGGACATGTCAGTGACTAGAGATGTAGGTGCATGTTGGAACCAGCTTATCCTGGCTTTCAAGATCTGATTGTTAAATTTTCAGTATAAGCATTTGTATGTTAAAAATCAGCAAATGCAACAAATTAGACTGTGATTTATTGTTCTTCTGATTACTTAGACTTAAGAAAGTATGATAGAGAAACTATTACTAATAGAGATTAAATATAAATATCTATTTGGGGGGAAGGAGACAATGGTTAAACATTTACTAGTATAGCTTTGAAAAACCAATCCTGAAGTTAGCAAGACCTGGATTCAAATATTGCCTGATATGTATAGACTATGTGACCCTGGGCAAGTCACTGAACAACCTCTTAGTGTCTCCATATAGATCCCTAAGTTGCCAAATAGCTGCATTAGTCTGCATTGGTAAAAGATGTTTTCTTACTGAAAGCTTCCTATACTAGTCCATGGGTCCTGTTGACCCTTCTGCTAAAATAAGGGGGAGGGATTGTTGCTGAGCTTTTCAAGGGAAACCAAATCCCACAGAGGGGAAATGATTTGCCTAAAGTTTCTGGAAAGAGTTTTATCTTTCAGGCTGAGTCCCAGACTTCTAAGTTAGATTTGGGGGATCTATTTCTGCCACCTATCAGTGACTTTTTGAGTAACCTGAAGGGTATATTAGGGCATTCTCTGATCGTTGGATAAATGAACTTAAGGCTAGTTGAAATGCTAGCTTTTGGTCCCTGAGGAACTTTGAATGGCAGGAAGAAGAGGGGGTGCTGCCCCAGAGAATGCATCTTGGGAAAGAACTAAAGCTGGAGATAAGCTTACAGAAGGAGATATTCTCTCCCTAACATAGCTTCTTCTATTTCTGGGCATATGATAATAATTTGAACAGTAAACTAGTAGTCACAAGTTTCTGAATTCAAGGCCTGGGTATTGTATGGGCAAGTCATTTCATCTCTCAAGAGTCTCCTTTTTCTACTCTGTAAAATGGAAAGAACAATGCCTATAGTATCTGTTTTGTAGAGTTGCTCAGAGGAAATGAAATAATGTGTTTAATTTTAAGTTCCAAATGCATGTGACTTTTTATGATTTTCTTATTCCCACAGGGAGAGACAGGGCTGGAGGGAGATAGTGGCCCAGCTGGACCTGACGGTCTGAAGGTATATGTTGAAATGGGTTTTGGGAGGAGGGAATGTTCCTTGAGCTAATTTTCTAGGACAGATTAGACCCTTTCCTTATGGGTTACTTGCCACCAGAATCAGACTCAATAAATTTCCATTTTATTTCTAAGGTATTACAAGGCATAAGGATTTATTGCTGGGAGAAACTTTGGAGATCATTTAAGCCATTTTATGTGAAAAGAAACTGAGTCACAGAGAGGTTGAGTGTCTTCCCAATGGTTACACAGGTAGTAAGCAGCTGAGTTGGCATTTAAGGGTCTTCTGACTTCAACTATGGTGACATCTAACTCCCTCAACTCTTACTTTTTGTCTTCTACAAACTCTTTGGGAATGCCATCTCTTTCTTCAAGGTGAGGGAAAGAAGTATGAAAATCCTCTCTCTCTTTTTTCTTGTGGCAGAAAGAAGATGGGTCATCTCAGTATCATGGCAGTTAGAAAACTGTTTGAGGCTGGTGCTCACTGGTTCCTCTCATCCTTATCCTCCTCCTCTTTGGCCATATTACCCAAGAACTAGTGATTAACAGCTGGCCTGCTTTTGAGACATGAAGGAAAGGAAGAGTTCCAATTTAGGGTACTGAGGTCCAAATAGAATCCAGTTCTCTCAATCTTTTGCCCCAATCCAGCTAACTTTTCTCCAGTTGTAGAATGGGCAGGAAAAATCTTTTCTGCTCCCAACAGAGGAGTCTGAACAAGCCCACATCTGTTTTGGGTACACTAGATTTTCAAAACCACATCAAGTTATTTTCAGATCGTTGAGCAATATTCAGATGTTTTTGGATGAAGCCTCTGTGTCTAGTCTCCTGGAACTGGAGTCTGCCTATCTATGAAGGAATCTCAAGCTACAAATAGGACAATCTCTTCTTCTGGACTTGGTCAAGCAGCCTTGGTCTCCTTTCCATAATAATTTTCCTATTTCTTCCACCACAATGAAGTTTTCTTTGCCTTTTCAATACCTTTCTATGTCCTCTTATCTCCATTCTTTTTGAAGACTTCTAGTTGGGTCCCAGGTCTTTGAACTAGAAAGAAACTTAGATCAACTAATCCAACTTTCCGTATTTTATGTGAAGGAAAACAGACTCAGAGAGGTTAAAGAATTTTCCCAATGTCACTTGGTAGTGAGAGCAGAACTTGAATTTGAACCTCAATCTTATAACTCTTATTTGAATTATTCCTGCTAATCCTTCTTTTTCTGTGGATGAATAAGTCTTTCAGTGACTGATCCCCTTGGTCTACTCCTGAGCTCTATAGGACTGAGAAGAACACTCCTGATGTGTCTTTTTAGTTTTCCAAAATTTTCATTCATGCATCTAAGATTCCTAAGTGACACCTAAGATTTCTTGTCTCCCCCATCCTCTTTTGCTTGAACATTTTCTGTCTTTGGTCAAGTCCTCTCCTCCAGCTGGGTTATCACTCCAAGCTCCTCTGTCTATATTTTCCTGCAAGAGTCTCTTAGCCTCCTTTCCCCCAACTTTGGGAGAAGCACTACATGGCATACTCTGACATGGAATTCTGGGAATAGAAAAGAAAAAAACAGTCATGCATCCCTCCCTTTGCCTTCTCTCCCACCCTGTAGAATTCCAGAAATCCCCCAGGCAGGAATCAATCATGAAATTTCCGGGCTCCCAGTCTTAGCTTGGAATCCTGGCGTTCCAAAGCCCTAGCCCTGTTCTTTCAGTTCCAGTCATTGCAAACTATGGGCAAACTCCAAGGTCTCAGAGAGTACTACTGCAGTGGAGCCCCTCAACTTTATTCTCCAGATGTCAGTCCTAGGAACCCAACTGACTTCTATTGGCTGATAGTTCTTTGAAAAATACTGACTCTTGCTCTGGCAGGCTTAGTAGTCTGATGGGACAAGGACTCAGCTGTACATTCAAGTTTCAAGTTCCAGTTTCAAAATTGCTAATAGAAGCATGGCATTGGAAACACTGCTCACTGTCTCTGGGTCCCTATTTTCTCATCTAATGATCATAATACTTGTCCCAACTCAACACTATTGGTGAAATTGAAGGTGGGATTTATACAAATCTTTTGTAATATAGTAGCATTATATTTTCACATCAGCATCTGATTATTTATATGTTGGTCTGAAGAGTTTTCTGTCAGTCAGAATTTCTTCTCCCTGGACAGTGCCTTCCCTGACTCCAATCTCTCATCTTACATCATTAGTTAAGCAGCAATTCACTTTCAATAGTCTTATCCTAAGGGATCTCCCCTATGTGATAATAGACATTTCAGTTAGGCCTTTGGGACTTTCCTTTAAGCTATGTAGTGAAAATAATATCCCATTTACAGATGGGGAAACAGAGGCACAGAGAGGCAATGCCACCTGTCTAATCTCATATCTAGTAAATGTAAAATGGAAATTTGAAGCCAGGCCTCCTGTCCAGAAGTCCTACATTCTTTCAGTCACTATGCCATTCCTCTTTACACTTGGTATAGTTTCTTAAGTCAAATTCTTGGTTCCTTTTGAGTATCATATCCCTTCATTACAGGGATCCATTATGAGAATAGATAATCTCTTGCCCCTTTGAGTTTTAACATTTTCATTCATTTTCCCAGTTTTCTTAGGTAGTTTCTCCAGCTTAGCTTTTGACCCATTTGACTTCTGATCATCCACTCTTCTCATAATTATGTCAGGGACCAGTCAGTTTCAGTAATTTTTTTTTCTCGATGGAAGGTTCTCTTTTTTTAAAAAAATTAATTTATATTCATTTAATAAGCATTTATTTTTGCTTTCAATTTAAAAGAAAAATGAACAAAACCTTTGTAACTTTAGTAGAAAATATGCATAGTCAAGCAAAGTAAATTCTCCCATTGGTCATGGCCAAAATATAGATCTCATTCTGTCATATTGTATCAGTTAGTTCTCTGGAGGTGAGTAGCATGGTTCATCATGTGTCCTCCTGAATCTTTGTTGGTCTGTAATTGAGCAGGGTTACAAAGTCTTTGAAAGCTGTTTACAATGTTGTTGTTGTTGCTAGTTTTCCTAGTCTTTTAGCTTCAGTAATGTTAATGAGGCCAAGGTCATGAGCTCAGCCCCTGTGTAAACCATAGACTGTTTACTATTACCCAGTTACAGGCTGAAACCCAGAACCCATCTGAAGAGAAGTATGTGGAGCTCTAGGAAGGAAGGCTGTGGAACCCTTCAGGGCTCATTTGGACTAACCCCTAGCAGCCATTCAGGGCTACCCTTAGTAGTCCACAGATTACTAGAATTCAAAAAAATCTTAGGGATCACCTAGTTCCTCTTCTCCACCTTTCTCCTTTCTGCCACAGATAAAGAACATGTTTAAACCAACTAAGCATAATTCCCATCCACCCCCAGATCATTAAAAAGGCACCATCCCTTCCTTAACTGTCATGACTTCATGCCATCTCATTCCATCTCTTTTTAGTTCTCACTAAGTCAGTCTCCAGTTGTCAGACCACATGTCAGTTCTCAGTGGCAGGCCTGTCACCCTCTATTTGAAATAAATACCCCCAAGAGTAATGAAAATGGCTCCCACCTGCCAGTGTGATTATTCTTTGGCATGGAATCCCATATTACTCACATCACTGCTATGGATTGGGTTGCACCTGCTATTTGAATGTAGTCTAGTTTGGGGAAGGAGGATATTTTCAAAGAAGAGTCTTTGATTAATTCAGGTATAAAGCAACCTAACCCTAAGGCTGACGGAGCATGCTTTATCTTTCCTACATCTCCGGGTCATCAGTAATTAGAGGACACTCAGAAATGAGATAAGTTAAGATGGGGGGAATGGTTAGGGGTTAGTTTTAAACCTTGACCCTGCTCAAAACTGATCTCATTCAGTCTGGGAGGAATAGGAGGAAACCATGGGACCAACACAGGAGGGTGGTATTTGAAGATTCTCCGCCCCCCCCCCCCCCGCCCCACTCCTTCAATGTCCTCATCCCACAGCTGGACAGCTCCTCTGTCTGGCCAAGGGCATTTAAAAATAATTATCATTATTACTCTTTTCTCAGCTGACATAGCTGCTATAATTCCATATGACTCAGTTTTAATTTTGAGAACAGACCATGAAATCATGGGTTGCAGGGCACCTCACTCCCCCCCCCATGAAGCAGTGCCCCCACATTATACTGGCTTGGATAAATTGATGCCTCTTTCTTTTCTCAGGGAGACAAGGGTGAGCCAGGCCCAGATGGTGAGCAAGGAGAGAAAGGCAAAGAAGGACTGAAGGGCAAAGAAGGTCCTCCTGGCTATCCTGGTATCACAGGTGTCCGGGTGAGTGAGCAGAGTCAGTCTGCTTATTTCCTTGTCACCTCTGTGTTTGCATGTGTCTCCTTCCCTTTTTCTGACTTCACTTGATGTCAATCCAAGAGACTCAATAGGGCATTTGAATTCTCTTGGCATGGTTTATAGACTGACATTCTGCCATCATAGTATACTTGTTTTCTCTAGGTCACAGAAGGATACTAGTTAAATTGTCTTGAGGCTAACTCTGTTGATTTGTTCAACAAGCCAACTAATCAGAATTTGATCCAACAGCGTCTTAAGGAAAGGGAATGATTTGGCCTTGTGGATAGGATCATAGAATTATTGATGGAAAGGACCTTGGAGATTATCCAATCCAAGCCCCCCATTTTACAGATGAGGAAAGTGAAGACTAGAGAGGCAAAATAACTAGCCCAGAGTTCCACAGTTAGTTAATGTTAAGGCAGGATTGTAACCCTGATCTCCTGGTTCCAAGTTCAGTATTCTACCCACTGTACCCTACTACTAGAAGGTTCAGAAAGCTAAGGTTCTGGAGTCTTTTTTTATCTGAATTCCAATTGTCAATGATTATAGTTTGCTCTTTTTCTCACAAAATTATGGAAATTGGAGCCTCATACTCCCACCAACCTCCTCATCACCATCACCACCACCACCACCACCACCACTACCACCACCCAACCACTCCCTAACCTCCCCCCCCTCACACAAAGAAATAGTTCTCTGAGTTCTAATGTTTTAGATAGCACACTTACTAACCATGGTTGCTAACCTTGGATCTTTAAAACTCAGAAAGATAAGAATCCATCAGAATTAGCCAAGGGAAGGGTCCTTGAATAAAGCTGAATCTCAAGAAAAAGTATCAATTTTCATAAAAAAATGTTAATTTGGTTCTAATTCCTATCCCTCCCCCCCAAATGCTAGATCTCAGGTACATGTGGGTAAATCCCAAGGAACTTGACTTATAGGATTATAAATAAAAAACTGGAAGGGATCTCAGAGGTCATTTAGTCCAACTCCTTCATTTTACATATGAGGAAATTGAGGCACATTTTAATTAAGTGACCTATCCAAAGTCTTGCATATATATAATAAGCATTAGATATAGGATATAAACCCTGGTCCAGTGTTCTTTCCACTGTACTTCCCAACTGAAGTGGGCATGGGACTTCACTGGTATATGGAGTTCTCCATGAATCCATCTCTCAGTTAAGACAAACACTTTCTCTGTAACTTAGAATCTCAGAAAGTTTCCTGGGGCAATGGGGCTTATAATGATTTGCCCAAAATCTTATCCAGTATTTATCAGAACCAAGATCTTTCTCACTCCTAAAGTTACTTCTCTAGTTACTATTCTATGTTGCATTTCCTCTATATTTTTTCAGTTGATGAGTTTATTTTTTCAAAAAACCAGCTCCAAGTTTTAAGGCTGGAATTGGGATGGTGGAAAGGATGGAACCATCTGCTTTACAGTATATGAGTGAAATATTCTGCCCTACTTTGTACCTTATGGATATGATTTAACCTAAGTATGAGACATAGAAAATTGTTTTATAATGGATTTCATTTACTCATTCAACTAACTTGCATCTTTACCTACTTTGTGTAAGGTCCATACCATGGTAATTTAGAAAAAGCATTAAAAAATCTTATGGTTTAGTTGGAGCAATAAAACACAGCAATGTAACTAGGGAACAAAACAAGTGAGATGGCTGGGGGAATGTTATCATTGTCTTATTTGAAAAGACTCTCCTTGGAGAGAGGGAATAGACTCAGATAACCCTCTTGGCCCCAGAGGGCTTAGTACTAGGAGCTATGGGTGAAAGGTGGGGGAAGCAGATTCTAGTTGTTTTTACAAACCTGTTTTTTCATAGAACTGACAAAAGGTAGGGGCAGCAGTGGGAGGAGGTACTAGAAACAGACCTTTAAACAGAGGCTGAGGGGGATACTCTTGAGTCAATTCCTCTTGGAAATTTTTAAAAAATCACAGAACCTCAGAGAACATTTAGTTCAACTTGTACTTTTAAAGGACTTGCCTCTGCGGAAATCTCTAATAAATAGCCATCTGCCCTTCATGTGGAGTCTTCCAAAGAGGGGAGATGAATTATCTCCCAAGGTAGATCATGGGACAGTTCTGATTCTCCGGAAGTTTTTCTTTAGTTCGAATCCAAATTTTCCTCTCTATAATTTCTGCCTATTGTCTTGATATATGCTCTTTGGGGGGAAAGCAAAAGTTCAGTCCCTAAAGGCAATGATCAAATCCCCCTTTCACCTTGCCCCAAGTATTCTCTTCTTCAGATTTAGGTCTTTAAACTGATCTTTTTCCTATGACATGGCCACCAGGCCCTTCAAGATCCTCATCAAACTTCTTTGAATACCCACTAGTAAGTGTCCTTTCTAAAGGTGTTGGAGAATAATTTCCTGTTGAGGTATTCATTAGACTTTGTTGTTTTCAGTCGTTTCAATATTGTCCAACTCATCATGACCCCATTTGGGATTTTCTTGGAAAAGATACTGGAATTATTTGCGAGTTCCTTTTCCAGTTCATTTAACAGATGAGGAAACTTAAGCAAGAGGGTTTAGTCATTTACTCAGGGTCACACAGATAGTAAGTGCCTAACACTGGATTTGAACTTCCTGACTCCAGACCTAGCATTCTACCAACTGTGTCATCTTGCTGCAACTATTCATTAGACTTCATGACCTCAAAGGCTTATTCAGCTTTGAGAATCTGTCAAGGTTCTATGATGCAAGTTAGTTGAATGAGTAAATGAAATCCATTATAAAGGCAATGTCAAGGTCCAATTCTGTGAAGGAATTTAAAGAAGACTGTGGGAAGACTTTAATGGGATCTTGATGGATCAACAAATAATCAGTAAGCATTCTTTAGGTATCTACTCTCCCTAGGTATTGGGGATTCAAAGGTAAAAATTAAAGCATCCCTGCTCTCATTGAATTTCTACTCTATCAGAGGGAATAAAAGTTATATGAGAAGACAGGGCAACCCAGGCAGGGCAAACCACATGACCCCAAAGACCTAGAGGGTTCTAGTTAGAAGAGGAAAGGAGGTTAGAGGTTGATCTGAAAGTTCTGCCATTGACATTCTCTTTAAGAGAGCTAGAAACCAGAGAGATGTTCTCATAGCCTCAAGTGGTTCACACAGACATTCCCTTTCCCGTTTACCCCTTTATGAAGATACTCCTAAGGGTCTAGGAGGTCCTGGGGTCTTTGGAGGGTACTCTTCTGAACTGGCTGCTCTCATTTGCTTGTCCCCTCTCTTTAACCTGACTGTGCTCTGTACATTCACAACTTCTCATACTGGATGACCCGTTGAGTCATTTAAAGTCATGTAGCCTCATAAACCTCCCCTTCCTTACCCATCAAATGAGAGCAGATCCTGGCCAGAGTTTGGCACCAGAAGGATATTTTCTCAGAAAAGTGTTCAGTTAACATTTTGATGATCCTTTTCTTCCCAAGGATGTGATTGCTGGGACCAGAAAGTCAGTTTTCTAGCAAATGTGATCCCTCCTGAGCTTGGCTAATGAATTTTATGGGTCTCCCTGTTCCCAGCCTCTCCAAACCTTCTGCCTTCATCACTATAGAGCAGAAATTTTTTTAACAAGCACCATGGAGCTAGAAAGAGGATTATGAATATAGTACTAGAAGCAGCCTTAGATATCACTGTATAACCTCTTCATTTGATAGTTGAGGAAGTTAGGGTCCAACAAGGTTAAGTGATTTGGCCAAGGTTATATGCATAGGATGTGGCAGAAGTTGGCTTTGAATTCTTTCTGTGACTTCAAATTCTATTTCCTCTCAGGGACCTTTGGAACCACCTAACATATTTCCCTTTCTTTTACAAAATGAAGAAACTAGCCAGATAACCATGGGCAAATCATTTTCCCTCTCTGATTCTTACCAAACAGAATTTTTGTAAAGATCAAGCCAAATGATTTGTGTATGAAAATCATTTGATAAGCCCTAAAGCAAACTACAAGCATCTCTACAACTTTCCAGCTTTCCTTGAACCCTTAACTGTTTGTAGCTTGGAAAGGGTTAATCTGGTATGGCTCAAATGTTAAATTTTAAAAAGGCAGAATCCCTTTGGCATTTGATCTGTGTTTAAAAAAAATAACTCCTCGGCTCTGTTTCTGATAGAGTCCTTGCCAAAACTGTAGCTGGGAAATGTAGAATTTTTAAAAAAATAAAATTTTATGGGCAGTTAGTGCCTGGGAATGAAATGTTGTCTGGCATCTCAAAAATACAAACATATATATATACACACATATACATGTATGTGTCACACACACATATATGTGTATATATGTATATATACATACACATACATATATATACATATATATATATATATATATATATATATATATATATATATATATATGCAGCCAAGATGCTAATTCCTTCTCAGAAGTCATATTTCATTAGGGAAAAAAATCTACAGCTTTCCATGTTTTTTGGCCTGGGGATATACCTGGTTATAACAACTGTGCAGCGTACACTGTGTGGGGTGAGTTGAAAGGGCAGGAGACCCAGAGGCACTCAGAGAGAGATCGCGTGTCTGATTGTGAATCTGAGTTTTGGCTCATCATCTTTGGATTCTTATTAGTTGAATCACTTTTTTTGACATAAGAATCTGTTGTTGTAATCTTTTATTTGATGAGAAAAAATTACCTCCCATGATTTAATAATCACCCAGCCATCTAGGGAGCAGCTCTGCCCAAAGAGAAGACCCATGACATGAAAAAATTGAAAATATCAGGTTCTGAAATCTTTAGAGAATGCTGTGCAACTGTTGGTGCATTGGGAGTATACCATAGACTCTGGGGTTTCAAAGATAATTAAATAGCATCATGAAATGTGTTAACCTTTTGAGCCACATTACAAATGAGATGTTTGTTGTCCCAGTTGCAACAAGAAGGTAAGGGCTCCATAGTGGAGAAGATGCACGCACACATCTGTGCGTGTGCGTGTGCGTGTGTGCGTGTGTGTGTGCGTGTACATGTGCGTGCGTGCGTGTGTGTGTGTGTGTGTGTGAGAGAGAGAGAGAGAGAGAGAGAGAGAGAAAGAGAGAGGAAGCATCTTACTTCTTTGCTAAGGGCACCGATCTGAGTTGGTCCAAAAGGATGAGGGTCATTAGAAAACAATTTCATTCAACACAATGGTTATATGTTAAATGTTTACTGTGTTCAAGTGTTCAACCACTCTAGTTGCTGAGAACACAAAGATAAATGCAACTCAAATTCTTCTGTCTAGGGCAACTGATAATCTAATGATAGGAGGAGGATAAATATGGCAAAAGCTATGATACAAGGGACAGTGTGATCATTTCACAGAAAAGTCCTGTTGAAGTGCTATGAGAATATATTGAAGAAGAAAAAAAATTTACCTTGTGATGGTAGGGAAAGTATGAGAAGAAGAGAAAAGAGGGTAGGAGAGGCTTCAAGGGAAGACTGTACCAAAATAGGGCTTTGAAAGAAAAAGGGCTTTCATTCAGAATTGAGAGAAGTGGAGGTGGTGAGAAAGTTTATTTCATGCATGGAAGATGGTAGGAATAGAGGTACGGCACAAGGTAGAAGCAGGCTGAAAGGAGTAGATATAGTTGTTCAGTTTGTCTGAAATATAGACTGAATAAAAGGTAGCAATATAAGATGAGTTTGAATGAGTAAGTCTGAGTCAGAATGAAGTGAGGGTCTTGAATGTTAGTCAAAAATTATTTAATACACAATGGAGATCCATGGAGTGAAGGGGTGGAGTAATTATTGATTCATTTAAAGATTATTGATTTATTTAAAAAGATTAGCTGTGGGGGTGGCTAGGTGGTGCAGTGGATAGAGCACCAGCCCTGGAGTCAGGAGTACCTGGGTTCAAATCCAGTCTCAGACACTTAATAATGACCTAGCTGTGTGGCCTTGGGCAAGCCACTTAACCCTATTTGCCTTGCAAAAACCTAAAAAAAAAAAAAAAAAAGATTAGCTGCATGAAGGTTGGATTGGAGAAGTGGTAGTCTATAAAGACAATGAAATTCAGGTCAGGAGATATTAAATGGTCCATTTTAAAAGAGGTGCATTGTTATAATAGGACTAGGAGGGAAACTGGGTATAAATGATACTAAAGAGGCAGAAACAATGAGACTCAGCAGTATGGGATCTGTGGGGTGAGGAAGAGAGAAAGATGACAGCCATGTGGGCTGGGGAAATGATGGTCCCTTTAAATGAAGTGGATGTTAACTTAGAGAATGAATTCCTAGAATCCTTTTAGGCTGAGGTCAGTAAGAATAGAATCATTTGATCAATTAACTCTTTTGCTGCTGAAAAACATTTTTTTCCTTTTGTTTCAGTGCTGAATAATTGTGCCAAATTTGGGCCAAAATATGAATTTCACAGGAGAGCAATTATAGTTGAAATTTTTTAGTTTCTTCTTAATTATCCTATAAATGAACCTAAGACAACTAAATAGCAAATAAAACATATATTTTTTCCAACATAAAATGTTCTGGCACTGAGTTAACAAATATTAAGTTCCTTGCCATATTTCAGGAACTGTACTAGGCTCTGAGCAAAAATATAAAAACAAAAAACTGAAATAATTTCTACTCTTAAAAAAACTCCCATTCTAATATCAGAACACAGAATGTTAGATCTGGAAGACACTTTGCAGAGAAGCCAGTCAAAGTCCCTCCTTTTATCTCCTCTAGAAACTGAACCTAGAAAGGGAAATGACTTTTTCAAGGATACACATATACCTCTATTTCAGCAAAAGTAAGATTAGAATCCAGGGTTCTTGACTCCCACTTAAAAAATGTGGTTATAATTTGATGTAGTTGCTTCAAGAATTAAAGGGGAGAAACACAAATGGGATAAAAGAAGGACTATAACTTTGGTTTTGCTGACATAAGGAACTCTTCCATTCAGCTCTATGATCTTCTCCAACTTCAAATCTGAGAAGTTACCTAGAGACCTGGGGCTAAGTCACTTCTTCAGGGTCACACAGCAAGTTGGTATCAGTCAGGGGCTGGAATCCAGACCTTCCTGGTTCAGGGGTTGCTTCTTTGTTAATTGTGTTAGGTTTCTTCTGATGGGGAAAAAATGAATTGTTGATTTTTTCCTTTGAATTTTGTTAGCATGATGATCTTGCTATTTTCCTAAATTCAGCTCAGCATCCTACAATGAAACTCTTTTTCCTTCTATATTCAAGAATCATTTCCCAGCAGCCAAAAACATTTTTCTCCCAAACAAACTGAAAAAGTCTTTCACATGTCACAAAAGGCCCTTCTTATAAACCCATTTATGTCAAACTCCTTCTATTAGAGGGGTAATTATATTTTCACTGGCCCCTAATTTGTTATTTCACTGAGGCTCAAAGTAGTACAAATTTACCCGGAGTCAATTAACTTTCTAAACTCACAGTCCTTTATAAGAGTTCAGAAGAGAAACAGATTTTATCAGAGTAGGATTTTTATGGTAGTGATTCCTGGTCTCTATGCTCCAGGATGATGGGTAAATCCTTGTCTGAAGATTTGCATTTTAGAGCCCAGCCCCCTGAAGGCAACAAATGAGGACTAGTCTTTCTTTTTTTTCAATTGGGTAGCAGAAGAAAGAACAGACACAGTCCAGGGTGGGGTGGAAAAAAGTCAATAAATAGCCCCAGGGAAGTGCCTCAGGAAAAAATGAGGAGGATGAGAGAAAGATCACTGAGATTGGAAAGAAGTTTTCTGATTGACCCATTTTCAGAAAGGTCAGTCGGGGCAAGCAAAGGGCATTTTAAAGGCCAATATCTGTTTCAGCAGTAACTTCATGGAACACAGAGACAGAGCAGGCAGTGAGAAAAGTGTCCTTCTGCCCTTTAGAGGGACAGAGCAAGGAAGCTGAAGATGACGTTGTCAGCGACAGCAGAGAGATATGGGCTGACCTCCTAAGCACAATGGGCCACTGTCAGGAAGGCATCTCTTTGGACTAAACCAACTCATCATTCCTGGACTCTCTGTGGATTCTACCCCAAATTGAAGAGAAGACAGAGAAGCTGTGACCAAATTCCAAGATCCAAGAAGGATAGCCCACTAAGGTGCACAAAAAGGCATTCTGGGAACTTGGAAGTAATAGAATCATGCCCTAGAAATGAAGGAAACTTTTATAGGTCATCTAGGTCAGCTCCTTCATTGTGCAGAGGAGTAGAATAAGATCTAGGAAGTAGAAGTGATTTGGCTAAGATCAAAGAGACAGTTGGTTGCAGAGCCAGCTCTAGATTCGAGGTTTTCTCTTTTTAGCACCTATATTCTATTGTACTATAAAGAGCAGGTGTTTATGCCTTTAGGCAGATGACTTCCAGATCTAGACATCCAGGCTTTTCCAGGTCCCCCCCCTTGCAATGGGGTTAAGTGACTTGCCCAAGGTCACACATAATTATTATGTGTCTGAGGTTGGATTCGAATTCAAGTCCTCCTGACTCCAGGGCCGATTCTCTATCCACTACACCACCTTGCTGCCCCTCAGACCCATATCTCTTAAGTGCTTTGCTGAACCTCTCTCCTACTTGTTTGGTAGGCACCTGTAGCTCAACATATTCAAAACAAATGCCTTCCTCCCTAAATCCATCCTGTAGAAGGCATCACTATCGTTCCCCATATCCAGGTTCACAACTTTAGAGCCATTGTGTGCTATTTCCTCAATCCCCCACATGCAATTAGTTGCCAAGTTTTGTTGTTTCTACCACCACAATATCTCTCACATGTACAGTAATATGATGATCACCATAGTTTTGGGGTCCTCTTCACCTCTTTTCTAGACTATTACAGTAGTCTGTTAATCAGGTTCTCTGATATTCTCTTTTCTAATTTTTCCTTAATACATATTCCAAAACCTTCTTCTTAAGATCGAAGTCTAATCACGTCACTCCCATGTTACTCAAAAATCTTAGTGATTCCATATGTTTCTAGGATAAATCAATCAACTAACATTTATTAAGTGCCTACTATATGCCAACATTGGAGATTCAAAGAAAGACCTTCAGACATAGGGGACAGGCAGCAAAACTATTCAGTAAGGAGATGGTGTCATGTTTGAAGAATAGTATTAAAAGCAATGTGAACAATCTCAGAATATGTGAATGGGAGTAAGGTGTAAGAAGCCTGGAAAGGTAGGAAGAAGCCAGGTTTTGAAGAGCTTTAAAAGTCAAATAGAGTATAATAGCATAATTGTTTCTGGAGGTCATAGGTAGTCACCGGAGTATATTAAAAGTAAGGAGTGATGTAGTGAAACCTATGCTTTAGGAAGGTCAATTTGACAATTGAATGAAAGTGACTGCAGTGAGGAGAGTCTTAAGGGAGGGAGTCCAAATGGAAGACTTTTTCAATGGCCTAGATCTAAGATGATGAAGGCCTGCCCTGTTATGGTTACAATGAATACAGAGAAGGGTGAGTATATGAAAAATGTCATGAATGTAGAAATAACAGGGTTCGTTTGACACCTGATTGGATGCAGGAAAGAACAGTCAAGGATGATACCTAGGTTGTGAACCTGGGTGACTGGGAGGATGATGGTACCTTGGATGGCAGTAGGGACAGTATTGGAAGAATTTTTGGGGAAAATATATGAACTATATTTTGGATGTGTTGAGTTTAAGATGGCTTCAGAATATCCAATTTGATATGTCTAATAACAGTTTGGGATATGAGACTGGAGAGAGAAATTACATCTGTACAAGTAGATCTGTGAGTCATCTACATTAAAAAGAAAAGCAAAAAAACAAATAGAAAAAAAATTGAGACCACCAGAGCTGATCAGATCACCAAATGAACTACTGTAGAAGGATAACAGAGTCTAGGATAGAGTCATGGGGAACCCCCAAAGATAAAATATAAACTTCTTAGTCTAGCAGTTTATAACCCTTCACAATCTGCCCAAATTTGTCATCTTATAGATGGGGAAACCAGTAAACCTCATGTGGAGGGCAGAGCCAAGATGGTGGGATAAAGACAGAATAAACCTCATATGCATGAAGGGGTTTTGTGTTAGTGAAGTCCTGGTAAATAAGTAATCTTACATTAACTTGACCCCATGAAGTTAAAGAAGAAAGTATTTTTGTCATCATATTACAATCAAGAAAATAGATGCTTGCAGGGCTTGCAACTAATATACAACATAGCTAAATATCCAGAAAGAAATCTTTTGCTTCCAAAGCCATGACTGTTTCCACTTAATGTCACTAGATGCCCATGGAGTTATTTGGGTTCAGTAGATTTCCTATAATACAGGAAACCCAAAGGGCATTGGTTTTCCTAACTTAGATTCTCTTTTAGCTTTCCATGGATTTCACTCCATGAAAGCTGATAATGTTTGTATTACATTGACTTCTCCAATTCCATGCCTTTCCTGAATCACTATCCAGATTGGCTTGCTGATCTTCTGACATCATGTTCTAGTACCTACTGTCACTTGGGCTTTATACTTGGGAAACCAGACCCCCTTTTCAGAAAAGGCCAGCCCTGATAATATCTCATGGAACTTGACTTGCAGAGACCTCTCTGCTAAAAGCTATCTATAGGATCTGTCAGGCTTAGGAAAATCTCATCCTTTAGTCTCAGTCAAGTCAACCAGTAGAAATTTTCATATCACCACCGTTGCAAAAGTCTTAATTCTGTACATCTCAAAACAAAAGTCTGAAATGAAGAGATACAGATTAGGGGAAAGTCAATTTGCAATATTTTACCATCAGTTTAAAAATTCACATGCACCTTGGACTTAAAATTCCCTTCCACCCCTGCTGTCCTGTTGGACTTGGTGCAAAGGCAAATAGATTATATTTAAGAATTTAATAAATGTTTCCAGCTTACCTTTGAGAGAGGAGAACTTGCTCCTTCTGCATCCCATCTAGTGACTTGAGTACTCCAATTCATATTGTACCTCATTGCTTTTCAATATGCCTAACCTAGGGCTAGACTTTTTACTTAAGTTTACCTCTACTTAAGATACCTCCAGGTATCTGTTATTTCCTGGCTGCTGATGAACATGAGTTGAGTACATGTTGGAGTACTGAACCTTCTCAGAACCAACTCACCAGGGCATCTAGATACTCATAGTCTTAGTGAGGGATTAATTGTATTTTCATAGATCTTCAGGAAAAGTAGAATATGTGATGAGGTGGGGGTGAGGGCTTGGTGAGAATCTGTTGAGTTTTCCATTGGATAAATCGCATTTCTTTCTTGGTTCGGGTTTTCATCATAGGGTCCAGAAGGAAAACCAGGCAAACAAGGCGAGAAGGGACGAATGGGACCCAAGGTAGGATGTGCCACCTTTTTCTCCATGCAAGTACTGGTCTTCCCCTCATTCTTATAACAGTCCCTGAGGGAATTACAGTTTATCTCCCTTTACTCTTTTAGGGTGCCAAGGGCTACCAAGGACATCTTGGTGAGATGGGTGTTCCAGGAGATCCTGGACCAGCTGGCAACCAAGGCCCCAAAGGATCTCGGGGCACTCTGGGACCAACGGTGAGGATGGCCCTGCTGCCATGGGAGGCTTGAGTTCAGAAGGTTCAATGAATGGGTAGAGAGGGAAGAGACCAGTTTGAAGGAACCATTTGTGCTTGAAGGAGGTGGCTTAGGGTCCAAATGTAGTTGGTTCCTCTGGCACTAATGTTGAAGTCTCATCCAGCTGTTAGAAGAACAGCTGAGAGGGTTTCATGGTGATGGCTCTGGTTGAACGGAGAGCATTGGACTTCTCTATGCAGCAACTGTGAGGAACTGACCTTTTAGCTGCAGGATGATGATGGTCTGGAGTTTCCTCTGAGAAAGGCCCAAGCTCACTTGAGCCTTTGTGAGCCCACATTACATCAACCTTATTATCTCACTCAGGGATCTATGAACCAGACAGAGGGTGGGCTGGCACTTCCTTCTGTCCCTTATCAAACAGAGCAGGGGAAATCCAGAAGCCAACCAGTGCAGAGAACAGAAAGGGAATAGAAACTATGGGCATGTCAATTCCTGGGATGAGAACCAAGAGAAGAGTCAGTGAAAGAGAATAGCTAATGAAGGTCATCAGGTCTAGCGCTGTCTGTATTTCAATGAGGAGCAGGGATACCTGCTATATTAACTTTTACTGTTTCCTGTAACTTGGTAACTTTCTCCTTTTGTTTTTTTATTATCTTAAGCCCTATCTTGTCACTACCTGGAGTCACTACTAGTTTTTTAAAAAAAGTTTAGGACAAAACAAACAAATTAAAAGAGAGCTTTATGTTTCTTTGAAAGTCAGCAGAGAGGAGGAGTTGTGACTTGTTTATCTGAGCCCTTGGGTGAAGAGGAAACTGGGTAGAAGTGTTGAGGCTGGGGATAGCAGGGAGCAGAAGACTGTCAGTACAATAAATCTCCAAGAGAGAAGAATGTGGGATTCTGGGGTTTCAGAGGTATTCCCAAAACCTCTTAATTGGCAGGAGAGTTCACAGTGCACCACACTACCCAGTGGAAATCTAGAAGACCTTTCTCCCTTAAACAGTGTAACCCAGATCTGTTGAATTCTGTCTTTTTTTAAAATATCTTGTCAAAATTTTTGCTGGGAAGTGGATTAAAAATAGTTGTCAGTTCTTGCCAATAAATTTGGAAATGGGTTCAAATATTTAGATCCTATGTGGAAAATTCACATCATGAGATCATGGAACTAAAACTGGAATTGAGTTCAGAGTCCATCTAGTTAAACCTCCTCATTTTATAGATGAGGAAACTGAAGCTCAGTGAGATTATCCACCTCCAAAGAGGTTGCTTCCATGGAGAAAGGTTGTGGAGGTACAGATCTCTATCTCTTTTTCTATCTCCTCTGGGCTAATATGATAACAGCAATAATGATAAAAAATAATAGCAATGACAACTGATGTTTTAAAAGTACTTTAAAGATTGCAGAGTACTTTACTTGCATTATCTAATTTGATCTACATAACAATCATGGGATAGAAATGCTATGTACTATTCCCTAGTTTTACAGAGGAGAGAACTAAGGCACAGAGGGATTAAGAAACTTGCTACTGGTCACAGCCAGTAAGTGTCCAAGGTGAGAGTCAGATGCAGGTGTTCCTGATTCCAAGTCCAGAGTTCTGTCCATCATTTAGGTATAAATCTCTCTGATGGTTGGTAATATGGAGGACATAGCTTAGGATCTGGATTTTTTTTTTTTAGTTTTTGCAAGGCAATGGGGTTAAGTGGCTTGTCCAAGGCCACACAGCTAGGTAATTATTAAGTGTCTGAGGCTGGATTTGAACTCAGGTACTCCTGACTCCAGGGCCGGTGCTCTATCTACTGTACCACCTAGCTGCTCCCTAGGATCTGGATTTCTTGAGTTTCCCAATGAAGCTGTAGTTTGAAAAGCTACTAGAGCACCGGCCCTGGAGTCAGGGGGACCTGAGTTCAAATCAGACCTGAAACACTTAATAATTACTTAACTGTGTGACCTTGGGCAAGTCACTTTCACCCCATTGCCTAGCCAAAAAAATAGAAAGGCTAATAAAAAAGCAAACCAAGGTCAATGGAGGACTATATGGACCTGAGGATAACTCTTCAACTCAATCACTATCTGACTGAAGCATTTAGTTTCAAAACAGTGAAAAAGACTAGAATAGCCTGATTACTTGACTTGCCCTTGAGAGGGAACAACTCCCCAGCCAAGGTCTTGCTTTCCAAGTACTACACAGTAAAAATAAGCATTTTATTTTTTCTTCCCTCCAATTCTTTCCATAGGGTGCTCCAGGAAGGATGGGAGCTCAAGGAGAACCTGGATTACCTGGCTATGATGTAAGATAACATTTAAATTTTTTTTAAAAGTCCCTCATTTCTCCTTTCCTTGAGAACTCTGTCCTGCTTCCAGTGATATATTGTATGTAAGTTTGCACTTGCCAGAAAAGAAAGAGGAAATAAGAAGAAATGGTAAAAGGGAAAAGGAAGGCCCCTTTGAACCATACAAACGGTTCAAACAATGGCTCCTGAACCAGTTTATGGAATAGTAACTTGTTGGTAAATATCCCACCAGGACCAATTTATCAATTTGGTGAAAATATGGTATCAAAATCACTTCAGAGTGTACTAGAGAAAAGAGAAAAATAGAAGCTGTGAAGGGAGAGACAGGGGAAGTGATAATATATCACATAAATACAGAAATGGGAGAAAAGAAATCTGGAGCAGAGAAGGAAAGGGGATAGGATGGGGGGGAGATGAATAGAGTAAGGAGAAAGAAGAGAAATTAGAGGAGAGGAGGAAAATGAATTAAAGCATAGAAGAAGGAAACATAGAGGTGGAGCAAAGTAAGAGAACAAGCAAGAAGAGCTGAGATGCTAATGATGCATGGTAGGGTATAGGAAAGTTACAGAAGCATGATAGGCAGTTTGAGACAGTTGTGACATGCTTAGGATGAGAGATGGGTTCTATCAAGTCTCTCCAGATTAGGGACACATGTTCAGCACTAGCTCAAAGGTATTGCTTTCCCATCCAGTGTAGCAGAAGCAGTATTGCAGCAGTATTCCACCTGAGTTATCCAGGTAAAGCTCAGTTTCACTGATACGCTGGTTGGATGGTTAGTCTGAGTCATTCTGGCTTCAGGTCCAAAGAGGGGTAGGGGGGAAAAGAGAGGAGCACAAATTATGGACGAATATTTAGAAGCATGTTATCTAGAAGCATGAGTGCCAAAGACCAACTCTAAGGTGTTCCTTGTGCCAAATAACCTAAAGCTGATGATAGAACTCACTGAGAAATTAGTCACAGAGGTATGGAACTTCCATGCCAGAAGGACCTTTCAAGATCCCCTCAATTTTACAATTGAGGGAATTAGGCCCAGAAAATGGAAGTCTTGCCAAAGGTCAAACAAGACTTGATGATAGAGCTAGAATCAGAGCCCATATCTTCAACCCAGTTTCTACATTTCTGACTTCTCTTCCTCTCTCCTTTTTTTCACTAACTTCATTAATTTCTGATCCCCTGGACAAGAGACACTTATACTGTATTCTATTTCCTGCAGGGACACAAAGGACTACCAGGACCCATTGGACCACCAGGGCCAAAAGGCGAGAAGGTGAGTATAACCCCAGCTTCTGGAGAGAACTAAGGGAAAGACAGACCAAATTCTTGAAAGTGAAATCTATGGTACAGGTAGAGTACACATGACTTTAAGATGCAAGGAAAGCAGTGAGCTCATTGGCCTCTGTTACCAGCACATTACTGTAACAAGGAATAGCAGACATAGAGAACACCAATAGGTCTCTTTGGATTGCTGTGTTCAGAGAAGCCATGTGGAGGAGTAGAAATAGTATTAAATGGGGATTAGGAGGATCTGGATGGGAGCCCTACCTCTTTCCTCTTTCTAGTAGTAAATGTTACCTTGGGTGAGTCACCAAACCTCAGGTACCTCAGATGTTAAATGCGGATAAAACTTCTTGTACTATCCAAGGCACTGCCCTCTCAATGTACTCCAATACTTCAGAAAGACTTGGGTTCCAATATTATCTTAGGTACTTACTGTCTTATGATCCTGAGCAAATCATTTAGCTTCTTTAAGCCTCAGTTTCCTCTCCTGTAAAATGAGGAAGCTCAATTAAATGACCGTTTCAACTCTTAGTCGATGATTCTATGACCCCATCCCCAGTCCCAGACTTTGAGCCTTTTCACCTGTTTTGTAGCTGAGCCCTACTGCAAGTATTGTTTTCCTCAGTTGGACAGTTGGACTGATCTCTTCAAGAACAAGATTGTCTCAATTCTCTGTTTATATCCCCTAGTACGTAGCATAGTGGTCATATTTTTTCACTCATTCATTGATTCATTCAAATTATATATATAATATATATATAATCACTTTGAAAGCCTCGAAGCATCATTTAAATAGCTATTACATGCATAGAACAGTGGATAAAGAGTTGATCTCAATTAAGACCTGTGTTCAAATCCTGCCTGTGAGGCATCAAAGCTGTCTTGCACTCCCCCTGCCCCACCCCAAGGTTGTAGATTACAAAGAAGTCACTCCAAAAATAATTCTCATTATTATCTTGTAATGTGAAAAGATAGCTCCATAACAGATAGATTCAGGCAGTGGAAGGATTAGGAAAGGGAAGAGCCACATGAGCAAACAAGTGAGACCCTCATACTGTGAGCCAGGCCTTGAAGCTGCAAGGCTGCCCCTGGGACCCAGGCTCACTAAAGCAAAGCAATAAAATTCTGTGATGGTCTAATTTTAGAACTGGACAGAGAACTTTGAGGTGGTATGATCTAACCATTTGACTTGACAGATGAAAAAATAAGACCTAAATGAGAAGAGTGGCATGTCCAAAGTCACACTGTAAGAGGGGCAGAGCCTAGCCTAGAACATAGGTCTTCTAATTTGTTACACTATTCATTCTACTTCCATAATTTGTACTCCTCTCTTTTTCCCCACCCCCCTTTTTGGCCCTGAAGCCAGAATGACTCAGTCTAACCATCCAACCAGGGTATCTTTTTTTTTCTTTTTTCCCTCACTCTGAGTTTTCTCCTCTCTTTCTTGAATCGTTTTAAGAATTTTGCTGAGTCAGCTCCTTTCTAACCAATTCAAGCTGTCTGGGTGAGTCACACAACCCTCGCTTCCTGTCAAACACCGGCCCCTTCCCTAGCCCAGCTGGCTGGGACCATCCCCGAATTATGTTCAGAACTGGGCCCTGAGCCCTGGCAAGCCCAGAGTAGCAGAAGCCAGTGAAAGTAGAAAGTTACACTGAGCCCTTGTACCCATCATGTTCTTGGTTATTACTGCCTCACTTATAGGTATTGACTACAACCAGTGTAGAAGAGCTTAACATCTCCCCTTCTAGTAATTTTCAATGGCATATTTAAGTCTATGTTCTGTATCTCAAGCCATCTGAGAGACCAGAAGATGGTCATCTTTGGTCATGAGTCCTGAGAGATCTCGATTTCCAACCCAGCTCTGCTACTAAATCATTGGGTGGGTGTCCTCAAAAAAAAAAAAAAAAAGCATTTCCCTCTCTGAGCCTCAGGTTCTTCCTCTTTAAGAAGAGAGGGTTGAACCTAGGGGTCGAGCCTCCCAGGGCCAAGGCAAGTTGAATCACTGTCTCAATTATCTGGAAGTCTTTAGTCTTATTCATACACAGCTCCCAGACTTTGGACAAAGACTCTACTTTAACTTTGCCCATGGGAACTTTTGTGGTGAGGGAGTAGAAAAGGATGTGCAAAGATATAGGAACAATCAGCAGGTAGGGCTATCCTCAAGGTCTTCATTGTCCAGAAGTCATGCCTGTCTAAAACCTTTTTTTCTTTTTTTTGGCTGAGCCTACTCCAGTCAGAGAGCACTGTACCTGCAAGAATCATTAGGGATTTTATCTTACTCTCATCCCTCATTTTAGAGATAAGGAAAGTGAGATCCAGAAAGAAAAAGAAGAGAGTGTCCCTTAGGCTTCCCTCGAAGACCATGGCACCTCAGGTCCTGAAGCAGAGTGAATACTGAACACATATGAGTCCTCAGAGATATTAAGTACAGGAAGGTCATATAATGTGTTCAAGGTCACCTAGCAAATCATTAGCTTCTCTAGATCAGTGTCCACAAGAACAAAATTCCTGGGTATTTATCAGGATTATCTGGGAAGCCTCCCATGCTGTAATCCAACCATTGACCAACGTCCAGAATAACCAGTTGATAATCTTAACACTAGCCAGAGAGAGCTCAGTAATGTCTTGGAAGCCAAAATCTGTGACCTTGTCCTTAGTAGCACTGCTGAACACCAGCAAACCTTAATTCATAAAACTTGTAGTCATTGTCCCCCATATTGAACTTGAACTAGCAAATGTGAAGGGCAGTTGGCTACAGGTGCCAGTATGGGTCAGGCTTTTGCCATACTACATATTTCAAAGTCCTGTAAAAAGGAAGGACCTGTGAAAGAAAATCAGAGATTGCCAGATCTGGGAGGGCCCTTAGAAAACAGACTATCAGGGCAGGGAGAGATTTCAGACTACATAGCACTTGGGGCAACAGATGTTCAAACTGAATCCCCTTACAACAATATCCTGCCAATCTCCAAGACTGACAACCTCTTAGCTCTTCTTAACACTAACTCTTCACAACCAATCAATCCCTCCTCTGCATCTCTAACAGATATCTGTTCCCCTATTCTCCCTTCAAATGATCTTTAGGTTTTGAATTCTTATTTTAACAGTAACAAGTCACAACATCCTTCTTGGGTTTCACTCTCCTCTTTTTTAAATAAGTAAGTTGAACCAGAGTTTTAAATCTATTAGGTTCTCAGCATCGTCACAAGTACTTTAGAAAAAACTTCTTTATTCATTACCTTGCTCTGGTCTCACCCTTCCCCAATTCATTCTTCACACAATTGCCAAAATTGCCATTTCTCTGTTCAAAAGATTTCAGTGGCTTCCTCTCTCCTCTAGATAAAATCCAAACTTCTCAGTCTGGCATTTTAGGCCCTTCACTCCAACCTGCCTTTGTACACGGCTATTCCATGTCTTCCCTTCATTAACTCTGAATTCTAGCCAAACTGGACTATTGGCACTCCCTCTTTGGCCTGGATGCCTTTGCCTTCTTTGCTTGCTTTGAGGCTCAGATCTGGTACAGCTTCTTTGGTGAAGCCTTTCATCATCTCCCTTTCCCACAGCCTTGCATCCACTTGTCTGGTGACATCATGTCATTTCCTCTAGGGCCTGGCATAGGATCTCAGCTTATTTTGTTTCACTGCTAGAAAGGGATGAAACTCCCCCTACTCATGAAGATGAGCAGCTGTTCTAGGACTGCTAGTCTCAGGGAGATTCCCAGGACTTTGAGAGGTTAAGTGACTTTGCCCAGTTGGTATTGCCAGTAGGCAAAAGGAGGTAAGACTTGAAGACATGTCCCTTACTTCAAGGCTCATTTTTATCCACGAAATATTGCCTCTTTTGAATACAGTAGGTATGTAATAAATGTTTTTTGAAATTTTGTTGAGTATAATGTTGGAGCTGGAATGGATTTCATTTATTTATTTATTCATTTATTTGTTTGTTTGTTTGTTTGTTTATTTATTTATTTTTGTTTTGGCAAGGCAAATGGGGTTAAGTGGCTTGCCCAAGGCCACATGGCTAGGTAATTATTAAGTGTCTGAGGCCGGATTTGAACTCAGGTACTCCTGACTCCAAGGCCAGTGCTCTATCCACTGTGCCACCTAGCCACCCCTTGGAATGGATTTTAAAACATAGCATGGATTTATTAGAAACCTCCTAAACCAACCTTCTAATTTCATAAATGAGGAAACGAGAGTAGAGAGCATGGTGGCTAGAGTAAAGGGAGATCTCAAATCAAATCCCCTTCAGATACTTACAAACTATGTGACCCTGAACAAGTCATTTAACTACTCTGTATCTTAGTTTCCTCATCTTTTTAAAAAAAAAGGAGTGTTGGACTTTATGACCTGTAAGATCCCTTCCAGCTCCAAAGTTGTTATCATTGCCCAATGCCACACAGCTTATGAGTGAGTGTCTAATGTTTCCAAAAGTTCTCTTGTTCTCCTTTCTGTTCCTTCTCCCTCCAAGGCAAATTGCCATCCATATCAATCTGAACTTGGCAAGTTGTTGTACCTCACACAATTGGTGCTTTGCAATGGTTCTGCTTTAGTGGGAAAGAACCAAATTTTCTTTATTCTCATCTCCCCTTCATCTCACTTCTCCCTTCCCTTACTCATTGGACCAGACTGCACATTTAGGGAGTGAAGTACAGTGACTGGGGAAGAGAATGTTTGCCTATTGCTACTTTTAGAGTTTTGAGTGCATTCCTCCTTCTTAGGTGGAAAGGCCTATGGGGAAACTGGACCCAAAGTATTTAAGGAAATCAGAGTATCTATGTATGAAACTCCATCCTTCTTCCTTATTGTCTGGTACTGTTTATGCTATGGAATTCTTCTTCCCTAAGCTTGGTTGTTTCTTTTTTTTTTCTCTTTGGGGGCTAATTGTTGTCAGATAGGAATCTGGTAGGAATTGTAGACTACTTCTGTTATCCCATAGGGTGGGAATCCCCAGGGGAGGCTAATGGACTCAGATACCTGCACTTTGGCAACTTCTCTTATCAGTCAACTGGAAACTTTAACATATATATATATATATATATATATATATATATATATATGTATAAATTTTAGTTGGTCTTATCCCTCTTGTGTTTTTTTTTTTATTTTCATCTGAGTGTATTTGCTCTTTAGCTGTCTCTCCTTGACTAACTTGGCTGTTAGGGAAGTGGGAGGGGGCTGGTTAGCCCACAATAATGTGGTGGCTTGGTAGAACTTGACCCCTGAAGGAAGAATTGAGACCTTTACAGGTCAACAGGGTGCTTATCCCTGCATCATTGCTAAGATGAACCTTTAGTGACAAAATGATGCCCTGGCCTCATAGGAAGTGAGTAACCTGATATCTGAGGCAACCATAAATCAAATTCCTAAACTCTCTTGGCCCAAGACTATCAACAGAGCCAGGGTCAAAAATGGAATAGTTCAGTGGTCTTGAGAAGGAGAGGTAGTTGCCTCAAGAACCTCAGGAGCATGGAAATTAGACAGATATTCAACTCCATTTTTAAGCACCTATTATGTGCAAGATGCTTTATTAGATGCTGGGGGTATGACATAAAAAAATGAGATAGTCTCTTTCCTCAAAGAGCTTATACTCTACTGCAGGGATATTTAACTGCATTGACTCCTTTGGCGGTTTGATAAAATCTATGGACCCCTTCTTGGAATAATGGCTTAAATACATAAAATAAAAGTCATAGGATAATAATAGAAACCAATTATGTTGAAATACATGTATCAAAATATTTTTTAAAATATAAGTACATGAACATAAGTTAAGAATTTCTGTTCTATCAGAACAACTGCCCCTCAAAAGACTTCCAGCCTTGGAAGCAAACAAAAGGCTGAAGTTCTCATAGCTTGCAAGGACAAATTTAGAGCCGAAAGGAATCTTAGAGGTCATCAAGTCCAGTGCCTTCTTTTCATAGATAAGGAAACTGAGGCACAAGATTAAGTGACTATTCCAGAGTCACACAGTTAGTAAGGAGTTGGGCTAGTCAATATTTATTTGAGAGTCCAGCTCTTTGTGGAGAGAAAGAGCATTTTAACTGGAGTCTGTCAACAATTGAGTTTAGTGACTTTGTACCTACTAGATACTTAATGATGATTTATTTTAGTTAAATTAAGAAGGCTGGGTTCTAGTCTTAGCTCTGCCATTAACTAGATGTATGACTCTAGAAAAGTTATTTTGTCTCTCATTTTCCTCTTCTGTGAAGTGAAAGGGTTTGACTTGGTCAGCTATTTTCAGGAAAAAAGGAAACCTCTGGAGTTCCCTAAGACCTTTTCAGAAGATCTTCCTGGTCAAAACTATTTTCTTAAAAATACTAAGAGATTTTAATTTCTAATATAGTAAATATTAATAGGTATAACCCATATAACAAAAACTCAGAATCCCCAATAACTTTTAAGGACTCTTGAGGTTAAAAATGTTTGAGAATCTTTGAACTAAATCATCTCAGGGAGCTAATATTCCCCCCCTCCCCCATTGTGTGATCTGGGGCTAAAGAGCCTTAAGTCAGGCACAAGTTTTGAAAAGTCTGAAACCAGTAGTTGTCTGTAATGGCCTTGCTTCTCTGCCATTTAGTGGGTCAGAAATCTGAGAGAGATTAATGATCAGGGTTGCCTGGAGCATAGACACCCAGTACATGTTCCAGGCCAATAGAATCTCAGGCAATTAGTTTAATATGATAAATGTTGATCAGCAATCACTAGAAAGTGTGTCAACAGGGTCATCAAAATTTTTTATGATTTTTGTAATTGTACTATAATTTACTCTCATCTCTATTTTCTGTGCAAATAAATTTTAAGCACAAACATAAGCAGATACAGCATTTTTACTTTGAAGTACAAATTTTCATTCTTCTATCTTCATCATTTTCTATTGTTTGTCTCTAGTATATGCAAATTCACTGGGTCAATTGACACAACTTCATCTTTTGAGCTATTCTTAAAGTCTGGTTTTTCTAGTTTAAGTATCTACTATGATCAGAGAGACCCTCCAGACTTACCTACCTTCCCTTTCCCCATTATTCTTTATCTGTTTGGTGAATCAGCATCTCTCCAAAGGACCAGAGAGAACTATTCCCATATCACAGGGACCCCTATGTAGAGGCCTGAATCTAGACATGATTTTCCCTCACAGAACTATTCACATCTTCGGGTTCCCAGATACCTTCCTTACAGCCAGTTTAGGCAGCAGAATCTGTCAACTTCTTGATGGCTCCGTGGAAGTGCTCCCTAATGCCTTGCTCTTTATCCACAGGGAGAACAAGGTGATGATGGGAAGATTGAGGGCCCTCCAGGGCCTCCTGGAGATAGGGTAAGTCCCTCCCCTTCCTTTCCCCATCTCCCCTTCCTTAGAGAAGATATGGTAGAGGAGAGGTAGTCATCTGACTTAGACTGGAAAAGGTCTTGTATTTCCTGCTTCCATTGGCCAGATTTTTGCTCCTTCTTCCACACAAGCTACTCCAAGTGACTGTGGCCAAGATATCCATGGAGGGATAGAGAAAGTTGCTATGGTTGGGGATCCATAGTTATGGATCCAAACCTACCTGCCTAACCTGTGTTAGCACAGGTTAATAACCCCCTAATTAATGGTGACCACTCAGTTTCTGTTACTTGTGATCTGCAGGGTCCAGTGGGTGATCATGGAGACAGAGGGGAGCCTGGAGATCCTGGATATCCTGTAAGTATCAATGGTCAATCCTTGAGCAAAGGCCATGATTTGGAGGTCCCTCCTCTCTGGCAAAAATACTCTCATTAGTCAACAGCATAATGAGGGGAGGAAGCATATCAAAAGGGAAAATAGCCCAACAGGATTGGATAAGAAGACAACCTATACCAGTCAGGGTAAAAGGTAACTTAGTGTATCTATTCTCTGCAGGGCCAGGAGGGTCTTGAAGGAAGCAGAGGAAAAGCTGGCCAGCAAGGCTTACCGGTGAGTGAAACATTTTGTTTTCTTCTCTCAAATAAGAACCATGCATTAAAAATTAAAGACCTCTTTATCTTGAAGCAATCATTCTACTACTTCTCCTCTTCAAGACTTTAGAAACAACTTTCTAGAATTCTAGATTCATGGACTTTCAGCATCAGGATCTGGCAAGGGAGGGACTGGGTTTGATGCCACCCAAACCAGTTACTCTATTGCTTTCCAGTGATCTTCAAAGATGGCCCCACGCCCTAGACTGTTCCCTGGGTAGGGACCCCAGGGACTTCCTTGACCATCTGCCCAAAATCAGAACTATTTCCCCAATTGGACCTGTATCCCTCTGAGAAAAGAATTCCAGGCCAAATCTTTCTTTTGTTTTGATTTCCAGGGACATCCTGGACCCCAGGGACGACCAGGACCCAAAGGATCAAAGGGTGAAGAGGTGAGACTTTCTATCTTTTCCCAAGACCTGTGTCACCCCTTACCCTGATACTAAAACCATATGAATCATAATCATAAAATGGTAGAGGATCCCTAAGACCTAGAATTCTAGAATCTAGAATATTAACTTGGATTTAGAAGGGACCTTAGATAAAATGATAAAGTGGGAGGATTATGATAATACAATTTAGAGAATTTAGAGAATCTCAGAACATGAAATCTTAGAACATAAAGTACAGAGGGGAACTACTGTGTGTAGTAGCAAGGAAAAAAAAAGAACTGTTTGATGAGATTTTATAAATAATTGAAGAAAGGTGGGAAGTAAAGGGGAAAGGAGAAAGGGCCAGATATATCCAGCTGAACTCAGAATTCCAGAAAAGAGCAAGAAGAGAAATGAAGGTTTTCTTAAGAAATAGACAAAAAAATAGAATAGAAAACATAAGAGATCTCTCAAGAAAATTTGAGATATCAAGGGAATGTTTCATGTAAAAATGAGCATGATAAAAATAGTCAGAACTTAACAGAAGTAGAAGAGATTAAAAAGTGGAAAGAGAATGATGTTTGTACATTTTTTGAAGAAGACCCACCATCATCATCAGGAAGATGACAAGCAACATGAATTGGATTTGAGTGAGGGGACTATGTTAAGTCACCAGCCTCACTTTCTCCTCCAGAGCCATTTGGGTCCAGCAGCCAGATATGAATCAGGACAACTGGAGATGGCCCTGGAAGCGAGCAATCAGAATTAAGTGATTTGCCCAAGGTCACTCAGCTAGTTAGAGTCAAGTGCCTGAGGCTGAATTCAAACTCCCTTTCTCCTGATGTGGTTATTGATTTAGAGCCAAATATACAGCAGAATGAAGTCAAGTGGGCCTTAGGATATATGCTAATAAAAAGACTAGTAGAATTATGGGATTTTAGCAGAGCTATTTAAAATCCTAAAAGATGATGCTGTTAAAGTGTTTTACTCAATATGCCAACAAATTTGAAAAACTCAACAGTAGTCTCTGGTTTGGAAAAATCAGCTTAAAGAAGGTCAATGTCAAATGTCAAATTACCAAACACTGAACTAATTTCACAAGCCAGCAAGGTAATGATTAAGATTTTGCTTCAGAGATATGGGAATCAAGAATTACCAGAAGAGCAGGATGGTTTTCAAAGAGTCAGACAATTGATGGTAATTGCCAACATTCATTGGATTATGGAGAAAGGGAGTTCCAGAAAAAAAACATCTACTTCTGTTTCATTAACTAAACTAAAGCCTTTGCCCATGTGGATCACAACAAAATGTGTTAAGTCTTCAAAGAGATGGAAATACTGTGCCATCTTACCTGTCTCCAAAGGAACTTGTATGTGAGTCCGGAAGCAGAATAAAACATTTGATTGATTTAAGATTGGAAAAGTAGTATGACAAGGCTCTATATTGTCACTTTATTTAACTTATATCTTGAGTTCAAAGATCACTGAAATGGTGAATGCAGACATGAAATGAAAAGATGCTTGCTTTTTGCAAGGAAGATGATGACAAATATGGACAACAGACTAAAAGGCAGAGATATTATTACCTTGAAGACAAAGATCCATATAAGTCAGAATTATGATCTTTACAATAGCAATGTATTATTGTGAGAGCTGGACAATAAGGAAAGGTGAGTGCCACAGAATTGACGCTTTAGAATTGTTCTGGAGAAGACTTGAAAGTCCTTTGGATAGCAAGAAGGTCAAATCAGCCAATACTTAAAGAAATTAATTCAGATTGTTCACTGGAAGTTCAAATTGTGGAGTTGAAGCTTGAATACTTAAACATATTAAATTAAATACTGAAACACATAATAAAAAGATGAGACTATTAGTAAAGACTCTGATGCTCAGAAAGATTGAAGGCAAACAACAAGAGCTTGGACCAACTTCTGGAGGTTTTGAAGCGTAACTGGACTTGATGTGTTCTTATTCACGGGGTCAACACAAACTGAACAACAGTGGGATGTATAGAGACAAGTTAGTCTAGCCCCTTCATTTGGCAAATGATGAAGCTTAAGTCCAGAAAAAAAGGACTTGTTTAGACTCTCACCTTTTCTAGGTCTCCAGGCTCTTAGACCAGTGCTTTTTGTTGCCTACCCACCTTCTATCACCTTGGGATTTCCTGGCTCTGGGAAGAGAGGTGTTGAGCATCAGCCAGACTGCTCACCTAACTTAACCAGAGGATACAGCTGAGCCTCAATTAGCTCTATGATCTTAAGGGGTTTCTGGGCAGCACAAAGGATTATCAGCTCACCCTGGTGGGTCTGAGTGAAAGCAGGGGCAAGGAAGTCAGAAAGAAGAAAAGTCAGGAGGCAAAGCAAAAGGGGAAATAGGGCAAAGAGGGATGAAGGAAAGATAAAGAAGGATGAGAATAGAAATGGGGGAAGAAAGAGAAGCTGTAGAGGTAATGAAAGTGGTAAGAATCAGTCAATTAATCGACCAGGTATTCCTTAAGCATCTACTATTCATCTCGTACTATGCTAAGTAAGTACTGGGGGTAGCAATACAAAGAATAGAACAATCTTTACTTGCAAGAAGCTTGCTTTCTAATGAAGGTGATAGCAAGTACATACGTGTGTGTGGGGGCACATATATATGCATACATACAGAGACCAATGCATATATTTTACATACAATAAATAGATAAATACAGGGAAGTTAGGGAAGGGGTACACTGGAAATTAAGGGGAATCAAGAAAAGCTTTAGGCAGAAGATGGTACTTGATGACACATCTGCTTAGGAGCCCCTCTGTGACCCCCAGGGCCCTGGACCATTCCCTGGATCATCCTCTCTTTCAACTCTATTTGATCTGCCACATTCTTGCTTGTAACTCATAACTGTTGTCCCCTGCTCTTGAGGAATATGACAATTTAACAAGTGTGACTTTGGGCTCTATCAAAAGTCTTTCTCTGCTGCCATCTCCTGGTCATGGAGTTCCTTTTACTTGTCCTCCTAAAATTCTTCCATCTGTTGTCAAAATCAGTTTGTTTTTTTTTTTATTAAATACCAACTGGGTACCAGGTACCTAGGTAAAGAGGAGGGTCTAGTGAGAATTTCCTGGCCCAGATAGTCACAGAGGACATTCATGGTTGCTAGGATTCATTCTGTAATTACTTAATTCTTTAAGGCAAGGTTTAGTCTCTGGGGAATGAGGCAATGACAAGAAGGGGATCCTGCTGTCCAAGTGGGCCACATGGTTATTAGGAGTGTGGAGGTGGGATCTACTAAGGCATAGGGTTCTTTGTGATTGAACTGTTGTGAGGCCAGTGCTTTAGCAATTGTTAAACACTATAAGAATGTGAAGTTATTCTGGAAGACAGAAGGAGAAGAGTGGTAGAAAGAGTATTCAGGGAGCATCTAGGTGGCACAATACATTAAGTACTAGCCCTGGAGTCAGGAGGACCTGAGTTCAAATGTGGTCTTAGACATGTAATACTTAGTTGTGTGACCTTAGGCAAGTCACTTAACCCCATTGTCTTGCAAAAAACCCAAAATAAAACAAAACAAAACAACAAGCAAACAAACAAAAAAAAGAGTACTAAGTTTGGAACAAGGTAGGATCAAATTCCTGCTCTTTGAATTGTTGTGCTCTTGGACAAGATGCATTCCTTCTAAAGTCTCAATTTCCCCATTTGTAAAATGATGGATCTGGACTAAATGATTGCTGAAATTCCTTCCTCTGAATCCTCTGGGTCCATAGAATCAGTTGCCTTCTCTACCTTCTCCTTTTCACAACACTGTCCCAGGTCATATTATTATTGATAATAACAACAACAACGATAATAATCATTAGCCATTACATCATGCTTTAAGGTCAACAGAGTAATTGCAGTAGGTTATCTTGTTTGAAGGCAGAATTGGAACTCAGATCTTCTGGACTCCCAAGTCCAGGATTCTATTCACATCCTGAATCAAGGAATTGTATGAGATGGCCTCTGAGGCCTTTTCCAGATCTGATTTATAATCTTGTGGTCCATAAACAACCCTTAAAAGATAAGGATGGGACTTGTACCTAAAAACACCAAAGGTCGAATTATTGATCTTAACCTAATTCACACAATATTCATGCAACAGAAATCCCTTCTAATCCTAGGACATGAGATCAAATCTCAGTACTATTTCTTAACTATCTGCGGGACCTTGAGCAAATCCCTTACATACTCTGGGCCTTAGTTTCCTTGTATATCAAATCAAGGAGGTTGGACTCAGACCTTTAAGTTTCCTTTCCACTCCAGATCCTGTGATGTTGAAGATTGATGGAAGAGTCAGGAGATCTCCCGAGATCTCACTCTGGGGTCTCCTTAGAGGTCACAGGTCTTTCAGGATTGTTGAAGCATGGAGATAGATGCTATCATTAATAACAAATATGTCCATCCTTCAAGGAACAATGATTTCTTTAGAATGGGTAATCCCTAGATCAACATAGATTGCAAACCCTCTGCAATGACTTAGGAAATAGTTGTCAAGAGGAGATATGACTGAAAAAGTCATCACCCTGAGGATGACTAGTTCTCAGGTAACAGAGAAAGAGACAGAGATATAGTCTGTTATCTATCTTCTAAACCTTTACAGGATGGCTTTTCTTGTTGTTTGATAGTTTCAATTGTGTCTAAATCTTCATGAGGTTTTATTGGCAAAAATATTGGAAGGGTTTTCTGCAGAGGGAAGTGACTTATGCAGAGTTATACAGCTAGGAAGTATTTGAGGTCCAATTTGAACTCAGGTCTTCCTGCCTCTAGGCCCAGCACACTATCCTGGCTACCTAGCTTCTGCTTTCAATCTGCTGAAGTCCTAAGTACAAGGGAAGTTTGATTCTCTTTTATGGCCCTCTTCTTGGCTCAGACCTGAAGTAATTTTCTTGATTTTTCAGGGTCAGAAAGGTAAACAAGGAAAGCGTGGAGAAGCTGGCAGTCGAGGAATGCAGGTGAGTAGTCTTGAGGGCATCCTCTTCATCTTGATGCCTCCCTTAGCCTAACATCTTTCCCAACCTCATCTGGTCTCTTTGGGTCTCCAGGGTCTGGTGGGGCAGCCAGGGCCTCGAGGAGTGGTAGGAAGACAAGGCCAAGAAGGACCCCCTGGTCAGGATGGAGTTCCTGGGAAGGATGGCCAAGCTGGACAGCAGGTAAGCAGAATAGCTGGAACTCTGAGTGTGAGTTATCTCTAACTTATTCACGTGGGAGGAAGACTTGAGAAGAGACTATACCATAAAAGCACAAAACTGGAAGAGACCTTAGGATCTAAAATGGCAATGGCTGAATGAATCTTAAAATAGAGAATGTCAATAATCGGAGGAGCCTGAGACTAGAGAATGTCAGAGCTGGGAGGGACCTTAGAGAAGAAAATGTTGGCTTGAGTTGAATGGAATCAAACTACCTTCTATTCAATTAGTCAACATGCATCTATTACTCACCTTCTGTGTACTAGGTGCTTTTAGGGAATATAAATACAGAGAATAAAATAATCCAGAGAATAGGGTCTAAATTCAATTAAAGTATAAATACACACACACACACACACACACACACACACACACACACAAAATCATCACATACTCCACCCTACCTCAATTCCACAAACTTCTTTCAACTACCTTTTTTTAATAGAAAGATTTTATTTATTTTGTTTTACAACTTTTCCCCTATTCTTGCTTCCTTCCCCCCACTTTCACAGAAGGCAGTCTCTTAGTCTTTACATTGTTTTCATGGTATATATTGATGTAAGTTGAATGTGATGAGTGAAATCATATCCTTAAGGAAGAAAAAGTATAAGAGATGGCAAAATTACATAATAAGATAACATTTTTTCCCCTAAATTTAATCTTTAGTCTTTGTTCAAACTCCACAATTCTTTCTCTGGTTACAGATAGTATTCTCCATTGCAGATAGCCCAAAACTGTCCCTGATTGTTGCACTGATGGAATAAGCAAGTCCATCAAGGTTGATCATCACCCCCATGTTGCTGTTAGGGTGTACAGTGTTTTTCTGGTTTTGCTCATCCCATTGAGCATCAGTTCATGAAAATCCTTCCAGGCTTCCCTGAATTCCCATCCCTCCTGGTTTCTAATGGAACAATTGTGTTCCATCACATACATATACCACAGTTTGTTAAGCCATTTCCCCCAATTGAAGGACATTTACTTGATTTCCAATTCTTTGCCACCACAGAGCTGCTATGAATATTTTTGTGCAAGTGATGTTTTTTATGGTTTTTATGTTCTTATGTTTTTTATGTTCTTCATGGTTCAGACCCAGTAATGGTATTGCTGGATCAAAGGGTATGCACATTTTTGTTGCCCTTTGTGCATAATTCCAAATTTCTCTTTAGAAAGGTTAGATGAATTCACAGCTCCATTAACAATGTATTAATGTCCCAGATTTCCTACATTCCTTCCAATATTGATCATTGTCCTTTCTGGTCATATTGGACTGTCTGAGAGATGTGAGGTGGCACCTCAGAGATGCTTTAATTTGCATTTCTCTAATAAGTAATGATTTAGAGCAGTTTTTCATATGACTATGGATTGTTTTGATTTCCTTATCTGTAAATTGCCTTTGTATATCCTTTCACTGTTTGTCAAATGGGAAATGCCTTTTTTTTTTTGAAAATTTGACTCAGTTCTCTGTATATTTTAGAAGTGAGTCCTTTGTCAGAAATACTAGTTATAAAAATTGTTTTCCAATTTACTACATTTCTTTTGATCTTGGTTACAGTGGTTTTGTCTGTGCAAAAGCTTTTTAATTTAATGTAATCAAAATTATCTAGTTTGTTTTTAATGATGTTCTCTATCTCTCCCTTGATCATAAACTGCTTCCCTTTCCATAGATCTGACAGGTAAACTACCCCTTGATCTTCTAGTTTGCTTATAATATTGTTTTTTATGTCTAAATCCTGCACCCATTTTGATCTTATCTTGGTATAGGGTATGAGGTTTTGGTCTAATCTAAGTTTCTTCTATAGTAACTTCCAATTTTCCTAACAGTTTTTATCAAAGAGAGAGTTTTTATCCCAACAGCTGGACTCTGGGTTTATCAAACAGCAGATTACTATAATCATTTCCTGCTACTGCACCTAATCTATTCCACTGATCCACCACTGTATTTCTTAGCCAATACCAGACAGTTTTGATGACTGATGCTTTATAATTTTTATAATTTTAGATCTGGTAAGCCTAAGCCACCTTCTTTTGCACTTTTTTTTCATTGAATCCCTGGAATCAACTACCTTTTCTAATAGTACCTCAGAGACTGGGAATTCCTTCTTAGGCATGACATCTACCCCTCACCCTACAACTTATGTTCTTGCAGTCTTTCTAGACTCTTATGCTTCCCAGGTCTCCCTGGAAGCCTGTGTCTTCAGAAACAAAAATTACCTTTTTGTCTAACTTCATTTAGGGGGAACAGGGAGATGATGGAGAAGCTGGACCCATTGGTCCTGCAGGCAGGAGAGGAAATCCAGGTGTGGCTGGTTTGCCTGGAGCTCAGGGACCACCAGGATTCAAGGTGAGTCTATTTCCATCCTACCTCTTTTCTTAGGCAAGGAAATAATGTGGTACAGCTTGGGACCATTTCTTAGAGTTATCTTTTGGGGAGGTATTTGATGGTGATTCAGGGATCATAAATCAAAGATAGAGATCTGGAAAGGACCTTAGAGGTCTTCTAGTTCATCACCCTAATTTTAAATATCAAGAAACTTAGACTCAGAGGATCTAGGTAACTGACTTGTCTGTGGTCATATAACTAATAAGCTAGTTACAAAGGTAGAATTTAAACCCAAGTCCTATGACTTTCAAATCCAGGATTCTTTCTACTATTCCAGGATACTATATAGATTTCTAATTTTTCTTCAGAGTTCTTGCCTCAGACCTCCTAAAACACTATAGATTAGGTTAAAAAAATCCAAACTAAAAACCATGTAGGATTAGAGATAGAAGCATTGCTTCCCCCTGCTGGCTAAATGTAGACATACAGGCATCCTCTGTTGCAGCTATCTTCCTTTTAGACTAGACATTCCTAGTTTCATAGACTCATTAATTTAGAATTGGAAGGAATTGAAAGGATCATATAATCTAATCCAATTGTTTTACATATGAGGAAACCAAGATCTAGAGAAATAAAGATATATGCCCATGATCTCACAGGTAATAAGTAGAGATTCATAGATCCATAGAATGGTAAGAACAGTAAGAGTTTTTAGGGACCATCCAATCTGTGATGTGCATTTTTCTGTTTAGTAGGGACTTTGAACTGTTTTTCAAATTATTGTTAATAATTTACTCCTTCAAGGATAGTCTGTTCATATGCTTTGAATAATCAATCCAGTAATTCAATAAACATTTATTTCTTAATAAAGGTTCTTACCTCTATAATGCCCAAAGCAGTGTCCCTTGTGGGGACAAAGACTAATCAATCCAGTATCTGCCCTTAAGAAGTTCACATTTTACTGGAAGGACACAAAATATATAATTAAATATAGGAATTTTTTTGGTAAAAATTTAACATTTAAAAAATTGTAAATAATTTAAATATGATTTAAATAAAAATTTAACAATTTTATTAAATATAAAATAATTTGAAGAGGGACAGAGAACATTAGCAACTAGGAAGGGAGATCCAGAAAGGATTCACAGAAGAAATGGCATCTTGAAAGAAGATAAGGATTATAATAGGCAGAGGTGAGGAAGGAATATAGTCTAGACTTAGGGAATGATAGATTTGGAGGCACAGAAATGAAAGTCCTTTGGGGAAATCTATTATTTATATTCATTTCTTAAAGACTCTGGATGTCAATTTTTATCAGAAATGTTTACTGTAAATATTTTCCTTAATATGTTTCCTTTTCTTTTCTATTACATACATCACTATTTGTTGTACCAAATTCATCTCTTTCGTCTTCAGTAGTAACTTCCACTTGTTGAATAAATAAGAATTTCCTTCCTTGCTTTTCTTTTCCTTTCCTCTTCATAACTGAGATCAATGTAATATTCTTTTTCTTCACTTTTTTAATTTAAAAAATCCTTTAGAGCAACTAGGTGGGGCAGTGGATAGAGCACTGGCCCTGGAGTCAGGAGGCACTTAATAATTACCTAGTTGTGTGACCTTGGGCAAGTCACTAAACTCCATTGCCTTGCAAAAACCAAAAGAAAAAACAATCTACTACAGTTCTCCTCTGATGAGCTATAGGAATGACTCAGCTCATCAAGGCTTTGCCAACAGAGCACAAGTTCTGATAGAACCTACTGAACTGGAAAGACTGAGCTCTAGCTGGATGGGGATTGACTGAGTGTTTGTAGTCAGGTATCATCCTGGCAAAGCTTAGGGAGCTTCATCCGGAAAATTGGTCATCAGGCTAGAAGCTTTTCCAACTACCACATCTCATACAAGACAATATAATTTATAGATAAATTTGAATTTACATTGGTGAAAGGAGTATCCACATCAATCAAATCACTAATCCTGTTTAAATAGTAAAATTGACATATTAAATTTCCAATTCAATCAGAATTTATTGTGACATGTGATACGAAGTATGAATCGGATATTTTTGCCATGTTGCTATCCTATTTCCCCAATAAATTTTGTTGAGTAATCATTTTGATCTCACCATATTGTAATCTTTTCATATCTTTTTTCTTTAAATATAATATCTATCAAAAAGAAAGAAGAAAAGTAGTACTTTGTGCCAGATATTAGGTTAAAGTTAAGGGTTTTACAAGTAGCATCTCATAATATGTGTGTGTGAGTTATATAATATATATTATATCATTGTATTTGTAATGTATATCATTGTATGTATATAGTATACATATATAATATTTCATTATTTACAAGTGTGAGATCAATATATATATATATATATACACAGCTATCTCATTCACACACACACACACACAAACACAAACTCTTTCTTCTGCAAGAGATCTTCCTCACTTTCTCATCTTTTCTCCATCCTCCCTCCCTGTTCCTGGTGCCTTCCCTCCAGGTTATGTCCCATTTGCACTTTTATCTCTCATGTCTTTACATTTTATTTTCTTGTTGGCTCTTTCATTAGCTCCTGAAAGGTAGGAATCATGTTTTTAACCTTTCTCCCCAGGAGTAACAGAGTAAGCAATAAATGCTGATTGATTGATTGATTAAATGATTTTTACTAGACCTGAGAGTCTTTTTTTAGGGCATCAGTGGGATTAGGTGACCTGCTCTTGGTCACTCAGCTAATATGTATCAAGTATCTAAGATCAGATTTGAACTCTGGTCACCCTGACTCAAGAATCGGTGCCCCATTCACTTTGTCATCTAACACCCCTTAGACCTATGATTTCATCAGTATATAGAGCTCCTGGGGAGGACCTTCCTCTTCCCATTCAGTTCTGTACTTTCTATGCAGTTTGTAGGGCTAAAATGCTGCCTTCCTGAGATGCTGATAAATGAAGTGCTCTGCCCAGGATCATACAGCTAATATCTCTGTCAGAGAAAGAGCTTGTCCTGACTCCTAAGGCTAATCCTTTTTAAAACACTTTTTTCATGGAAGTGGGGTTAAGTGACTTACCCATGGTCACAATAGCTAAGCAAGTATTAAGTGTCTGAGGTTGAATCTGAACTCAGGTCCTCCTGATTCTAGGGCTGATGCTCTGTCCACTGTGCCACCTAGCTGCCCTAAAGGCCAGTTCTTTATTCCTATGCCTAGGTGCTTTTTGGATCATGTATATTTTGTTCTTATTCTGAATTTTCTATTCTATCTCACTGATCTCTCAATAATCTAGTCCCCTATAGTTTTGATAATTACTGTTTTATGGTATATTTTCAAATCTACCCTCCCATACTTCTACCTTTACTTTGTCAGGGTGAAAACTAAGGTCATCTAGCTAAAACAGAATTAGAGCTTGAGTGTTCTGAGTTTGATACAATATTCTTTCTGCCACACCACACTGCCTCCCATTAAAAATAAATAAATAATATTTAAAGAGCTCCCACTCTGTACTTCACAGTCCTAGGTAAGGAAGGAGTATATGAAGATACTCTCCCTGCCTTTCAGGATTTAGTTGTCCAGTTTGGAAGACAAAACTTAGACATTAGTACAAATAGCCCTACAACAATCAAAGAAATGTCTGCATCAGACTTCAAATGAATGGCAGAAATAATTAGAGCCTTGAAATCTGAGGAAAGAACTCACTGTGGGCTATACAAGTGACTATTAGGTGATATGACTGAACATGCAGATTAGAGCTAGACTGTGGATGGTCTTAAATTCCAGGCTGGGAAATGTTGACTTTTTCTTGTAGACCCTATGTTCTGTCCTTCAACTTTTTCCCTAACTCCTGCTGGCCCATCTCTCCCCTTAGACTTGTTTCTTGGCCATCTAGTAGGGCTGATGTTTCATGAAGGAGAAGTAATCCTGAGAGGAACGGGTTGGGTGAATGACAACCTCTTTTGATCTCATTATCTTCATCTGTAAATTGAAGAGATTGGACCACATGGTCTCTAACATGTCTACTCTGCTATTCTAGTTTCTAAGGTTCCTTTCAGTTCTGATATTCAATATTCTAAAAATCTCTTACTATTATAAATCCTGTGGTCTTGATTAATGGAAATTTGTATTATAAGATTGCACATATATAACCTATATCAAATTGCTTACTGTCTTAGGGAAGAGGGAAGGGACAAGGAAGGAGAAAAAATTTGGAATTCAAAATTCTTATGAAAAGGAATGTTAAAATTGTCTTCAATGTAATTAGGATGAATAAAATATCATTTAAAAAAATCCTATGATCTTTTGAGTTGCCCCATGGATCTAATGTTACTATCACTTCTATGGCAAAGAATCCCAGGAAGTGTTCATTGGGCAGGATGAGAAGATGCTTGGTCCTGTGAGCCACATCTCCCTGTATTAGGCTGCTTTTTTAACATGTATATTTCTTTAAGGGTGAAAGTGGGTTGCCTGGACAGCTAGGCCCTACCGGCAAGCGAGGGACAGAGGGAGGAACGGGACTCCCTGGGAGCCAAGGGGAGCTGGGATCCAAAGGCCAACCGGTGAGTATTATGGAATGACTCCCTCACATTCCCCTCACTAATTTATTTTTATTTTATTAGTTTTTTTTCCAAGGCAATGGGGATAAGCGGCTTGCCCAGGGCCACACAGCTAGGTAATTATTAAGTGTCTGAGACCAGATTTGAACTCAGGTCCTCCTGACTCCAGGGTCAGTGCTGTACCCACTGCTCCACCTAGCTGCGCCCCCCCCACCCAATTTAATGAAAGACCTCCTTCCCCTTGTCCATTACCCTCAAGCAGAGAGCAGAATTGGGCCTTGGGAGGTCAACCTGACCCAGTCAATTAAGGTTGTTTTGGGAAAGGCATCCTGCCCTGACCTGATGGGAAAGAAGCAAGGATTAAGCAGAGAAATAGAGAACAAGAGTCAAGTTTTTACCTGGGGACAACATGGAAACCAAAAAAAATAAATAAATAAAACAGAACAGGAGGTAACTGACCTAAATTCTATTCCCAGCTCTGCCACAAGCTAGCTGAGACTTGGGTGGCCACTTCACCATGCTGGCCCTTAGTGTCCCCATCTATGAAAGGAGCATAACAATATCTGTTCAACTTGACTTCCCAGGGACACTCTGAGGAGCAGTCAAGGGTTCTGAGAGGTTTTTAAAGGGCTTGAAAAACATATAAAGTGCTATGTAGATATTGGTTTTTAGAAAAGAGGGAACTTGAAAGTAAAAAGAAAGAGGACATGGGATTGATTTAAACAGGTTGCTTAGGTCCAGCTGCTCCAAGAACCCCTGCATTGTAGGATAGTGACTAATGGTTTCTTGGCCTATTGGGCATCATCATCATCCCTACTTCATATCCAAGACTTCTCTCTCTCATGGATCACTGAAGCCTATGTTTCATGTTAGAAATGGACTTATTAATCTGGCATTGGTAATAAAATTCTGATTGGAGGGTCCTTGGTATCTGGTATTTGGAACCACTAAGGCATTTTTCTAGGAAGAGGAACAAGGCTCCTAGTCCCAATTTGTGGCTGCTGGCAAGTGGTCCTGGGGCTGCCACTGATCACAGGCTATGTAAAGATCTTACTGGGTTGGAGATCGCTGACAACCTCCTTCCTCTTCTTTCCTCCTCTCCCCCTTCTCCCCCATTCAGAAGGGAACCACAACTATGGAAAGTGAGAAGGCTGTCATCTAAGAAAAGGAGCCAGTGGTCTGACTAGAAGCCAGGAATTCCTGAATCCTTTTCTTGGCTCTAGCATAGGCTAGTCTCATGGCTCTGGCTCATTGCTGCCTTAATTTATCCAGTTGGGAAATGGGAAAATGTCTAGTAACTAGGAGTTAATTCCAGTTGGTATGTGAGATTATTCTTTTTAAAGTTTCTGACTCCACTAAACCCCCTAAGACCAGTTTTCTGCTCATCTTTGTCTCTGTCTCTGTCTCTGTCTGTCTGTCTGTCTGTCTGTCTTTCTCTCTCTCTCTCTCTCTCTCTCTCTCTCTCACACACACACACACACACACACGCACACACACAATTGGATTTATGTTTTTTTTTTATTTTACTCTCTTGGCAGGGTGACTTTGGAGAAATGGGCTTCCCTGGAATTGCAGGCCTCTTTGGACCCAAGGTATGATCCCAGCCAGGCGTTGTGGCCTATCTAGCCTCCTCAGTTAATCTAGCTGGGCACTCATTCTAGTGAGAGCCTTCAGACCCCGTTCCCAAGGATCCCTCTCATCTGACCCTGACCTGCTCACACCAGAACTTGATTCCTCACTCATCTAATTGACAAATATGCTACTTGTTTTCATGGGCAAGGAAATTAATTTCTCTGAACCACAGATTCTCTTAAATGGGAGGTTTATATTAGGTCAAGGATTCTTAACTCATTTTTGTGTCATAGAACCTTTTGGTAATCTCTTGAGACTTATAGATCTCTTAAATGTATAAAATAATATGTAAGAATATTGAGAAATCAATTATATTGAGATACTGTTATCAAAATATTTAAAATACAAAACAAAACAAACAAACAAACAAACAAAAAGAAGCCAATATCATGGACTGTGGGATAAGACTCTCTGGTCTAAATTCTCTCAAGGTCTTCTTTAGTTCTTAGGCTCTGTGAGTCTGTGGATTCTGTGGTACTGGATTTCTACTCATCTTCTACTCCTTGTGCCCCTGGGAGATCTCAGACTGTGTCCAACATGTGGAGACTCCTCAGTTCTAGAAGGTCAAATCGTTAATACAGCTCCCTCCTAGCTATGGGAATCTAATATAGTGGAGTAGAGTAGCGGGGATAGAGCAGTGATTTGCAGTTGGGAAAGGCTGGGTTTGATTTTACCATAGACGCTTGCTAACTCTAAGGCCAAAGAAAGACTCTTAACCTCTCAGAGCCTCAGTTTCCTTATTTGTAAAGATAATGCCAGCTATTAGACAGACAGATAGCTATCATATTTGTCAATCTTAAAGTACTATATAAATATTAGAAGCTATTATTATTGTCATTATTGTCATCTCTAGAGCACCCCTCTACCTTTTCCAGCTGTTGAACAGAGAAATAGGGAGGATTTATCCACATTAAATTGGCTGTCTAATAAATCTTGTGTGTTCTCTAATCCTTTCATATCCCAAATTGGGTAACTGTCCTCATCCTATGGGTACTGGCTCATGCAGATAAATTGTTTAATCTCTGTTCTCTGCAGGGACCTCCAGGAGATCTTGGCTTTAAAGGATTACAGGGTCCCCGGGGACCACCAGGTTTGATGGTAAGTTTCTCCCCCAAAGGATTCTTCCCTTCACTGCCTCAAGAATCATAAGGTCAACCAGGTAGTCAGCACTGGTGTGTTCTCTTCTGAGTCTCTTTGGTCTTGAGGGAAGCATCATCTCACATTTGCCAAGTTGATTCCTCTCTAATGGCCAGATGCAGTCCAATGACAATTTTTCCTTATACCCATTTCTATTTGCCACGATGATCTACTTCCTCCTTGCTCCCTCCTCTGTGCTCTACTTCCCTTTATCTTCCTGAGTGGTTTTGGCATAAGGTCTTTCCCTTCATATGAAATGCCCTTTCTTTCTCCTCACCCCTCCCGTGATAATCTAACCATTCTTCATAAGCTAATTTAAGTCCCATTCTCTATGAAGCTTTTCCCTCTGAAGCCCTGCCTTTCTCTGACTTCTCTACAGTAGCACTGGCATTTTGCTTAGCTGATGCCTTCCTTGAAACTTTCTCAGAGGGTCTTAGCCCACCACAAGACCCCCACTCTTCTTTGGATTTTACAATCTGCCTATGAAACCTAACAATTTCACCATCTACAGGCTTCTGTGTTATTGTGCACTCTACTTGTCGTCCTAACAAGCTTGTAACCTCTCTGAGGGCAAGGTCCAAGATTTCTGGGTACTGTTTACAACTCTATTCCCAAAATACCTACATTGAGGTTGGCCTCAATAATTACTTGTATTCTGATTTTATTCTCTTCTGTTTCCCCATGTCTAGGATTCTTCTTTGGTAAAGTGGAAAAGACAGTGTTTTTTAAAGTCAGGATGTATGAGTTCAGTTCAGGAGTAAGCTGGTAAATGTTTAACAACCAGCTCTCTCCATGGGAAAAATATGCATAATACACTTTTAAACATATTTTGCATTGTTAACATTTTCTCCTGTCTTTTGTAAGTCTAGGAATAAAACTAGAAAGATCAATCAATAAATCAAATCCTGATTTATTTGTGTTTGCCAAATTCCAAGGTGTAAATGCTCATATTGAAAAATTTAACATTCAATTCTCAAACTGGTCTAAAGTGGTTCCAGCACAACCCTCATTCAAATCCTAACCCTGCCACTAAGTAGTTATGTGACCTTGGACAAGTCAGCCTCTGAACATAAATGTTTTCAGCTATAGAATGATTATAATAATATTTGTAATCCCTACTTCATGGGTTATGAGGAAAGTACCCTTGTAGCATTATGGAAATGTGAATTATTTTTATTATCATCACTTGTATTCACACATGGACTGTCTTCCTTCTTTTCTACTCCCCATGTTCTCCCCCTTTCCCCCTCCCCCACTGTTTTCCAACTAAGCAAGCAGAAATGTAGGTCAAATTCCTCTTCTAGACCCTTTGATTCCACAATTCTATGTCTCTTTTCCTACTCCAGGGCAAAGAAGGTGTCATTGGACCTTTGGGAATCTTAGGACCCTCTGGAATTCCGGTATGTGTTTGAATTTTGCTTTAGATTGAATCCCCCTTCCCCAGCTTAAGCCTCAGCTTTTCCATATATGAAACATAGCATCACAGGTTAGACCCAAAGGCAGTGAAAAGTTCCAGATTTTGGGGCAGCTTAGGTGACACAGTGGATAGAGCACCTGGAGTCAGGAGTACCTGAGTTCAAATTCAGCCTCAGACATTTAATAATTATCTAGCTGTGTGGCCTTGGGCAAGACACTTAACCCCAATTGCCTTGCAAAAAAAAAAAAAACTAAAAAAAGAAAAAAAATCCTTCCAGATTTCAAACTTTTTTTTGTGGTTTATCCACAGGGTCCAAAAGGGAACAAAGGAAGCCGAGGAGATATGGTAAGTAGCCTGGGGAAGAGCTGGTGGTGGGGAGTCTACAGGGTCTGGGAATGGAGGAGCAGCCTGGGTGCAGGACTTGAGTCAACTCTTCCTGTTTTATTTCTTTCCAGGGATTGCAAGGCCCAAGGGTGAGTGGGGAATAAGTATTAGGGGAGGGAATGGGAGGAGGAGGGGAAGGACGGTGAAACCCAAGGGGAGCTTCATGGCATGTGATCAGAACCAGAGGAATGAGGACAAACATAGGGACTAGGAGATGTGCTCAAGATAACGGAATGTGCTTTGAAATCCACCTAGCCATCCTATGTCTGATTCACTATTTACATAGCCTTCACCCCTCTGGCCATCAGGGAAACCTCAGAGCCAATTCCCAAACCTTAGAGACCATTCCCAATTCCCTTCACCTGCTCCCCCAACTAACACCTTAGTCAGAATTCCACCACCACCCTATGTTAGACTGGAGGTAACCCAGGACCAGGTGGGCCTATGGTAGACATATACAAGGTGCAGGACCTTGGGGCAATATGGCATGGAGGGGGTGGAATGTTGAACTTGGAGTAAGGAAGCCCTGGCGTGGAATGCTGCCTTGTTCGCTGTGTGACACCTGGGCACATCATTTAAATTCTCTGGGCCTCCTTTCTTCAGTAAGGGCTGAGGCTCTATGACCTCTAAGATCTCTGACCCAGTGATCTACCCCTGTCTAAATTCCATCCCTACCTAGCACTAGACCAGGCCTCAGGAAGCACTTTGGCCTTTACTCTGCTCTTCTGTCTTCTATGCAATCTCACAAAGTGGACAGTGGGGGAGTGGGGAAGAGGGTTAGGAGGAACTAAAGATTTATTTTTGATGACAAAGACTGGTTGATTCCACATTCATCTCTCTCTCTAGGGTCCTCCTGGCCCCCGAGGACGTCCTGGTCCACCGGTAGGTACACCAATACTTCTCAGTGGGCTGCAAGTTGGGAGGAGGAAAATGGGACAGCAATGAGTCCCTTGTCCTGGGATCAGATGCAGTAAAAATAGGAACTTTCCTTAAGTCTAAATAAGCTCTCCTTCCTCCTGTCCTTCCTCATCATTACATAGAACCTGCTGACTACTCTCCATTCTCCCCAGTTTCACCATCCCCTTCCCCACTGTGGAAAGGGGGAGTCAAAATGGATCAAGCACAGGTAGTCATGGGTAACACTCCATTTTCTTTCTCTTTTCAGGGCCCTCCTGGGATTCCTATCTCATTTGTAAGTTGGGATTTTTTTTCTAATTTTACTTAGATGGAGTTTAGCATGGTAGAAAGATTTCTGCTTGACCCCCCCCCCCAGTTCTTCTATCTACTATCTAGGTGACTCATAGAAAAGACAACTCCCCTGGATGGGCATCAGTTTTTCCATATGCAAAATGAGTGTAGTTGCCTGTAAGCCTTGAAATCATGTGATCCCATCAGTCTGATGATTAAAGACTCCCCTTATTAAGAAACTGGGGAGCCGGAGCAGCTAGGTGGCATAGTAAATAGAACATTGGCCCTGGAGTTGGGAGGTCCTAAGTTTAAATCTGGCCTCAGATGCTTAATCATTACCTAGCCGTGTGACCTTGGGCAAGTCACTTAACCCCAATTGCCTTAAATTTTTAAAAATGAAAAAAAGAGAAATTGAGGAGCCTTAAAAAGTGAACTGAAAGACCTGCAGATTAAGTGGGCATAGTTCCTCATATGCCATCCTTGATTAGACCGTTTCTCTCTTTTCAGTCAAAGAATTCCTACTTCTCCTCCCTAGACTTAATCTCTTGTGGCATTAAGGAAAGAGATTGCACTTGTCAATGACCTGGGTTTGAATGTCACAACTCTAGAAACCTCAGTTTTTTCCTTTGTAAAATGAGGGTGATAATACCTCTAGTAGAGAGTTGTTGTGATAATCAATGATATAATGTATGCTTTGAAAACTTTACCTTTATAATTGAAAGGAAGTTTATCAGTGTTATTGTCTCTCAAATATACTATTTTAATCTAGTGATTAAAACAACAATGTCATGATCAAATAAGGAACAATATCACAGAATTGCTGGAATGATCATAGGAATTTCTGAATGAGGGAGGGAGGAGGGGATAAGCATTTATTTAGTGCCTATTATGTGCCAGGAACTACTAAATTTAAATACTTTACAAACATTACCTTTTTTGATTCTCACAACAATGCAGTGCTAATTTTATTATTCCCATTTTACAGTTGGGGAAACTGAGGCAGATAGTAGCTCACTGATTTTCCCAGGGTCACACAACTAGTAAGTATCTGAGGTTGGATTTGAATTTGTTTTCCTGATTCCGGGTCCAAAGCTCTCATCTACTGAATCACCTACCTAGTGAATCATTAATAAGAATAAGAACAATGATAATGATGATATTGATATTGATATCTCAGGATCATTTCTCTCTGATCACCTTTGGAAAAGATGAAAAGAGGGGCAGCTAGGTGGCACAGTGGATAGAGCACTGGCCCTGGAGTCAGGAGCATCTGAGGTCAAATCCGGCCCCATACTTAATAATTGTCTAGCTGTGTGACCTTGGGCAAATCACGTAATCCCATTGCCTTAAATAACATTTTAAAAAAAGATGAAAAGGAGATAATAATGGATAACAATGAAATTAAATCATGTTGGAATGGAATGGGGCCCCTATGTTCTCTGTCATCATTTATAGCACTGAATTTTTTTAAAGAATGCCTTTTTTTCAATGAGTCTTTTAAAGGTAAATTTACATCGTAATACTTTTGTGGGAGCAACAGTGGAAACAAGTACTGCACTCACATTCAGAGAGATTGAGTTCAAATCTTGCCTAAGAACTTGCTAACTATTTGATCATGCACAAGTCATTTAACTTCAATCCACCTTAGTTTCCTCAACTGTAAAATAAGGATGATAGAGTTTTTGTAAGGATTAATATGATAACATATATAAAGTACTTTGCAAACCTCAAAGTACTAGCTACACTAATAGCTATGGTTATCATTTTAGTGAGGATTTTTATGATTATTAAAGGAAATAGTTATTTTTTCTACTTATGTGATAGCTCATAGAATAAAAAAAGAATATTAAGGTCATAACTTGTCCCAGGACTGTTTCTATCCAGTCTCTATTGAACAAGAAGATAAGAATTTTACAAGAATGATAAGAACAACAACAACGCATGTAAAATTCTTTAAAGTTTGCCAAGTGCTTTATATAATTTCATTAGCTAGCTTTATTCTGAAGAGAAATGAGACTCATTTAGACTCACTGTGAAACCTTTTACTCCACTAACCTGAACATTTGACAAAGCTTATGACCTAAAAGTATTTCCTCAAGATGGAAAATGTTGACAAAGAAGAGATTTAGGATTAGGGACTTTCCTGGTCATGTTGGGTGGCAAAGAAAAAGGGAGATGAAGGCAAGGGAAGTTATTACAGCTTCTCTGACTCAGATGAATTTGGAAAATGAATGCATTTCTCATTCTTCCACAGCAGCAAGATGATCTTGGAGCAGCTTTTCAGACATGGATGGACTCCAGCAGCACACTTAGGACAGAGGTATGGTAGGCATAAGTCATGCTAGCTACACAACTCCCTGCAGTTACCTGTTTCCTACACTTGAATTCCAAAATCCATATGCTTCAGACTTTTAATTCCTTCTGCCACATGACCCTTTGAATCCCTTCTTTGGGAAAAATAATATGGCTTCCCACAATAAGTTATGATGAACTTCTAGGGAGAGAAATTGAGGCAATGTTGTTGTTCAGTCATTTTCAGTCATGTCTGACTCTTTGAGACTCCATTTTGGTTTTCTTGGCAGAGACATTGGAGTTAGTTGCCTTTTCCTTCTCCAGCTTATTTGACAGATGAAGAAACTAAAGTGAACACTATTAAATGACTTGCCTGGATCACACAGCTTAAGTGTCTGAGGTGAATTTGAACTCAGGAAGATGAGTCTTCCTGACTCTAGACTCAGCTCTTTATCTACCATGTAGCTGCCCCCATGGCAATATGGCATGTAAGCAACATGAAGTAGTCCAAATATAGTGTCATGGAAGTTAGGAGACTTGAATTTTACTTCCACATCTGCCACTTCATCACTGTGTGACCTTAAGAAAATTGCTTTACCATTTGTGGTCTCAGTTTCTCTCTCTTCAAAAGATTATGTTGCTGTTTCTCAAATTGTATTACCTGGAATCTTCACTTTCTCTTTGGGGTGACTAGAGCTTCTGTGCTAATTATATTTTTTTTGCTCCAAAATATTAAATATAAAATTACACATCAAAATATTTTTATTTGCAACAATTTGGGGGAAATGAAGATTATATATATATATATATATATGTATGTATATACATAGCTTCAAAAATATATCTTTTATGCTGAGGATATACTATGCCACCACCTTTATGGGTTCTATACTGAGTTCAATCAGTATAAGGACAACCTCAATGTATTTTGTAGCCAAATGACTTTGGGAAATGCTATGCCAGATAATCTTTTCACCCAAGGGTTAATATTCTGAGACCCTGTGTCTTGCATGTACTTGTACTTCTATTCCTTCCCTTGCCTTTTTTGGGAAGTCACTTGGGAAAGTACTAGTTTGGGAGTTAGGAGATTTCAGCTGTAGTCTTTGCCATCCCTTTTTACCAGGCAAATATCTCTGGTCTCTTTCTATATTCTTTGCTTTCCCTTTTGTCCCAAATCCTTGTAGCTGAATGTCATTTAATTCAGAATCAAGACTAACCTTCAGCAGGTGTGAACATGGAATGACTTAGAATCCCAGACAGATCCACATGAAGCCCTCAGTTCTATGACCAGTAGTTGACCACCTTTACAGAGTCCACTGATCAATGGAGCGGTGGAGGAAAGTAGAATGTACATTCTGTAGTTCTCTCATTTTTTGGTAAAGTATGATCCATTTCTAGCTCATAAAGTGCTAGTGTGGCCAAGCCATCAGTAAGAAGAATGCTGAAAACATCTGACTGCAGACAGTTTTTAAGAACCTCATTTGGCTAACTTCAGACAAGTCACATCCCTGGGTTTGCTATCTCATCTGTATAATGTCAAAAACCCAAATTTATTTTTACTCTAGTTTGATCTTAGTTCAGACAAAAGCATTATTTAGGCTTAAACCAAAGTATGCTAAACCTTCAAGAGATTTGCCTTAAACAAGAAAAACAGAAATTAAGGCTTAAACAACAAGTGGTTATTATTATTATTGTTTTTATTATTTTTTATTTCTCTAAGGTTCAAAATAATCATGAGTGGAGTCAGTCAAAGTGAGAAACTGATAGATCCTTTTTATAAAAAAACAGACAAAGAAGTCATAAAACTTCTGGCAATAGCCAATCAAATTACATATTCCTGCCATAAAAATGTCAGGGAATATATTTATGATTTTCTCATAGAATTATGTTTGCTTCCATTTAGGCAGAGAGAAGGAATCTTTTAAACAAAGATAGGAAGAGGAAAGAGAAATCCTATCTTGTGATTACTGACAAAACTACAGGAATTTTTTGATGCTGTTAAAATGATGACCAGACAATATTGACAAAGACAGAGTCAACATTCAGATTCATGGATGGAGAGGAGCAGACCTTGATATAGCAAATTGGCATTTTTTACATACAGAGTCAACATTCAAATTTATAATTCCCTTAATTAGAGGCTGAGAAGGCATAGTTTGACTGGAAATATAAATTTAAAAACTTTTAACTTTGAAAAATGGGGATATTAGTCTCTCCTACCCTATCTGTCTCATAAGATTTTTAAAGTTCAAATGAGATCATATGCTTGAAGGCTTTTGGAAAAGTGTAAAGTGCTCTAAGGCAGAAAACAGTATAATATTTATTGCTTGCAAAGGGTTTGACCCATAGAAGGAAGAAAAACAAGCATTTATTAAGTGTCTACTATGTGCAGACACTGTAATAAGCATTTTTTAACAAATATCCCATTTGATCCTTACAACAATGCTAGAAGCCAGGTACTCTTTATTATTCTTCCCATTTTACAGTTGAGGAAATCAAAGATGACTGAGGTAGTTACTTGCTAGGTTCACACAGCTAATAAGTGAGATGAGACTTGAACTCAGGTTTCCTGTCTCTAGGCCCAGGGCTCTATCAACCATACCAACTGAATGCCCATACATTATCTAATATTGATTGCCCAAGGGACCTCTAGCCTACCTTCCATGTCTGGTGGGTCTCTATAGTAATAACTAGTGGGAGGAGAGACTGGAGGGAGGCAATTTATAGGCACCCATCTTGAGCAATGGAGGTTTAAAGTCTAGATTGATGCAAGTTACTGGCCCACTGTATCATGCCCACTGTATCTTGCCCTTCCTTCTCCAGTCCATTTTTTTTACAGATATGGAAACTGAGGCAAACTGGCTTAGATGAATCACCCAACTTGTAAGTATCTGAGACCACATTTGAACTTAGAAAGAGTCTTGACTGCAGGTCCAGCACTCTATCCATTGCAGCGCTTAGTTGCCTCCTGGACTTCATCTGATTTACTCCCAAAACTGAATAGGAATCCCTTTTGCAACATCTCTGACAAAGAGATGTTGAGTCTTTGCTTGGAGACCTCCAGAAAGGTTTTCCTTACAAGGAACTGAAATCTGCCTTTCTGTAATTCCTAGTCATTCCTTCTAGTTTGATTTTCTGAGACCAGATGGGTGAGGCTAAGCCTCCTGCTACACAAATTTCGTTCAGATAGTTGAAGATAGTTCTCAGGTATCCTTATGTCATCTCTCTTCCCAACTGAATATCCCAAGTTACCTTATCTTTTTCTGGTATAAACTCCAGCACTCTTACCTCCTCTGGATTATCTCCCATTTGTCATTGTGACTCTTAAAATGTGGTGCCTAGAATCAAACCCTATAATACAGATATGGCTTAAATATGACCACTTTCTTCATGCTGGACATTGACTCTCTTAGTGGGGCCTATGATTGTGGCAACTTCTGGGTTCTTATGCCACATGGCTGCTTACAAGTAATAGAACACCATAGTCCTGGAGAATCCAAATTTATAGACAGGACAATAACTTTATGAATTGAACACATAAATTGCCTATAACATATCACCAATGATAACTTGTATGTAAGAAAAGATCAAGAGCATCTTGCTTAAGAGCAGAAAAGGAGGTGGGACAGCTCACCTCATAAAAACAAGAGATAACAGAAGAGTCCAATAATGCACTGGTACCCATAGAATGTCCACAGGCCAAAAAGGATAAGGCCCCTAGGACTTTGGGTGGCTTCTCTGTGGATAATTTCCAGGAGAACAAGGATGAAAACAGCACAGGACAAGAAGAGGCAGATAGAATGTGATCTGTATCATTGAGTAAGCAATGAGATTAATGAGATTATAAATCCTTTGAATTATTGAGTCATATGGTACTTGTAGTCTATTGAAACCCCCAGATCTTTTTCAAGTAAACTGGTTGCCTCACCATAATTCCCTTGTCCTGTCCTTATGCAATTTATTTTGTTATTTTAGCACAAAGAGGACTTTATATTTATCCATACTAAATTTCATCATTATTCAAGCCTGTTGAGATTTTGGGGGGATACCAAAACTGTCAGCCAACATATTAGCTGTTCCTTTCAGCATTGAATCATCTGAAGATTTGATAAGGATTCCACTCAGTCCTTCATCCAAGTTATTGATTAAATTGTTAAACAGTCAATTATCAAAAGTAGATCCCTGGGGTGTTCCAATAGAGATATTCTTCCAAATTGACATCAATTCACTTTGGATTATGTCATTCAATTAGTACCAAATTTACCTAAATGTGCTATAATTTAACCCACAAAGTTCCACTTTAACTATAAGGATATCCAAAAGAGACTTGTCAAATATTTTGCTAAAATCCAGATGTATTATATCTATAGCATTACTTTCCACTAAAATACCTCTAGAATAAAGGCAATGAAGTTAACATTTTCTCTCCTACAATTTTTCCCTTATCCCTATTGTAACAAATATGCAGATAAAAAAATAAATTACTATAATAACTATGCCCAAAAGTCTCCTGAGTATTGAGTTCATCGCCTCTTTCTCAGGAGGTAGGTAGGAGGCTTCGTCACTAATCCTTCGGAATTGTGGTTATTTATCATGTCAAAGTTCCTAAATCTTTCAAAGTTGTTTGTCTTTAAAATACGTCTATCACATCTTAATAGCTATATCTCCTTCAAAATACTAGTTTATACAGACTTTCCCTAAGGTCTTTTTTTCACATCTGAATAGCTATATGTCCTTCAAAATACTAGTTTATACAGGCTTTCCCTAAGGTCTTCTTTTTCTCCTTTGGTGAGGCAATGGGGTTAAGTGACTTGCCTGAGGTCACACAGCTAGTAAGTATCAAGTGTCTGAAGCTGAATTTGAACTCAGGTCCTACCTGACTCCAGGATCAGTGCTCTATCTACTACACCACCTAGTTACTCCTTACCTAAAGTCTTTAACAGTTAAAGTTTAAAACTACACCAAGACTTTGAGGACAGTAATAATAATGACAATGATGAAAAATAGTTAACACCTATATATCATCTACTCTTGTTCCAAGCCCTATGCTAAGCACTGCTTTTATTGTGGCATTTGATTCTCACAACAAAACTGGGAGGTAGGTACTATTACTAACCATTTTTACAGATGAAAAAAGTAAGGCAACCTTATAGAAGGTCACACTACTAGGAACTGTCTGAGGCTGAATTTGAACTCATATTTTCCTTACTCCAAGCTCAGGATTCTATCTAATTCAACACCTCTTTAAAAAAAAAAAAGCAGGGTTTCATGAATTTAGTCTATCTTTATTCCAGGTCTCCATGACTAAGTGTAATGCCTATCCTTTAAATTATTCATATTATATAGCTTGGTCAGGCCCTGAGGGCCCATGACCTGAGCAGAGTAAGTATTTCCAAAGACATCATTCTTAGCTTTTGATCATTTGTCTTTTGAGAAATGACTTTTGGTCTAATTTATGTGTATTAATTCCTAATATATCTTAGTTATCAGAGCGTTGCCAGAAATACTAGATGCAAAGATTTGTTTTCCAAATTGACAGCTTTCTTTCTTATCCTAGCTGCATTGATTTAGTTCGTGCAAAAACTTCTCCATTTCATACAATCAAAACTATTGATTTTTTTCTTTTGTGATTACCTCTGTCCCATTTGATGAAGAACTCTTCCCCTTCTATATCCAGTCTTATTCTCTGTTAATATTACTTTTCATGTCATGACCTTTAATATTCAGGTCATGTATCTATTTTGAGTTTATTGTGTATATGATGTAAGACTTTGGATGAAACCTAATTTCTGCTTCCTAGTCTCCCTAGCAGTTCTTGTCAAATAGTTCTTCAGTAAGCAATTTACACTCCTGGGTTTATTGAACACTGGGTTATTGAGTTCAATTGTGTCTGATTCTTCCTTGCTAGTCTGTGCTGTTGATCTGCTTTTCTATTTTTTTAACCAGGACCAAATAGTTTTGATGATTATGACTTTATAGAATAAGTTGAGATCTGATACTGTTATTCCCTCTTTGTTACTTACTTTCATTCATTATTTCCCTTGAGTTTCTAGACCTTTTGTTGCTCCAAATGAATTTTATTATTTTGTCTAGCTCTATAGAGTACCCCCTATTTTACAGGCTTTTTTAAAAATCACCAACAACAGCTCAATAATCACATTTCCCAATTCTTTCAGTATCTTGGGATGTAATTAATTTGGACCTGGTGATCTGAACTCCTTAAGGGAAGAAGGGAACTCTCTTACTATGTCTTCATTTGGGTTTCAGCTCTATATTGATCAGACTTGTTCTTTCCTTTCTAGTTTCAAAGATCATTCTCTCTGCTAGAGAGAATAGAAACAAAATAAGTTTTTCTTCCAGTCATTGTTGATATTGCCTCATTTTATCATTGCCCCAGGATTGTGTGGAATTCTGGGTACCACATCTCAGAAAGGATATTGATGAGCTATAGTACTCCAAGAGGACCAAGATGGGAAGGGCATAGGTCATTAGAATGAACTGGGAAATATTTAACTTGAAGGAGAGAAGACTTCAGGGGAATATAATCTGTGCTGGCAAATATTTGGAAGACTGTCCAGTGAAGCTTCTTTATGCTTGGCCCCAAGGGACAGAGAAAATAGATGGATGCTACAGAGGAGCAGATTTTAACTTAACATTCCCTAACTATTCAAATTGTCCAACAATGGAATGAATTGTCTTTGGAATCACTGAGTTTCTTGTGACTGGAAGGGTTCAAGTAGAAACTGACTACCCCCTGGAATGAGACCTTGGGGAAGTTCATAATATATTTGTTATTAGCACTACTTTAATTCTCATAGCTGGTATAGCTTAGTTAATAGAGCAGCAGCCTTGAAATCAGGAAGATCTGAGTTCCAGTGCTCCCTATGAAGCATACTACCTGTGTGACTGCCTGTGTTCTACAGGCAGCTCTTTAGAACTCTGGGTACAAAGATATTGCTGCACTGTCATGCATACTTCAATATTCTTAAGGTTCTGTGGCTCTAGTCATCCTTTTCTTGCTTCTCTCTCTGCAGGGCTCCCATTCAGACTTTCTGGTGTTGGACCAGGGTGGGGAGATCTTTAAGACCTTACACTACCTCAGCAGCCTCATCCAGAGCATCAAGAAACCTCTAGGAACCAAGGAGACCCCAGCCCGAATCTGTCGGGACCTCATGAACTGTGAGCAGAAGATGGCAGATGGTAAGAAGTAGAGGCCTATGTACAATCTGTAGCCTCCGTTCTCTTCCCCCAGCTACATTAAGGTATCTAGTAAGATTAACAGGGAGATTTACTGAAGGGCCTGTTCCTGGAGACTTGGTCGGGAAAGACCCATTCTGTAAACATCTCTCCCTGTCTTTTCCTTGCTCTGCTTATTTCCTTCTTCCTCCTCTTCTTCTTCCTGCTCCTGATATACATATATATATATATATGTATATATATATATGTATGTATATGTATATATGTATACATATATGTACATATATATGTCTATATAGATATATAGATATGTATATCTGTATAGATAGATATATAGTCCTTTCTATATTCCTTCCTCTCCAATAACTGCTTTTCTCCCTTCCTTATTTCTCTTCCTCATTCTTTTTTTGTCTTGATCCTTTGATTGGCTCCTATGCCATTGCCTTCCTCTCTTTAATTTGAATCTACTTCCCTTGTTCTCCTCATCTTTTTCCCTTTGCTCATTCCTTTTTTCCTTCTTTTTTTGTTCCTCCTCCTTTTTATCTGTAGTTTCTTCTTTCTTTTCTGTTTCTCCATATCCTTGATCATTGATGTCCAAAGACCCCAGTGACTCCTTCAAGTTTATTCCAGTCTGATCCTTTATCCCAAGTTTGAATCAAGGCTCTCCAGTGCATTTTGCAATAGAAATCCATGTTTTGATATCACCCAGGTAACTAACCTACCTTTATCTGACTCCTGGGAGACCAGAACCACTCTCTGCTTAAGATCTATTTTTATCATTTGCAGAAGCTGGACTACAGATGTTCCAAAAGGAACAAAATGATAACCTTATGCCTCTGGCAACAGCTGGCCCATTCTTTGACCTAGTCCAAACATTTGAGGTTTCCTTCCCTAACTCTATATTTCAGCAACACCAACCTTAGGACCTTTCCTTCCTTTGCATCTAGGAGCTGATGCTACAAAGTCCCCTCTGACTCTTTATTGTCCCTTTTACTTACTCTTACCCCTGATGCCATCACATTCCATAGGTACATACTGGATCGACCCAAACCTTGGCTGTTCTTCAGACACCATTGAAGTCACCTGTAATTTTACCAAAGGGGGACAGACTTGTCTCCGGCCTATCACTGCTTCAAAGGTATGAATAGAGTGGCATTGAAGACCCCCTCCTTCCTTTCCTTCTCAGGATAGCCTGATCTAAAGAGACCTAAGACCACTTCTTCTCCAGAATGGGCAGGTTCCCTTCACCCTGTAGCTTTCTTCCCTGTCTCTGGATGGTAGTGAGTCAGCTTGTGCTTCCACAAGCCTGGACATCAGGAGATATAGGACCATCAAGTTTAGAACTAGAACAGGCCATAGTGGGCATCTTGTCCAGCCTCTGATTTTACAGAGAAGGAAACTAAGCCAGAGGTGATGAAGTAGCTTACTGAAGATTACAGAAGTAGTAAATTGCAAAACTGGGATATGAACTCGGGTTTTATCTGGTGAACTGTTCACTATACCATGGCTATGAGAGTCCTTCATTCTAGTCTTGGCAAAAAATTGGGCAAATCATTTATCCTCCTGGACCTTATCGACCTCTTCCTCTCTTCTTCCTAGGAGCACACAGGGGTGTGGGAAGGGATCCTTTACCTATCACCTGAAGGAGAAAATTCCTGAAGGAAAGTCCCCATTGAACCTGAGAGGGATGTAACAAATCACTTTGTCTTCTTTGGTACCTTAGATTAGGTCTTTCAGAAAGGAGGTCTGCAGCTCTTAAATTCTTTGGTTTCCCTACAGAAAGATGTTAAAAATGGGAGAAAGTGATTTTTCTCAAAAATGTATCAGGGTGTCTAAGCTTGGGAATAGACCTTCCATACATACCTCCACTAAAGCTGCCTAAAAGGAAGAAGTAGGAATTGTATTTAGTAGCCCCAAAGGATGATGGACATATAGGAGCCATGGCCTGGCCAGGCCACAGAGAATCATCAAGGGAAACTGACTTCCTTCTCATTAACACTTAGAACTAAAAATCATACTATGCGGCCTTTGAAACCTTCTCCCCTGCCTTGTCCTCTGTTCCCCAAGGAACATCACAGTAACCAAGGTTCCCACCCTATTAGGCTTCCCTCTTAATGGCCTAGTTTTTAAAAATATTCCCCTTTCCTCCTCTTAAGTTCACCCCTCAGGATCCCTCTTCCCACAAAAGAGACTGTCCTTACAGTCAGTCTCATTCCTATACCATTCAGGTCTTGCAAGCATCCTTCCTGAATCCTTCACTACCCTTGAAGGTCACTGGGTGGTGCTATGAATAAAGTATTCAACTTGGGAGCCCCTAAGACTTGAGTTTGAAGTAACTCAGGAACTTATCAACTGCATCCTTACCTTGGACATCTCTTGCCTCTTTTAACCTCAGTTGCCTCCTCTGTAAAATGGAGCTACTTGCATCTACCTCACAGTGGTGTTGTGAAGACCAAAGGAGAAAATATAAGTAGAAGCCTTTGTAAGCCTCAAAGTGCTAAAAAATTCTATCCATCATCATCATGATCATCATGATGTTGATGGTGATGTTGTTGATGATGGTTTTGTCCTTCATTTTCTAAGAAGATCATAACATCATGGAGGTGAGACCATGGCAAGCACATGAATTGGATTTGAGTGAGGGGGTACTGTGCTAAATCGCCAGCCTCACTTTCTTCTCCAGAGACATCTGAGTTCAATGGCCAGATATGAATCAGGATGACTGGAGATGGCCCTGGATGCAAGGCACTATTATCATTAAAGCTGTCACTGAGATAAATGGAGTAATTTTGGAGTAATTCACTCCAAATTATAGTTTCTTTCTGATTTGCTGCCAATTCCCTTCCCTATGCTCCCAGTGGAATCTGCACACACCAAATCTTGGATGCTGTAGATGTAGCCCCTTATCATTCATTATCCTGGGTCAAAGGACAATTGCAGAGTCCTCTGCTGCTCCCAGCCTCCAAGCACTCTTAGTATATTAGGTGGCATGTCAGTTTTAGGTGGAAGGCCATAGAATTTTTCCATAGAAAGCCTTGGATTCCCTGGACTGGGATCTCTGTGTACAGAAAGCAGTAGAAAGGGCAGGCAGACAAGTTATGTGGCTAAGTCATTGTCAAGAATGGGAGGGATGTAAGTCCTTTTGGGGGGCAGGTTGCAAGAAAAGAAGGGATATATGTTATAAATGCATCAGGATGTTATGAGGTGCCCCAGGGAGCCACAGGTAGAGGGGAGATTCCCTACACCTTAAAAATCATCTGACCCTATTCCCTCATTTTACAGTGAAAGAAATTCAGAGGTTTATTGACTGACTGAGGGTCACCCAGTGCATTTGTATCTGAATGGGGACTAGGAGTCAGGTCTTTGTATTTACAGATCAGCATTCTCTCTACTCTACCCATGACTTTGGTGCTATAACAGAGGACATAGTTGTCATCTTTATAACAGAACAGTCAATTGTTACCTCACTTTACTAATTGGAAAATCTGATTTCTATGGAACCCAGGGACTGGTCCCAATGTCCAAAAGTATGAATCCTTGAACTCAGAACCCTTGGGTTTTGAGTCTTCTGCTTTCCCTGGGCTGGTTTGGGAAGTAATCTAACCACCAAGTCCTAATAAAGGAAGGAAAGGGCATGGGGCCCTCCAGGGCACATGACTGATATTTTTTCATTGGGGAGGTAGTGTGGCTTATTGGAAAATGAAATGAATGTGAAGTAGACCCTCATTCACATCCAGTGCTCATCACTCTTCTGACCCTGATGTCTTCCTGCTCCCTTCCAGGTGGACTTTGCCATTGGCCGGGTCCAGATGAATTTCCTTCACCTGCTGAGCTCTGAGGTGATCCAGCATATCACCATCCACTGCCTCAACATGTCTGTATGGCAGGAGGGGACAGGTCAGGTGTCTCCCAAACAAGCTGTGCGCTTCCGAGCCTGGAATGGGCAGATCTTTGAAGCTGGGGGCCAATTTGAGCCAGAGGTGTCCTCAGATGATTGCAAGGTAAGGTACTAGTCTTTCTGAGTCTTTTATATTGAAGCTTGGTCATTTTCAGTCACCTCTAACTCTTTGTGACCTCATTTTGGATTTCCTTAGCAAATATACTGGAGTGGTTTGCCATTTCCTTCTCTAGTTTGTTTGATAGATGAGGAAATTGAGGCAAACAGGATTAATTGCTGGTTCAGGGTTCACATGAGTAAGTGTCTTAGCCTGATTCCAGGTCTGGCAACTATCTACTGAACCGCCAATTGCCCAAGAGCTTCTTTGTAACTCTTTTCAGGAAAAAGAAGGAAAGATATGAGACTCCATTCATTTTATCTTGGGATATCCCTCCTAAGGAAAGGGTTGGGCTAGTGGAAAATAGACCACTAGAGGATCCATGATGATTATTTGCAATGCTGACTGGAGGAGTCTACATTTCTTTCTCTTTTGCTGACCCCACTCTGGATCCTTTTGATATTCCCTGCCCCAAATATTCTTGCTTCTCTTCAGACTTATTCTTAGAAATTGGGAAGGAGTATAAATTATTCTCATCCTTGGAGTCTCACTAATAGCTTTATCATTACTTGAAACCTGAATAATATTTTTCTTTCTGGTCCCAGGTTCAAGATGGCCGCTGGCACCAGACACTGTTCACTTTCCGGACACAAGATCCCCATCAGCTGCCCATCATCAGTGTCTACAACCTCCCACCAGCTAGCCCTGGGAAGCAGTATCGCCTGGAAGTTGGACCTGCATGTTTCCTCTGAACTATGACCTCCATGCCACTCCATGTCACTGTGGATCCAGGACATGGGGAGGATGAACATAGAGGAGGGAGTGTCCAACCCTCTTCTACAGAGGCAGCTGGGCTAGGGGAAGGAAGAGGAGGAGGTATCCACACCCACTCCATCTCCAAAGTGGGCTGAGCTCCCACTGATACACACTCCACCCCTGGGGAATGCCCGTGGACCCTCAGACAGGCCATGCTTGTCATCTGCAGGGTGGAGGCATGTGTGGGGCATCAGGGGAAGTTCTGGCCCTGGGATAGGCTATCCTGGGTTCAGCCCTAGCCAGTAGATATGAGGATGAAGGTGTGAGGCCCACCCTAAGCCATCCCATCTCCATCCAACAACCAAAGAACCATCCAAATGTGGTGGCAGCCACAACCCAACCCATATTCCCTATTTCTCTGTTACCAAGTCTCCGTGTCTTCCAGACCTTTCCCTCCCCAATTCTCTGCCAGGCAGGAAGAGAGGGACTGAATAATTCAGGCTCTCCAGTAGCTTTTGAGAAGGGTTGGGATTGGGTGATTTTTTTTTCCCTTCACTCCCTGCCAGGAAGCTTTTGATGTGCAATATTAGAAAAGATGGATGAAACAGGAAAAAATAAGTATAAATATATATATATATATATTTTTATTTAAACAAAGAAAATAAGAAATTACTGCTCCTTCCCCATAGGTGGCCACCTAATGTCCCACAATGGGAAGAGAGAGTAGGGGGAAGAATGAGAGCAAAAAAAGAAAGGCGGGGTGGGTAGGGAAGGAAAGAAAGGGCACTACAAATGATCAAGTGGAAAGATCTTAGGGGTCAGGGTGAACACGTTTGCTACCTCCCACTGTGAACTCGCTGGTGCTCAAAAATCATGTCGTATTTTTATGTGATTTTTTTTTTCAAAAAAAGGAAAACTAAGACACATCCTATTTAAGGTTCTGAAGGTGCTAATCCTTTGGCAGCAGACTGAAGAAACTAACCAATGTGGAAATCTCCCACGTTTGCTCTTCTATCCAAACAAAATGACAGAAGTTGGGGAATCCCTTTTCTCCCCTTTTCTTCAGCTAGTCTGTAAAAGAAAAGGAAACCCCGCCAAATTTTAAAAACAACCCCCACCCACCTGCCTCCCAAATCCCCCAAACCTACCAGCAGTAGAGATCTACCTTTTAACTTAAGTATGTGGAAGTATTTTAAAGGGACATGCTCTCCTCTTAGGGTGGCAGGGATGGAAGGGGCTGGAGAAGGGACTTCAGTTGTTTAGCACCAGGGGCTAAAAGGGAGGTAAGAACTGAACCATCTTCTTCTATGGGAGGGTGGGAGGTTACCTGCTTAGTCCAGCTCCATCCCTGGACACTGAACAGATGTTGGCAAAAGCCCTGCCGGTTAGGGGCTGGGCTTCGAGACTGAGTCAAAATCTTAAGGGCTGTCTTTCTGTGCAGCCTGAGAGATTACTCTCAGAGTGCCCCCCTCCACCTATCCTCGGCACTCTTTCGAACCCCAGTGGTCCAACATCACTCTGGGAGCTTTGTCCTTTCAAGAGTTGTGTGTGTTTTATTGTGTTGTGTTTTTTTAATTGTCATTGTTAAGTTTTGTAGAAATCTTACGTCGCTAGTCTCTATGTGTAAATTTGGAATGAACAAAAAAGAGGATAATTACGGTAACCATGGAAGTCTCTATAAGGGTAATATTATTATTGTAAGCCAAGCTGTACTATATTGGAAAAAGCTTCACTGCTTGGGTGGTTGGCATTTTGTGTTTCAAGGTTATTTTGAATATGGGATTCTTTTGTAGAAAGGAAAGATTATATGTGAAAGTCTTTGTGTATATTCTTTGGGAGAGGGCATTGTCTCTCTTTGGGGTTTAAATCTGATTTTTTTAATACCTCACCCTGCCCTACTTCTGCCCCTTTCTCTCTGGCCTCTCCCAGAACTCTTGCCCTCCTCACCTTTGCCTGGCCTAAACCCTTCCTGTTCCCCTCAGCATCACCCAGCCCTCTCCTTTCTTTCCCCCACCTGTCCCACCGGCCACAACTTTCCTGAAACAGGTGCATTTCATCAGTTACTGTAGCCAAGTAACCAGAGGCTGGCTCCTCCTCAACCTCTGGAATTTTCCTCCTCATGTCCTGTTCATAGTCTTTTGTCTGTTCTTCTGGGTTTTGTCCATTTTTCCAGTCTGTTTTCTTTCCAGATGTTTTTGTGTTAAGACTCTTTATTTTGTTTTCTCCCTCCTGGACTTTCAATAAATATTTAAAGCCAAGGCAATGAAACTCCATGGCTGTGGTTGACCTGCTTCTTCCTCTGGGTTTTCTCTCTCATTTGTTTAGCAATCATGTATTAAGCATTTACTGTTGGCCAGGCCTTGAACCAGACACTGGAGATAGCAAGAGAAAAATGACAAGTTCCTGTCCCTAAGGGGCTTATGTTCTATTATAGGTAAACTGCACAAACATGAATAAGCACTTTCCTTTTCCCACAGACATATTCTCCTTTTGCACACATATTTCCATTCACATTTCTGGGATGTTAGCAGTTCCAATAACCCCAATCTGGAATAATTGTAACCTCACTTGTTCATTTGAAAACTCTCTTTTGGATTTATAAGGCTGTAAGAAAATATTTCTTCAATAAGACCCTTCCATCCAGACACCAAAGTTGGAAAGACTTTAAAACAGCTTTATTAGGAGGTCCAACAAATAACAATTACCCATACCATGGCAGCAGACCATATGCAGTCCGCATGGGTTGAGGAGATGGGCTTTTACATGGGTAAAGAAGCAGAAATTTTATTTTTTTTTAAGATTTTATTTATTTATCTTAAGTTTTACACTTTCCCCCAAATCTTACTCCCTTCCCCCACCCCCACAGAAGCCAATTTGCCAGTCTTTGCATTGTTTCCATGGTATACATTGATCCAAATTGAATGTGATGAGAGAGAAATCATATCTTTAAGGAAGAAACATAAAGTATAAGAGATAGCAAGATCAGACAATAAGATATCAGTTTCTTTTTTCTAAATTAAAGTTCATAGTTCTTGGTCTTTGTTCAAATTCCACAGTTCTTTCTCTGGATATAGATGGTATTCTCCATTGCAGACAGCCCCAAATTGTCCCTGATTGTTGCACTGGTGCAGGGGTGGCTAGGTGGCGCAGTGGATAAAGCACCAGCCCTGGAGTCAGGAGTACCTGGGTTCAAATCCGGTCTCAGATACTTAATAATGACCTAGCTGTGTGGCTTTGGGCAAGCCACTTAATCCCATTTGCCTTGGAAAAAGCCTAAAAAAAATATAAAGTGGTTGCACTGGTGGAATGAGCAAGTTCATCAGGGTTGATCATCGCCCCATGTTGCTGTCAGGGTGTACAGTGTTTTTCTGGTTCTGCTCATCTCACTCAGTATCAGTTCATGCAAATCCCTCCAGGCTTCCCTGAATTCCCATCCCTCCTGGTTTCTAATGGAACAATAGTGTTCCATCACATACATATACCACATTTTGTTAAACCATTCCCCAATTGAAGGACATTTACTTCATTTCCAATTCTTTGCCACTACAAACAGTGCTGCTAGGAATATTTTTGTATAAATGATGTTTTTACCCTTTTTCATCATCTCTTCAGGGTATAGACCCAGTAATGGTATTGCTGGATCAAAGGGTGTACACATTTTTGTTGCCCTTTGGGCATAATTCCAAATTTTTCTCCAGAAAGGTTGGATGAGTTCACAGCTCCACCAACAATGTAATAGTGTCCCAGATTTCCCACAACCCTTCCAACAATGATAATTATCCTTTCTGGTCATATTGGCCAGTCTGAGAGGTGTGAGGTGGTATCTCAGAGTAGCTTTGATTTGCATTTCTCTAATAAGTAATGATTTAGAGAAATTTTTCATATGACTATGGATTGCTTTGATCTTCTCATCTGTAAATTGCCTTTACATATGCTTTGACCAGTTGTCAATGGAGGAATGACTTTTCTTTTAAATTTGACTCAGTTCTCTGTATATTTTAGAAATGAGTCCTTTGTCAGAATCATTAGCTGTAAAGATTGTTTCCCAATTTACTACCTTTCTTTTGATCTTGTTTACAGTGGTTTTATCTGTGCAAAAGCTTTTTAATTTAATGTAATTGAAATAATTTAGTTTGTTTTTAGTGATGTTCTCTATTTCTTCCTTAGTCATAAATTGAAGAAGAAGAAACTTTCAAAGTGCTCCACACTGTCTCATGATTATCAGAAAAGTCTACACATTGAAACATTGCACAGTTTGGGGGGAAGTTGCAACATCAGTTAGTAAGAGCTTTTACTGTTGCAATATTTGTGGGGCCACAAAAAGGGGAAAACCCTGAGAGAGTTCAAGGCCAGGGACAAGAAGGAGGGACTTTACAAAACAGGTCACTTTGATTATGTTGCTACCTATACAGCCTCAACAACCTCAAATCCCCTGAGCAGGGGGTTTGGGGCTGGGAATAATCACTAGAATGGTGATAACAGAGCCACTGCGGCTAGAAAGCCAGTTTTGAAGCATGAAGGCCCAGATCCTCAGCCTTCCTCTGCCATGTATTTGCTGTGCTCCTGATCAAGTTACTTAACCATAATGCTCCAGCAAATTTTTAAGACATTAAGTTTCTTATCTGCATTAGTACAGATTCCTGCATTAATGTAATAGTAGATGGGAATCTCCTCCCTCCTTGCTTCTTATCCCTCCAAAAATCCTCTAATGTGGTGTTTTATGAATATGTTCTGTGATCATGACAAGGCTGTACCATAGTTAATACAGATGTGTATGTATATACATATATATATAATATATATATATATATTATATATATATATTCCATTTTGCTGTTGAAGAAACCAAGACTCTGGGAATGAACGAGTAACTGGTTTGATCAAAGTCACATGAATGGTTAATGGCAGGCCAAGATTCCAAGATGTCAGATTCCAAATCCAGGGTTCTCTCAACTCTCCAGATTGGGGTTATTGGAATTGCTAACATCCCAGAAATATGAATGGAAATATGTGTGCAAAAGGAGACTTATGATTGAACTTATAAGAGATGGGGTTCGTCACAGAGATATCAAGTGAAGGAATTTCACGAACTCAAGACTTTATCAAAGAAATCTCTCTTGCAGAAGGCTCTGATGAAAGCATTTAAGTAGGAAAGCTAGACAGGGGGTTGGGGAAAGGGTTCTTCAACAAGAGGTAAAAATGTTTTTGACAAGAACAAGGATGTGATTAGGGATGAGTTTGGACTTAGGATATTTGAGGGGGGGCTTCAGGAAGGATACAAAGATTTGGTTGGGGCACCTGGATTCAAGACATCAGAGAGGGCATCAAACAGGATGAAGACACTTTTTATAGGATGGTCAGGTCTTGTAAACAAGTTTTTCAAAACATGTTTTGACAAAACACAAGTTTTGGTGTTAAATGAACTCAGAGAGGGTTGGGGTCTCATCACATGGATCAGCAGGAACATAGTGCAATCAGAAAGAATTAAGTATAGCTTCAGAAATAATTTTAAATTTGGGGGTTCTTGAGGGACTGTTGCAAAAATGTTGATTAGAAGCATTCAGAAATTAAAAAGACAGTACCTAACATTTTGGCAGCTAGGTGACACAGTGGAATGAGTGGATAGTCAGGATGACCCATGTGATTGAACTCAAATCTGGCCTCAGACACTCATTAGCTGTGTGACCAAGGGCAAATCATTTAACCCATTGGTCTCAGTTTCCTCATCTTTAAAATAAGTTGCAAATGGTAAATCACTACTGTATCTTTGCCATGAAAACCATAAATGATCACAAAGTGTCAAACATAACTAAACACACCAGACATATGTTCTCATGGGCTTCAACAGTTTTCCCAAAGCAACCCTATGTTGGTTCATGCCAAGAAAAAAAGAAAATAATTATTTGAGGATATGTGGAACTCTTGAGCGTTTAACACTATATCTGCTGGAGGATGGTTGATGTATTGTTTGTTTTGATGCCCTGCATTTTTTTCTCTTGTTTTATTTCTTGTTAAGAGAGTTTTCCTTTGGTCAACTATATTAGGGAATGAAACAAAAGACATAAAAAAGAGAGTCTTAGGGTGGCTAGGTGGCATAGTGGATAAAGCACTGGCCCTGGAATCAGGAGTACCTGGGTTCAAATCCAGTATCAGACACTTAATAATTACTTATCTATGTGGCCTTGGGCAAGCCACTTAACCCTGTTTGCCTTGCAAAAACCGAGAGAGAGAGAGAGAGAGAGAGAGAGAGAGAGAGAGAGAGAGAGACAGACTCCTTCTGAAGAAGAAGTCTAGGTGTTCTGGCTCTGGCTTTGGTTATAACTCATTATATGACTCCTTCTCTGGACCTCTGCTGCCATATCTCAAAAAAGGGAGCTAACCCTCCCTGTCTGACCTACTTGTTCTTCAATCCCCTTTCCCAACAGACTAAGAAAGGACCAAATTCTTTGAGATCTTTCTCTGCACCCCCTGGGGTTTAGTTTTAACTGGAGCTTTCCCTATGGCTACTGTCCTCTTCTTCCTTTAATCCCCCCCCCCCCCCAACTCTCTCACATCAAAAGAAAACAGTGCTTAACCTCAGGCTCCTCTACTCTCTGCAAAAAAACAGATCTCTCTAAATGAGATTTAGAGACAATTAGAGACAATAGTCCAGATCCATGGACATTCTTTCCTTTATAGGATGAAAGATAAAAAATTTGATTATTAAGGTTTGTTAGTAAAAATTATAAATTATAATTTATAATTATTATACTTGCTCAAGACTACTAGTTGGAGAAGAAATCCCCTAACAGCTGGTCAGAAACTTGAATCTCTGTCCTATCCTAAATATTGTGTAAATTGCAATTAGCCTTAATTCCCTTTCTCTATCCCAAAAAAGTATAAATATACACAGAATGTTCATGATCAACCATCAAACTGTATAAAAAGAGAGAAATGTAGTCAAAACAATGAATGAGTTAAAAATATAATAAAGGCATCAAAAGCAGGCACCAGGGAAATATCCAGCTATGGAAGTGAGGAAAGATTAGAGACAGAAAAACCTTTCACTACTTTTCTTTAGGTTTGAAAAAGATGTTCAGTTCAATATTACTTAAATTAATTTACTTATTCTCTATAAAACAAACCATCAAAGATTTACTTTATGGAAGGAGAGAAAAATAATAATGAAATTCATTTGTATGAATAAAAGGTCAAGAACCTCCAAGGAAATAATGAAAGTGAGCAGAAAGAGGACCCAGAAATATTGAACTATTCTATAATATAGCAATCATCAAAAAAGAGAGATTAGATCCACAACATACAAAAGCAAATGGACCAAGAAACCTGGGATTTGATAAACCCAAAGATCCCAGTTATTGAGAGAAGGATGTTATTTGACAAACTATTGAGAAAACTGGACACAAGGCTAGTAGAAATTAGGCTTAGAACATAACTTCCTATCACATATCAGTCATAAAGGGACACATGATCATAGAGGAAGGGTTATCAAATGTTATGACCAAGCAAGAAACAGAAAATCACAGAAGAGAAAATTGATAATATTATGTAAAATTTAAAAGTTTTTACACAAATAAAAAAGCAACTATTATTTGTAAAATAATATTAGTTAAGAATAGTTATTAATAGTAGTTAATTTCATTAACAATAAATAAGGAAAAAATTTGAATCAAATTTCTCTACTAAAGGTCTTATTTCTAAGTAATATAAGGAAAGGATTCAAATGTATAAGAGTGGGAGCTGTTTTAGGTGAAGCCAAGATGGCAGAGTAGCATTAAGAATTTACTTAGAGCTAAGTTCTGCTGTACAACTCACACAGATCTGGAAAATTCCCTAGACCAAATCCTGATTAGAAAATAAAAGTAAAAGTCACAGTAAATAATTTTTCCAGCCCAGATCAGCAAAGAGAGATAGACAACTTCTGATTACTGTAGAAATAGTGTCAAACCAGGAAAAGCCAGCACAGTTTTTCTGTACAGGAACTCAAAGAGGACCAAGGTTGTGTGCCAAGAAAAGAAAGGTCTTAGACCTGGCACAGAAGTGTTCAATCTTGTGCATGTATAGTACCAAAGGACAGTTCTGTTTCTCACCCTGCAATTCTGGGGCACAGATCTAAATTGGACTGAGAAAAACAATCAATATCTAGGAGCAGTAATTGTAGACACTAGGCTATAAACTGAGCCAGGAGAAAACTTAGGAGAAGGTAGTTTCTGTGCAAGTCTGAACTCAGCAGCCAAATGGGGTCTCAGTTCCATATGTACCAGTCCCAGTCTGAAGCCAGCAACAAGTTTAATAATGGCTAGAATCACAGACCTAAGGTAGTTATGTCTCTTTAAATCTGCAAATTTTTAGCCAGCTGATGGTAACTCGGTCCAGCAATAATCTACTGAAACTCTAACAAAGGCAGGGTCACAAAAGATGTGCTGGTCACACTCAAACCCAAGTCAAGAAATTGAGCTCAAACTAGAAGGGCAACAATTAGACTTTGCCCTGAATTAGACTATTAGGGGAGCTTTGAAAGTCTTAACTGTCCCTAAAATTTTGAAATAACACAATACTCAATACTTCCAAGAAAGCTTCAAGATCAGCCATTTCTTCCAGACATACACATAACCTAACTCTATCATAATGTCCAAAGACAGGAAGTAGGTGAGCAAGGAAGAATGATAAACAAATAAACTAATAGAACCAAGCTATTATGGTGGTAGGAACACTCCAGACATAAACCCTGAAAAAGAGAATAACTCAAAAACATCTAGAGGCAAAATCTCAAAGGAAAACACAGATTAGGACAAAGTTCAACCAAAATTCCTAGAAGAGATGAAACAAGAGTTTTGAAATATCTTTAGAAATGAATGAAATGACTAATATTGGAATGTTAAACATGATTGTACACGTACATTCAACATATATCATATTGGTTGGTGCCATAGAAAGGGGAGAGGGAAAGGAGAATGGTAGAAAACTATGAAACTTGCACATGGATGGAAGTTGAAAACTACCTTTGCATGTAATTAGAAAAAAAAATAAAGTTAAAATTAAAAAAAATACTGTGCACAAAGCAAAAAAAGACTATCTTTTGGGGATTGGGAAAAATAAAATAAATGAAAAGAAAAGAAAAGAAAAGAAGGCAATAGAGGAAAAAAGACTGAAAATTAAATGAGCTGTGAAAGAAAGAATTAATGCAAGAGGTAAAAATGACAAACAGTACAAAAAAGTTACAAGAGTTTCAACCCTTCCTGAAAATTAAGATGGACCAAATAGAAGATTAAGTTTGATAAGACAACAAGAAATCTCAAAAGCAAAATCACAGGGCGGCTAGGTGACATAGTGGGTAGAGCACTGGCCTTGGTGTCAGGAGTACCCTAAAAATCATAAAATTGAAAAAATAGAAGAAAATATAAAATATTTCATACAAAACCAATTGATCTAGAAAACATATCAAGAAGAAATAATTCATGAATCATTGGACTACCTAAAAGACATGAGTAAAAAAAATAATCTAGGCATCATATTTTTTTAAAAAATCTCAAAAGATGGGGCAGCTAGGTGTTGCAGTGGATAGATCACCGGCCCTGGAGCCAGGAGTACCTGGGTTCAAATCCAGCCTCAGACACTTAGTAATTACCTAACTGTGTGGCCTTGGGCAAGCCACTTAACCCTATTTGCCTTGCAAAAACCTAAAAAAAAAACCTCAAAAGAAAACTTCCCAAATTTCTTAGAACTAAAGGACAAAATAAAAATTGAAAGAAATCATAAAATGAAAACTCTCAAGAATGTTATGGCCACAATTTAGAATGCCCATGTCAAAGAAAAAAATTATTACAAGCATACAAAAAGAAAGAATTCAATTATCAAGGAACTGTTACAATTAGGATTACATAAGATTTAGCAACCACCTCTCTAAAGAAGCAGATCACTTATAATAATATTCCAGAAGACAAAGAATATAAGCTTATAAGCAAAAATAATTTAGGCAATAAAATTATATACAATCCTAGAAGGGATAAATATATCTCTTATTAAATAGAAGACTTCCCAGCATTCCTAATGAAAAGACCAAAGGTGCATTAAAAATTTTGATGTGCAAATACAGCTGTGAAGAGAAACCTAAAAGGTAAACAAGAAAAAAACAATAATAGGTTAAAAGTAAACTGTTTACATTCTAATAGAGGGAGATGATACATGTGTCCCATCATCAGAAATTATAGATTCTAATTAGACAGAAGAGCATTCTGTTGATCTTCAAAGAACAGAAAAAATTCTTCAAAGAACAGAAACAAATACTGATGATGCTCAAAAATATTTATAGCAGCTCTTTTTGTGGTGGCAAAGAATTGGAAATTGAGGGCATGCCCATAATTGAGGGAGCTGCTAAAGAAATTATGACCCAGGGGATGGCTAGGTGGTGCAGTGGATAGAGCACCAACCCTGGAGTCAGTGGTACCTGAGTTCAAATCCAGCCTCAGACACTTAATAACTATCTAGCTCTGTGGCCTTGGGCAAGCCACTTAACCCCATTGCCTTGCAAAAAAAAAAGTTATGACCCACTTACATTTGTAATTCTGCCTGATTTCAACTATGGAACAAGATGTCCCTCCCAGGATAAGCTCATCATTTCTATTGTAATCCCCACACTGCTGATTTAAGCCTAGATGTCAGTTCCTTCAGCCTTTTCTCCCTTCTGATTGGAGAACTGGAGAGTGGAGCTTTTAAACTTCTTCAAAATCTTTCCTTTTATGAACAGAAATTTTACTTTCAACTTTGCCTATGCAAGGTTTTAACTCCTTGGAATAGAATAAGGTTCTCTCCACTTACAGGGATTCACTGGTGTGTCCTCTGCCAAGCTCCCTCCTTTTGTGTGTTTCCTTATTAGATTATAATCTCCTTGAGAGCAGTATTTGTCATGCCTGTAAGTAATTAATGAATGTTTATTGAATTAAATTAATACATGAATATAAAGGAATACTATTATACTATCAGACATGATGAAGGGAATGATTTTATAAGAACTGAGGAAAACCTATATGGACTGATGCAAAGTGAAATGAACAGAACCAGGAGAACAATTCATATACTAACAACAAGAAAACAAACCACTTTGAAAGACTTAGGAATCAATGCAATGACCAACCATGATTCCAGAGGACTTAATGATGGAATATGCAACCTATTTCCATATAGAGAACTTATGGACTCAGGACAAAGATGAAGAAAGATTTTGTTTTGTTTTTTCAGATATGGCTATTTAGGGAATATGTTTTGCTATAAATGATTTTACTTTTTCTTTCTTCAGTGTGTGTGTGTGTGTGTGTGTGTGTGTGTGTGTGTGTGTGTGTATTGGTGGAATAGAGGCAGTGGGAGTGAAAAAAAGACATATTTTTACTAGTTAAAAAATTAATTTTATTTTAAAAAATAATTAGACTTCTGGCCAAGATGGGAGAGAAAAGATAGGCACAGTTCTAAAATCTCCTGATCTTTCCCCTTATATGATATGAAACAAACCTCTTAACAGAAATCCGATGAACAAAACCCAGAAAGAAAAGTCAGGAAACAGAACATCTTCCTCAGGATTTGTCTTCTGTAATCGTGGGTGAATCTGGGCACAGAGGGCAGACTCTGCTGGGAGTACCCACTGGGAGAGCTTGGGAGCCTGGATCAGCCACGGATTAGCCTGATTAGTGGCTGGATCCTGGGATCCTGAGAGCTCAGGAGCCTGAAGGCCCGAGAACCAGACCTGCTTGATCAGCGGTGGGGCTAGAGCCTGGTTGACTGAAGGCGCTTGGGTCAACTAGGGAGCAGAGGCATTGGTGTTGGCACTGACCCTCAGGAGCTTGCTGACAGGGCTAGGGGAGAGTTCCGGTGACATCCATGGGCTCCTCTGGTCCGGAGGAACAAAGACCACACCTCCATTTTGGCCAAACCCTCTTCCCAGAACAAACACAATTACAGACCTTCTGCTCCAGGCACAGGTGTGTGAGCAGCAGAACCACCCCAAATGACAACAGGAATGGTGATGACCTCACCCCAGGGTAAAGCCCACCATTGATTGAAGACAAAAGTAACAGCTTCAATCACTCCCTGCAGGCCAAGGGAGAGGGCCTCAATCAAGGTCACAGACACTCCAGAGAAAGCAACCAGCATTGGTCAGTTGGAGAAATTACACTGTGACCAAAACATCTAGCACCCCTACTGGCCATCTGGAGATATTACACTCAGTGAGTAAAGCCTCTAGGGATCCCAACACCAAACCTATGTGAACCAGTCCCTCCCCAACTCAAGGTCTTAGCAAAATGAAGAAAGGCCAATGAAAAGGAGGGTCCATAGAAAAATTCTTGGAAAGAAAAGTCCCTAACTCAGAGACCTAGAACCTCTGTGCTGGTCTCCAGCAAAGAAAGACTTCCTTGAAGAAATAAGGAAGGAGTTTAAAAATCAATTGGAAAATTTGGGTAAAGAAAACAAATCATTGGAAAATACATTTGGACAAATATAAAATGAGAATAATTCTCTCAGATCCTTAATTGGGCAAATGCAAAAAGAAAATAATTCTCTCAAAACCTCAATTGGTTAAAAAAATAAAATTGACCAATTGGAAAAGGAATTGCCAAAGGTAAATGATGAAACCTCTTCTCTAAAAAAAATAATGTAGTCTGTGGAAACTAATGACTTCATGAGACAGCAAGAGCCTATCAAAAACAAAAACAAAAAATAGAAAAAATAGAAGAAAAATGTAAAATACCTCATCAGCAAAACCACTGTTCTTGAGACTATATTGAGGAGGGACAACCTGAGAATTATTGGTCTTCCTGAAAACATTGAAGAGAACAAAAGCCTGGACGTAATATTACAGGATATAGTGTTGGAAAATTGCCCTAATATCATGGAACCAGAGGGCAAAGTAGTTATTTTTTTTTAGATTTTTTTTTCAAGGCAATGGGGTTAAGTGGCTTGCCCAAGGCCACACAGCTAGGTAATTACTAAGTGTCTGAGGTTTAATTTGAACCCAGGTACTCCTGACTCCAGGGCCGGTGCTTTATCCACTGCGACACCTAGCTGCCCTGCAAAGTAGTTATTGAAAGGATACATTGATCCCCTCTGGAAAGGGATCCTAAAATGAAAAGACCAAGGAATGTTGTGGTCAAATTCCAGAACTATCAGATAAAAGAGAAAATCCTGCAAGCAGCCAGAAAGAAACAATTTAAATACCAATGTGCCACAGTTAGGATTATGCAGAACCTGGCTGCATCAACATTAAGGGATTGAAGGGCCTGGAACTAGATATTCTGAAGAGCAAGGGAGCTTGGAATGGAGCCAAGAATCTACTATCCAGCAAAGCTAACCCTTCTTTTTTTTTTCATCAGTACCAAGTCACTTTATTGGGATGTAAATGGTAGTCATTTTTTGGTACAGATTATGAAAAGGTCAGATAACCAAAATATGCATGTACTGAAAGACAGCAGGAGTCTGGCCCACAGTTCCCAGGTGTGGGGGAAGCCGGGGTGGCTTAGCTCTCATGGTCACTGTCTCCAAGGGTGTGCTTGTCTAAAAGATATTCCACCATGCAAGAATCGGGCCCCCATCTTGTGCAGGTTGGTTATGTGATCACCCAGCTGTTTGATGGACTTGACCTGTTCGTCCAGGTAGTGGGTCTCGATGAAAAAGGGGAACTAACAGAAGGAAGAGAAAAAAGGAAAGGGTAAAGAAAGGGGGGGGTGGATATAGGAGGCCAAACACACTGAAGGGGGTGGTATTCAGAAACAAAACACTGGGGAATATAGATAAAGGGAAAAGGGGGGGAATGCAAACAGAGGGAAGATAGCAAGGAGGGCAATAAAGAGTTAGTAATTGTAACTTTGAATGTGAATGGGATGAACTCTCCCTTAAAATGTAAGTGAATAGCCAATTTGGATCAAGGTACAACATGGAAATAAAGTAAAGACTGACAGAGTGCTTTCCGTGGGGGTGGGGTGGGGGGAGGGAAGCAAGATTGGGGAGAAAACTGTAAAACTTAAATAATATCTTTAATAAAAATAAATTTTAAAAAATGTAAGTGAATAACAGAGTGGATTAAAAAAAAGAATCCTACAATATGCTGTTTACAAGAAACCCATTTGAAGCAGAGAGATACATATAGAGTGAAGGCAAAGAGTTGGAGCAAAATATATTTTGCTTCAGCTGAAGTGTAAAAAGCAGGTGTAGCAATCCTTATCTCAGACAAAGCAGCTGCAAAAATAGATAGCTTTAGAAGAGATAAGGAAGGAAACTATATCCTCCTAAAAGGCACCATAGACAATAAAGTAATTTCAATACTGAATATGTATGTACCCAATGGGATAGCATCCAAAAATTCTTAGAGGAGAAGCTGAAAGAACTACAGGAAGACATAGACAGCAAAACTCTACTAGTGGGAGACCTCAACCTTCTGCTCTCAGATTTAGATAAATTGAATCACAAAATAAGCAAGAAAGGAGTTAAGGAGGTAAATAGATTTTTAAAAAACCTAACAATGATAGACTCATGGAGGAAATTGAATGGGGAAAGAAAGGAATAAACCTTTTTCTCTGCAGTACATGGCACTTATACAAAAGTTGACCATGTACTAGGTCATAAAAACCTAATAATAAATTGCAGAAAGGCAGAAATAGTGAATACATCTTTTTTTTGGATCACAATGCAATAAAAATCATATGCAATATTGGACCAGGGAGATATAGAGCCAGAACTAATTGGAAACTGAATAACCTCATTATAAAGAATGAGAGGATCAAACAAGAAATTATAGAAAGAATTAATTCTTTCATCCTAGATAATGGCAATAATGAAACAACATACCAAAACCTATGGGATTCACTCAAAGTGGCTGTCAAGGGATATATTATATCTTTAAATGCTTATGTGAATAAATTAGAGAAAGAGGAAATCAATGAACTAAATATGCAACTAAAAAATTAGAGAAAGAACAAATTAAGACCCCCCAATTAAATACCAAATTAGAAATTCTAAAAATTAAAGGAGAAATTAATAAAATTGAAAGCAAAAAAATATTGAATTAATAAATAAAACCAAGAGTTGGTTTTATGAAAAACCAATAAAACTGATAAACCTCTGGTCAATTTGATTAAAAAAAAAAAGAAGAAAGCCAAATTGCTAGTATCATAAATGAAAAAAGGTGTACTCACCACCAATGAGGAGGAAATTCAGAATTATTTTTCCCAACTCTATGCCAACAAATTTGACAATCTAAGTTAAATGGACATATATTGACAAAAATATAAGTTGCCCAGGTTCAATGAAGAGGAGATTAAATACCTAAAGAACCCTATCTCAGAAAAAGAAATTCAACAAGCCATCATTGAACTCCCTAAGAAAAAATCTCCAGGGCCTCATGGATTCACAAGTGAATTCTATCAAACTTTTAAGTAACAATTGGGTCCAAATCTATATAAACTCTTTGGGAAAATAGGAGAAGACAGAGCTATGCCTAACTCTTTCTATGACACCAATATGGTGCTGATACCTAAACCAGGAAGAGTTAAAACAGAGAAAGAAAATTATAGACCTATCTCCCTGATGAATATAGATGCAAAAATCTTAAATAAAATTTTAGCAAAATGATTACAAGTTATCACTAGGATAATACATTTTGACCAAGTAGGATTTATCCCTGGAATGCAGGGTTGGTTCAATATTAAGAAAACTGTTAGTATAATTAATTGTATTAATAATAAACCTATCAGAAGTCATATGATTATATCAATAGATGCTGGAAAAGCTTTTGACAAAATACAGCACCCTTTCCTAACTAAAAACCCTCAAGAGTGTAGGAATAAATGGACTGTTCCTTAGAATAATTAGCAGTATCTGTCTGAAAACATCAACAAGCATTATATTCAATGAGGAGAGACTAGAGGCATCCCCAATAAGATCAGGGGTGAAACAAGGATGCCCATTATCCCCACTACTATTCAATATCGTATTAGAAATGTTAGCTTCAGCAATTAGAGAAGAAAAAGAAATTGAAGGAATTAGAATTGGGAAGGAAGAGACAAAACTCTCACTCTTTGCAGATGACATGATGGTATACCTAGAGAATTCCAAGAAATCGTTCGCCAAACTACTAGAAACAGTTAGCAACTTTAGCAATGTTGTAGGATATAAAATAAACCCTCATGAACCCTCAACTTTTCTATATATGACTAGCTAGATACAGCAAGAAGAGCTAGAAAGAGAAATCCCATTCAAAGTATCCTCAGATAATATAAAATACCTTGGAGTCTATTTGCCAAGGCAGACTCAGAAACTTTTTGAAAACAGTTACAAAACACTTCTCACACAAATTAAATCAGATTTAAATGACTGAGCAAACATCAACTGCTCATGTCAAGCTAATATAATAAAAATGACAATTCTACCAAAACTAAACTACCTGTTTAGTGCCCTACCAATCAAAATTCCAAAAAATTACTTTAATGATTTAGAAAAAGTAAGTTCATATGGAGAAATAAAAAGTCAAGAACTTCTAGGGGTTCAATGAAAAAAAAAGTGCAAAAGAAGGTGCTTTAGCCTTACCAGATCTAAAATTATATTATAAAGCATCAGTCATCAAAACTGTCTGGTGTTGGTTAAGAAATAGAGTGGTCAATCAGTGGAATTGACTAAGTGCAATAGCAGGAAATGATTATAGTAATCTGCTGTTTGATAAACCCAAAGAGTCCAGCTTTTGGGATAAATCTCTCTCTTCCTTAAAAACTGCTGGGAAAATTGGAAGTTACTATGGAAGAAACTTAGATTAGACCAACACCTCACACCCTATACCAAGATAAGATACAAATGGATAAAAAAGAATTATAACCATTCACCAATTAAGAAAGTCAAGCAATTTTTAAAGGAATACAAGATTTCTATAACCATTTTGGGGGAAAATGCACCATATCATTAATAATCATAGAACTACACATTAAAGCACTTCTGAAGTTTTGCATCATATCCATCAGGTTGGCAGAGCAAGCAAAAAGAGAAAATGACAAATGATGGGGGGACTGCAGGGAAATGAGCACATGGTTTTGCCACTGGTAGAGCCTTAAGTTGGATCAGCCATTTTAGAAAACAATTTGGAACTTAAAATAAAAGGTCACTAGCCTGTGCATGTTCTTTGTTTTAATGATATCACTATTTGACCCAAATATGGCAATGTAAAAAGGTCCATTTATTAAAAACAATTATATAAAAGCTGTTTCTGTAGGGGCAAAGAATTGGAAACTTAGAGGATACCCATCAATTGGGGAATGGCTAAATAGATGATGGCATATAATCGTGATGAACACTACTGTATGGTAAGAAATGAAGAGATAGTTTCAGAGTAATCTGGAAAGACTCAAATAAATTGATTCAAAGGTGAAGTAAGCAGAGTCAGTAGGATAATTTATACTCTGATATAGATATCAGAAGGGATTTAAAATTCTGATGAGTTCTGATCATTCCTAATTCCAGAGAACTCATGATGAGGAATGTTGCCTACCTTCTGACTGAAAAATGAATGAATAATGTGCAAAATGAGATACACATTTTGGATATGGCCAATGTAGGTATTTGTTTTGCTTCTTCGTGGTTATTTCTTATAAGCATTTTGTATTTCTTTTCTTTTTTCTTTTTGAGTTAGAATAAATGTGAAATTACTTGAAAAATATTGTTAAATGATCCTTTTACCTCACCCAGAAATAGGTAGTCATATATATATATATATATATATATATATATATATATATATATATATATATATATTTAGGTTTTTGCAAGGCAAATGGGGTTAAGTAGCTTGCCCAAGGCCACACAGTTAGGTAATTATTAAGTGTCTGAGACTGCATTTGAACCCAGGTACTCCTGACTCCAGGGCCAGTGCTTTATCCAGTGCACTACCTAGTCACCCCAGTGGTCATTTATTAAGGTCAGTCCAAGTTTATTGATAAATGGAGCAGAGTTTGCCTTGAGACTAGCCTGTCACCCTTAATCCCTACACCTGGAACACTGCTAGGCTGAGTCAATCTCTAGGGATCTAATCTCCATATTCTATAGACCCTTTCTAAACATTCTTTTAAAAATAATCAAAGGACAAAATTATGTATGAATGGAGTTCTGTCAATTTTTTTTTTTTTGGTAAAGCAATGGGGTTAAGTGACTTGCTCAAGGCCACACAGCTAGGTAATTATTAAATGTCTGAGGCTGGATTTAAACTCAGGTCCTCCTGACTCCAGGGCAGGTGCTCTATCCATTGTGCCACCTGGCCACCCCTGAGTTCTATCCATTTTAAAGCACTATAAAGGTAGCACAATGTATAGAATATTGGGCTTGGAATCAGGAAAATGTGTTCAGATCCAACCTCAGACACTTCCAAGGTGTGAGACCCTGGGCAGGATATTTAATCTATTTGCCTTAGTTTCCTCAATTGTAGAATGACAACTAAAAAATTGGGATACCTACCTCTTATGCTGTGAGGATTAAATGAGATGAGTTATAATGCTTAGCATATATTAAAGACTATATTAATGTTTACCTAGTGGTAGTAGTTTGAGGCCCATCATACATGATGTCATACACCTTTAAAACAGATTAATTTGGATTGCTCATCTGGCTGAATTTTTCTATATTTGACTTGTGGAAGAATATGAAAATTGCAAGGTAAGGAAGTGGCTTTGTGTAAAACAAAAATCATTGAGCGTTTGTGCTGAGTTGAGTCCACTCTCTCCTCCACCTCTCATCTCCATTTCCAGGCCAAAATCATTGATGATCAGAAGGAAGGCTTGAGACCCTGTGAAGTCTTTACCCCTAAGAAAAGTTTCCATCATTCACTTGCTGGAGCAGAAAAGATGGTTTTCCCTTTTTGATAAAGATGAAGAACCACTTGGAGCAGAAGGGATTTTCCACTTCAGTTCAATCTATTAAATACTTGGAGGGTGCTCTGTGTCTAGCTTTGTCAGACCTCAGAGATCATATGGCAAAATCTTCTCATTTTTAAAGCTGAGGAAACTGAGGCCAAAAGAAATATAATGACTCATAAACAGTTAGCAAAGTCAGAACTCAAACTCAGATCCTATGGTTTCTGTATGGTTTCACCTTTTTAAAATTCCCCCATAGATTATATGGTTGAATTATTGTGCTTACTTTGCAAAAAAAAAATGGAATTCAGAGAACATGAGTCACTTGTGCCAAATGTACTTGGGACAGTGGGCAGGATTTTCAGGAAAATGTGCTCTATCACTGGCTTTTATTCTTTTTATGTGATAATCTCTATCCTGGAATAAACATCAACAAGGGCTTTATGGTTGTCCCAGGACCCAATGAGAATCCAACCACTGGACCTTTTAGCTCTGTATGCCTATTGTTTCATTTCCCATTTGTCTTAAGCTGGTAAACAGAATCGGGGGAGTCCTTAGATTCAAGTTGCCCAATGTCTCATCTAGGAAGTACATAGAATAAACCCAGGAATAACAGGTTCCTGCCCTTTGTCAGTTTCAGGAATCATACCCCAACATGATGCTCAAGTTCCTTGCCAATAAAGGCAGCTTGGGCCAAAGGAAAATAAAATCTGGTGCATCAAGAAAACATTGGTTTAGTTGGGGGATCTGAATCTGTTACTTAATCAAAGGAAAATGCAACATTAGACTCTGATGTAACCTTTAGGAAAGGTCCTTGACCAATAGCTCATTAGGTCTACCCAACCTTAGGCAAGTGACCTTACCTACTTTTATAAGGAAGGAAGCATTTGATAGGCATCTAATATGTATTAGGCATTGTGCTTAGAGTTTTACAAATATTATCTCATTTGATCTTTATAACAATCCTGGGAGGTAGATACTATTGTTATCCACATTTTTATTGCTGAGGAAATTGAGACAGACCATAAGGGTGAATTTGAAATCAATTTCCCTCTCTCTTGACTCAGCACAATTCACTGTACCACCCAGCTGTTACTCAGTGTTTTTATCTATAAAAATGGAGTATTGGACAAGGTCTATTCTATTGAGACAGAGCCAAGATGTTTGAGTAAAGGTAGGGACTCATTTGAGTTCTCCCAAATTCTTCTCTAAACAACTTTAAAATAGCACTTCAAAACTGGAGTGATAGGATCAACAAAAGGGCAAGGTGAAACAATTTTCAAGCCCAAGACAATTTAGAAAGTAAATGGGAAAGGTCTGTGTCATTAGAGTTAGAGTAAAGTACAGTCCAGCACAGGCAAGCCATGGGGGTGACTGACCTAGAAAGAACACCAAGGAAAAATAATTTAACAATTATTGGACTACCTGGAGGCCATGACATTTTTAAAAAGAGCATAGGCATTGTATTTCAAGAAATTATAAAGGAAAACTGTCCTGATAATCTATAACCAAGGTCAGCTAGGTGCTACAGTGGATAATGTGCCCACCCTGAAGTCAAAAGGCCTGATTTCAAATCTGACCTCAAAAATTTAACTAGCTTTGTGACATGAACAATTTAATTCACCCGGTTTGTCTTAGTTTCCTCATCTGTAAAATCAGTTGAAGAAGGAAATGGTAAATCACTCTAGTGCCTTTGTCAAGAAAAACCAAAATAGGGGTCACAAAGAGTCAGACATGGCTGAAATAACCCAACTACAACAATCCTAGATCTAGAGGGTGAAATGAAAACTGAAAGAATCTACCAATGGAGATCCCAAAATGAAACTTCCAGAATACTATAGTCAAATTCCAGACCTTCCATATCAAGAAGAAAAAATTACAAACAATCAGAAAGAAACAATTCAAATATTGTGAAGCCACAATCAGGATAATATAGGACTTAGCAGCTTCTATGTTTAAGAACAGGAGGGCTTGAAAGATGATATTCTAAAGAGCAAAGGAGTTAGAATTGCAACTAAATATTACCTATTGTATGCTAAGCACTGAGATAATTGCTGGAAATACAAATAATAAAAAAGAAAAACAATCTCTGACCTCAGGGAATCTACAATTTAATGTGGAAAGTCAACAAAAACTAAATAATAATGACAGCTAATATTTATATTGCAGAGAGAGAGGAAAGAATAAATGGGAAGGGGAATGGAATGGAGGGAATTACACAGCAATCTTATCTATGAAATACACAGCAATCATATCTGTGAAAAATTTCTATGATAAAGGCTTCATGGAAAACTGAGTCAATTTTATCAGCATTCAAATAATTTCTCAATTGACAAATTGTCAAAAGATGTGAACAGGTAGTTTGAAGTCATATAAAGTCATATAAAAATGCTTTAAGTCATTATTGGTTAAAGAAATAGAAACTAAAACCACTAAAAGGTACCACCTCATACTTAATCGAGTTGGCTAGGAAAATGACAAATATTGTAAAGTAATGCTGGCATGTTTAGGGAAATTTGGTATACTTAAAACAATGTTGGTAGAGTTGTGAAAATTTATCCAACAATTCTGGAGAAAAAATTTTGAACTATGCCCAAAGGATTATAAAACCATGCAAACCCTTTGACCCAGAAATATTGCTACTATGTCAGTCTCTCAAAGGACTCAAAGAAAAAGAAAAGTATATATATATATATATATATATATATATATATATATATATATATATATATATATATAATTATAATGGTTCTTTTTGTGATGACAAAGAATTGGAAATTGAGGAATATGCCACAAGTTACGGCATATAATTGCAATGGAATACCATTGTGTTATAAGAAATGACAAGCAGGATACTTTCAGGAAAAACCTAGAAAGTCCTAGATGTGCAGTCTGAGAACTGAGACAGATGGGAAATTCCCAGAAATCTATTCCTGGGGAAAAATTTGAGGGGATGACCTTAGCATGGCTTAAGTTAGAATCTTCTTGATTCATTTTCTTCAGGTAGCTATTTCCTTTCTGAACAGGAAATTTCCCAACCTAGGTAATCCTGAGCCTTGCTTTTGAAACCTTGTGACTACATGATTGATTGTTATGCCTCAAATCAAACAGGGCTAAGGCACTTTTTCTCCTGTTACTGTATATGTCAAGTCAGTCCACCCTTCAGGAATATGTTTTGACATCATGAAAAACTGTGTCCCTCTCTTTCCATTCATAGCAAATTTCTTTTTTATAAGGGAAAGTGTATAGTAGAAATTTTGTGAGTATAATACAAAAACTATTAATTGATTGATACTGAAACATCTCTGTTACTATAATAGCATGCAAGTATGAAAAATCTGAGAGTTTTTACTTGTGATCAAATTATATATAGCAATGATATCTTCGTAAAGGAGGAATTAGACAAAATAAGAAGAAAAAAGTGTAATATGAAAGTGTTCTAATTAAATGGGAAGGCAAATTTTGAGAAAGCAACAAGATCTCATTTTTTTCTCTAAGAACTATATGCATATGTATATATGACTGGTTTCCAAATGTATCTAGCAAGAAAATTCAGTCTTGGATTATGTTGTAGTAATAAATTTTTGAAATTGCATTAAGCATTTATATATAAATTTGCATTAATAATTATAAAGTAAAATTATTTACCCATTTTAAAATCACCTGATAATTTAAAAAAAAATTCAAATTAAAAATTTAAAAACAAATTTTGAAAAAACTGCTAATTGTTTTTACATGTGATTGGAAAAAATATATATGCATACATATACATTCATACATAGATACGTGCATATATACATATATATATATATATATATATATATAAGTTCAATTTTATCTCCATGTTATATTTTAGATTTTTTCAGTGCCAACTTGTGTGATATCTTGTGTTCAGTTCCCGAGGAGATAAAAATATGAGAGACATTTAATGATTCCCCCCCAAAAGTATCACTGAAATATTTAAATACACAGAAGAGACTTAGAAAAATGTTTGGAAGACAGACAAATTTGAAATTAATATTTATTATATTCTTTTTTGGGGGGGGGTTTGCTTTGGGTTTTTTTGCAAGGTAGTGGAGTTAAATAACATGTGCAACAGAACACAGTTAGTAGATATAAAGTGTCTGCTCCTGACTCTAGGGCTGGTGCACTATCCACTGTGTCACCAAGTATATTTAGTATATTTCTTCTTAAAGTATATTTTTATATTCTTTATATTCTTATTTATATTATATTCTTAAAGTATATTTAGTATATTTCTTCTTAAAGAAGGAAGTCATAGGCAATAAAGTCACAACTTCATAATACATCCTCTTTTTCTAATTCCTTGCATATGGTCATTTTATTGGTGTTTTTTGAATTCTAAAAACCCAAAATATTAAAAAGCAATTATAATACCTGTAGGGTTTTAAGGTTTGCAAAGCATTTTACACATTATCTCATTAGATCCTCCTAACCACTGCATGAGGAAGGTGCTGTTCTCATCTTCATTTTGTTTTTATCTCATTTTACAAATGAGGAAACAGACTGAAAAAGGAGAAGTGACTTGTTCATGATCACAAGGTTAGAAAATGCCTGAGGTAGACTCAGATCTTTCTGATTCCAGGTTGAACACAGATTCTCTTGACTAGTGAGATCAAAGTTAAATATAAATGAACACCTGAAGGTACATACTGATTTAGCAAACCACAAATTAATACTATCCATGTTGTACTGTATTTTTATTTATTTTAAAAATATTTCCCAACCATATTTAATCTGGTTTGGACCCATTTGTGAATGTCTGTGTTTAAATATTTCAGTGACCTTTTGGGGGGGGGTGATCATTAAATGATTTTGTCATATTTATAACTATGAAGTAAAATTATTTACCCATTTTAAAATTATCTGATAAGTTTTTAAAAAGACAGAAGAATTCAATAAGAACTAGCATAAGATACCATGCAAAGTTGCCACTTCAACCTAAAATATGCTGTTCTTTTTAAAAAATTTATTTTATTTTTTTCAATCACATGTAACTTTTCCAATTACACATAATTTTTCCAATCATGTGTTGACTTTGGGAAATAACAGTCAAGTTTTCTACTGCTTGAACCAGCTACATTTTAATATGATTTTCAGTGTCTTTCCTCAGATCTTTAAGATCTCTTTCTTGTTTTTTTTGTCATGGTGCTGTTTGACATTTGTTCATAGACTTCTTGAGGTTTTTAACCACATGCTGATATGTCTGCACTGGGACACCTACTTCTAAATTCACTCTCAGTAATATTCTCCTAATGGAAGATAAGACTTAGACAAAGATAAAGGTAAATCAGAGCATCTAAAGTGAATGAGAGGCACATTTAGGAGAGGAGGGAGAGAGAGAGCAATCCAGGAAGGCATTTTGGGAGACAGGTCACTGGGGCTGATGCTTGAGGAAGAAGCAGAAATCAAAAACTCTCTTATTCTAACATATCTCTTTGAGCAAACCACCTATGGGGCAATTCATCATAACACCATGCTGCCCAACCCTTCTAAAATCATTTAATAAAATTCTTACAGGTGAATTAGAATGGAAAGTTCAGTGCTCCATGCTGGAAAGTATGTGAGACCCAAGCAAGACCCATTCCCATTGTACAGGTAACTAGCATGCATTGCTAATAATTCATGTACCACTGTGAAGTCTTTGAGTCAGTAATTAATGATCTTCTCTGACCCTGCTGCTTTCCTGAGATGTTAGAATATCAGTCTCTCTTGACCTACCTATTGTGGGGTTTAGCTTGGGCTTTTTTTTTTAATGAAGAGTGCGCAAGCTTTCTCTATCTCCTTTGATCCAACTTTTGTTTTACTTGTGTTGCTCTGCTTACAATCATATGGATGCAATCATATAGATGTCTATAAATGTTACATCTCCTCCTGTTTTGGAGATTCTCTCTCTGTTAACCACAGATGGGTGTGGGCCTTACCCTTCATAATGTATACTAATAGAACTGGCAGAGAGCTCTAAACTAAGACCCCAAAGAACCCAAGTCTGGATTTATAAGACTGAGAATCCCCACCAGTCCTTTTGGGATCTCAGGGGATTAAAAACACTTCAGCTTTATTCATTTAAATCTCTCTCTCTCTCTCTCTCTCTCTCTCTCTCTCTCTCTCTCTCTCTCTCTCTCTCTCTCTCTCTTTCTCTCTCTCTCTCTCTCTCCCTCTCTCTCTTGCCTCTATAGGAGTTTTTGATTACTGTTGAATCTTGTACTTTGCTCTTCCCTGCTTTGCCTCTTAATAATAATACTTTAACCCTTGGCCTTTTTTACACTCAATTACTGATAGAGGGAAGCTAACATTTCTGATCTGTTTTTGTTTTTTGGATTCTCTATAGATTTCTTGCCTTTAATTGGGAAAGCAACAGTCAAGTTTTCTCCTGCCTGGACCAGTCACACTTTCATGTGATTTTCAGTGCCTTTCCTCAGATCTTTAATATCTCTTTCTCATCTCTTCTATCATGGTGGTATTTAACACTTGTTCATAGGGGTATTTGCTTAATTAACGGGGGGGGGGGTACCTAGAACTTTTGTTTTCTGAAATGTATTTGATTTCCTTTGTCATCATGTATATTTTATTTCATACATTTAAAAACTTTATTTTGAGAAACGACCAGTCCTTAGGCTTCATCAGATAACCAGAGGGGTCCTTGACATAAAAAGGTTAAGAATGCCTGCTAATAATTCCATCTTTCTTCCTGCAGTTTTCACCATGGCAACAACTGCTGTATATTCTGCTCTATGAAACCTGAAATGTTTTTGCCTTCTATCAAATAATGTGGAAGAACAAATTTGTTCATGAGGTTTATTAGCAAATTTCAGCTTTTAAAAATTAATCTGTTTTGATGTAATCGGTCTCCTAGTTATATTTATGCAATCAAACTCAATTTATCCTGTATATTTTGTTGGTGTATCATTTTTCACATGTTGTTTCTTTCATTAGACTTTTAGCTCTTTGAGAACAGGGTTTGATTTTTTTTTTGCCTTTGTCTCCATCAATTAGTCCATCAAAATATATCTATTAAGCATCTGTTCTATGACAAACAATGGGACAAAATCTGGGGATATAAAGAAAAGTAAAAGATAGCCCCTACCCTCAATGAGCATATAATCTGAAGGCAGAGGCAGCAGGCAAACAAATATATACAACAAGCTATAAACAGGATAAATAGGAAGTTATCAACAGAAGGAAGGTATTAGGATTAAGAGGAAATGGAAAGGTTTCCTGATGAGCATGGAGTTTTAGCTGAGACTTAAAATGCCCCCTATGCTTAGCATGGAGCCCAGCCCATATTAGACCCTGAATTATTAACTGAAAAGAGGCTTTTTGGAATCCTAATCTAAGTATTCACTCTCCCTTTCAAAATATTTGTAATATCAGCTCCATTTGCTTCATTTTATAATTTCAGGAGTTTACAGTCAGCTTCTCAATGATTTCAGGTTTTTCAAGTTTTCTTTCACACTTTGAAGCACCTCAGGGTATGCCCTATTTCAACTAATCTAGGCATAGAGATTGTAGGACCATTACATAGCACAGCTGCAAGAGTCAGGAAAGCCTGAGTTCAAATCTGATATTCCTATGATTGGAGAGCATGAAAGGAGGGACCTTCAGGCCAAGAATACATGTGGTCATAGAAAGTTGTATTGCTACCACTGTCTAGAGCCTGATGTCCCCAGCAATGTTATTATACTGTTATCTGCTAACACTGTGTCTCTCTTTTCTCTCTCTTAAGATTCAGGTGTTGTCAATCTTTTTGTTAGGTGACTATCTACACTTTCAACTGGTGGTAACTCTGTGGGCATCTTTTTTTTGGATTTTTGCCTAGGGGCACACAACTAGGTAATTATCAAGTGTCTGAGGCTACATTTGAACTCAGGTCCTCCTGCCTCTAGGACTGGTGCTCTATCTACCTACCTGCACTTTCTGTTGGGCATCTTTAACGGTGGTGTGGTTGCTCTGTGGTTTTCTCTGTCATCATCAGATTCCTGTGGCCATCTTTGTTACTACTTGTGGGGGTTGGGGGTAAAGGGGGTAATAGCTATTAAATTAGCCCCCTTCATGATACATGGGCTCTGACATTACTACTGAACCCCTGAATCAAATTTTCAGAGAGAGACCAGAAGTTGGAAGAACAACTGCTGCTATGGGGTTACGTTGCTTTGACTGATGATTTAATGACCCAATTAGATAGATAGATAGATAGATAGATAGATAGATAGATAGATAGATAGATAGATGGATATATAGATGGATAGATGGATATATAGATGGATGGATAGATAGATCTATCAATATATCCAGCCCAAACTTTGGCCACACTTCACCCCAGCTAACTTTCTAATATGGAGCCCTCTCACTTTTGCTGCTGCTTTGCCCCTCTCCCAATCCCAATCAAACTTCCTCCTCCTAAATTTCTATCTCAAATTTTGCTAAATAGAAACCAAAATGGCTTGCCAAACAATTGCCTATGACTCCCCTAAATTCTGTGACTTTTTTCTTTTTTTTGATATTTTCTTTTTATTTTTCCATCTACAAATTATGAAAGACTTTCAACATCCATTCACCTGTGTATTCATAAATACACATTTTCCATCACCCTCCCTTTTCATTACCCCATCACCCTTCAGTGGCAAACAGTTTGGTAAAAGTTGTACATGTACACCCACATGTTAATGTCCACATATTAGTCATTTTCTGTATGAAGAATTAGGATCAAAGGAAAAGAGAGAAAACCATGGAACAGGAAGGAAAAACATGAGAAGGTTTTAAAAAAAAGTAAACATAGAAACCATTCAGATTCTGTGGTTTTGTAGATAGCATTGTTCAAAACAGGTCTCTCAGTGTTTTCCTTGATCTCTAAATTATTGAGAGGAGCTGCATCCATCATAGTTGATCAACTCACATTGTTGTTGTTAATGTGTACAATGTTCTCTTGTTTCTGCTCCCTTCACTCACTAGCTACTACATTCTGAGGCCAGCTCTCTATCCACTATACCATATTTAATCCCTTCCTCACTTGGAGTAAAGTCATAAAATGCAAGGGTTGGAAATGATTTTAGAGCTAATTATATAGTTCAATTCCCTCATTCTATATAAGGGGAAACTGAAGTTATTTCAACTCTTGCTATTTCCCTGACATTCCATCTTCTGACTTTTCTGGCTTTGCACAGTTTATTCCCAAGACTCTGGAGTGGACCCTTTTTTCCTCTTCTCTAAACTTCCTCTTTACACAGCTTCCATGGATTTGATTACTATCTATGCAGATGACTCATATATCCACACATTCAAAATGGAACTCATTATCTTTCCTCAAAAAAAAAACACAACCATCTTTTTAATTTCTTTACATCTATCAAGAATACCATCAGCCTTACAATCACTAGATTTAGCAACCAGAGTCATTCTCAACTCTCCACTTTTCCTCACCTCATTGTCACCTCAAATTCAGTCAATGCCCAAATCTTTATTTATTCATTTATTTATTTATTGCATTTAAAATCTTTGTTCTCTTTTTTTTAGGCACAAGTCAGATTTTTAATTCTGTCACAAGTAATCTTTGTGTTTGTGTGCTGTGCTGTGCTGTGTGTGTGTGTGTGTGTGTGTGTGCTTTAGTCTCTATTCCGATTCCATCAACTCTTTCCTTAGGATTGATAGCATTCTTTGTCATAATTCCAAAAGAGAAATTGCTTCAATGTTTTTCCCATAGCTGCTATTACTAGCTGTATTTCCCTCCATCCTAGTCCCCCCACTACCATTTATTCCATTCTCTCTCTCTCTCTCTTCCCTCTCCCTCCCAAAGTGTGTTGTATCTGATTACCTTCACCCATGATCTTTCTTGTCTTTAATCCCCTACATCCTACTGTCTCTCTTTTCACCTGTCCCCTTTCTCCTATCCCATTCCTCTGCTATTTTCCCGTAGGGTAAGAAAGAATTCTTTCAATTGAGCATGCAAGTTTTTTCCTCTCTCAACCACTTTTGATGAGAGAGAAGGCTTACTCACTCCCTCCCACCTTCCTCCTTCTACTCCATAGCAAGAACTTTTTCTTGCCTCTTATATGTGAAATAACAATCAGCTTCTCAATCTCCTTTCCATTTCTCCCAGTGTATTCATTTCTTGCCCATTAAATCCATCTTTATAATATAGTATGCCTTCATATTCAGCTCCTTCCTGTGCCTTGTCTATATATACTCCTCCCTACTGCTCTATTAAATGAGAAGGATCATATGAGTTATCAGTATCATCTTCCCATGCAGTTAAACATCACTGAGTTCCTCATAATTTGCCCTTCCTGTCTATGCTTCAAGTGAGTCCTGTACTTAAAGATCAAACTTTCTGTTCAGCTCTGGTCATTTCAACAGGGAAGTTTGAAAGTCCCCTATTTCATTGAATCCTCATCTTTACCCCTGAAATGTTCAGTTTTGTTGAGTAGTTGCTTCTTGGTTATAATTCAAGCTCTTTTGTCTTCTGTAATATCATATTACAAGTACTATGAGTCCTTAATGCAGAAGCTGCAAAATCTATTATCCTGGTTGTAGCTCCACTATATTTGAATTGTTTCTTTCTGATGGCTTGAAATAATTTTCCCTTGACTTGGACATTCTGGAATTAGACTATAATATTCCTGGGAGTTTTCATTTTAGGAGGTGATTGGTGTATTCCCTCAATTTCTATTTACTTTTTGCTTCTAGCATATCAGGGCAATTTTGATGGATTATTTCTTAAAAAAATGAAGTCTAGGCTCTTTTCCTAGTCATAACTTTCAAATGGTCCAATAATTTTTACATTATCTCTCCTGGATCTGTTTTCCAGGTCAATTGTTTTTCCAGTGAGATATTTCACATTTTCTTCTCGTTTTTTCTTTCTTTTGATTTTTTATTGTTTCTTGATTTCTCACAAACTCATCAGCTTCCCTTAGCTCCATTCTATATTTGAAGGAACTATTTTCTTCAGAGAGCTTTTGTATCTCCTTTTCCATTTGACCATACTTTTTAAGGCACTCTTCTCCTCATTAGCCTTTTGGACAGTTTTTCCATTTGATATAAAGTGATTTTTAAGATGTTATTTTCTTCAGTATATTTTGGTATCTCCTTCACCAAGCTACTGACTTGCTTTTCATGATTTTCCTGCATTACTCTCATTTCTCTTCCCATTTTTCCTCTACCTCTTTTTCTTGATTTTCAAAATCTTTTTTTTTGAGTTCTTCCATAGCCTGAGATCAACTAATATTTTTCTTGGAGGTTTTGGAAACAAGAAACTTTGACTTTATTTTCTACTGAGTGTATATGTTGATCCTCCATAGGGTCAAAGTAATTGTCTATGGTCAGATTTTCTTTTTCTTGAGTGGCTTATTTATTTCCCCAGTCTATGATTTGATTTTAAGTCTTTGCTGGGATGGGACTCTGCTTCCAGGGGGAGGATGCACTGTTCCAAGATTTTGAGGGTCTTTGCAACTTTCTTTAGGGACACCCACCAGGGATCTCAATTCCTTCAAGTTCTTATGAGAATTTCTAACTGCTCTCCTGGCCAGTGCTCTGATCTGTGGATGATCCCAAGCACTCCCTTCTGTCCTAGTGAGGAGGGTTCACTATGATAGTAAAACTCCTTTTCCTGAAATTGGAACCCAGCAGCAGCCTGGATCTGAGCACAGGCAAAGCCACAGAATTCTGTCTCAGGGACAGATAACAGAGAAACCTCTGTGATCTCCTGTGACCCCCATACCTTCAAAGGGCTAAGTGCTCTGGAAGCAATTGCTGAGTGGGTCCCCCAGGGCTGCTCCTGGTTCCCAAGGCCTGGCCTGGGCTGAGACTTGTGCTAGACTAGGCTCCACTCTCACTCTGATGCAGTAGAATTTTCCCTGCTGAGCTTCCAAGTTGTCCTTGGCAATATCTGAGTTAAGAGGTCTGGAAACTGTCACTGCCTGCATAGATCCAGACTACCCCAGGGATCCAGGCATCCCACGGGCTGTTCCTGGATGATTGGACCTGGTTAACTCCTGTGTGTCCAGGGTTGCACTGTGGCCCTTTCTAACCCTGGTGTAACAGACCTTTCCCATGAATCTTCCAAGTTGTCTTGGGTTAGGAAATTGTTTCACTTAATCTTTCTAAGAGTTCTGCCACTCTAGAAATTGTGGTCTGGGGGAGAGCTTGTGAGAATTACTGCCTCCACTCCACCATCTTGACTCTGCCCCATCCCTGTGACTTCTAAGATCAAAACACAGTTACTCCTCTACAGTTTTTATCTTGCCCTATTAGAATATAATTTCCTTGAGGGCAACAAGCAATAGCCAATGGGAAATTGTGAGCTAATAAGAAATCTAGTCTTTTGATACTTTCTTCCTAATGTCAACTCAGAGTCCTCAGACCAAGTCAATGTTTTGATTGAAGGTTAACAACATTCCTTTAAATTTCTGATAAATTTCTGAATGTTGTTTGTATCCTAAAATCTCTTTTTCGGGGGACTCTACCTAAAGAATACTCCATGGGAACTGCATAGTGACTTGAAAGACAGGGCTCCTATGATGTTTTCTGATCAACATGGAAATGAATATATGATCAATGACAAAAGAATGAGGTGGAGCCTGTAGAACCATTAGCTTCAGCCCTGTTCCATAAATTTAATTTCCTTTTATTCTCTGGATCTGCTACAACAGTTAGTACTTGTGCAATATTATTGCCAACTCTTCTTTTTATTCTTATTCTATCTGTTTTACAGGGTTGCTTTGAAAAAAGCTCATTATGAACATTAAAGAACTATAAAAATGTTAGCCATTTTTATTATAACTAAAAATAATTATTCTTCTTAATTATCATTATTATTGATAGGAAATCACACATGATTAGGAAAAAGCAGTCAGGTACAAACTAAGCATATATTAACACTTAACACCATATACTGAGATAAAATGGATATATAATATATATAAGATGAAGACAAATGGATCTATAATTTAGACATAAAGAGAAACATCATAAACACATTAGAAGAGCCAAAAAAAGGGTTTACCCATAAGATCTATAGATACAGAAGAAGCCATAACTTCTAGAGAGAAATATTTAAGATAAAATGTGCAGTTTTTAAAGTTTTTGCATTAAAAACCCAATTCAGCTAAAATTAAAAAGGAAGCAGGTGGGAAATTTTTTGAAGAAAATTTATGTGGTCAAAAATATCATTTCTAGATATATAAGGAGTTGATTCAAATTTATATGAGTCTTTTTCATAAATAATAAATGAATAGGTAGTTCTCAGGGGAAAAATTGAAGTTATCTGTCTGAATCCATATAAGAAATGATCTAAATAACTAAAAATCATTAAAATGCAAATTAAAACATTCCTGACATTTGATTTCTTACCCTATCTTAACACTTCCAAAGTTACCAAAAAGGAAAATAAAAAAATTAAGGAAGAACTAGAGAAAAACAGTAGTCCAACCTTTCTGAAAAGCAATTTGGAAATCGCCAAAAATTTTTAAGCTATGCATACTCTATGATCTATTGATATTATAGTAATAGTATCCTACCAATGTCCTAAAGAGATTAAAGAAAGAATAAAATGTCCCATATATACAAAAACATTTATAGTAGTTTTTTTAATAATGAAGAAACTAAGAGGTGCTCATAAATTAAGGACTGACTATACAAAGTCATAGATTGTACAATCAATAGAATACTTATGTCTTAACAAATGATGAAAAGGATTGACAAAAATCAGAAGCATTAATTGGGTAATAACTGAACGAGTTGTGATATGTGATTATAATGAAATATTATTGTGATATAAGAAAGAATGATCAGGATGGTTTCAAACACTTGGAAAGACTTACGTAAACTGATTCAAAGTGAAGTAAGCAGAATCAGGAGAACACTGTATATAGAATCAGCAATATTGTACAATGAACAACTGAGAATGATATAGTTTACCTCAATAATACAATGATCCAAAATGGTTCCAATAGACTCATGATGAAAAATGCTATCTGCCTCTGAAGGAATAATTGATAGCATTTGAATACATATTGAAACATAATATTTCTCACTTTCCTTTTTTTATTTTCCTCCACAAAATCACCAATATTTTACATGATTGCATATAGATAGTATATCATATTTCTTGCCATCTCAGTGGGGTGGAGGAAGGGATAGAATTTGGAACTCGAAACTTAAAAAATAATGAATGTTAAAAATTGTTTTTACATACAATTGGAAAAAATTTTAAATAAAAAAATGTGCAAAGAATTACAAGATTGACACTAGAGTGATATGATAGAACCAAGAGAACAATTAATACAATATTAACATTCTACAACTTTGAAAGACAAGAGCTCAGAACAATGAAATTATCAACAATTCCAGAGTACAAATGATGAAATACACTTAATGTATTGTTGAATTGTTTCAGCTATGGGCAACTCTTCCTGACAAATTTGGAGGTTTTTGGGCAAAGATGATTTGCTATTCCTTCTCCAGATCCTTTTAAAAATGAAGAACTGAGGCAAAAATGGTTAAATGACTTACCCAGAATCACACAGCTAGTAAGTTTCTGGGGTTATATTTGAACTCAGGTCCTCCTGACTAGAATGAGGCATATCTTTTTGGGCATGGCCAAAACACTTTTGGAACATTATTTTGCTTGATTGTTCTGGCTTTCTTTAAATTCCAACTAAAATCTCACCTCCTACAGGAAGTCTTCCCTAAATCCTCTTAACTCCAATGTCTTCCCTCTGTTAATTATTTTCTATATTTCCTGTATATAGCTTCCTTTGTAAATATTTGTTTGCATGCTGTCCCCTCCTATTAGATTTGTTAACTGAAAAGAAAATTATTAATTGACAAATTTTACCATATTGTGCATGTTATGATTAGAGCTAAAATCTATCATTTATTCCAAAAGTGTCATGTTGCATCTTTTTTAGTTTTCTGATCTGGAAAATGGGGATAAATAAGGTCTGCAGTAACTTCCTCATAGGGATAATGGATAGAGGGTGCACTGTTACTGTAGAATATGGAATATCTAGACTGTAGAGATACATTTCAAGTGTCGAATAATCATCTTAAGACTGTTGATAACAGCACTTCTTCATTTATTAAATGCTGCACATTTCCAAGTATCTTTTCAATTGAACAAGTGTTTATTTATGGAGCATCTCTGTGCTAAGGAATTATCAGCAGTCCTCCATTCATCTCTTCTACATCTTGAAGGAGACAAACCATGAGTGAATATCGACTTCAGGGGGGAACCAGAGTATACTCAGGAGCCCTATGTCGGAATCCCAAATATACTGGTGGCTTATTAGCTTTGTCAGCTCTGACACTTCTTTGTGACTTAGTTTGATCAAAGAAAAGAATTGCCAAGGGGCAGCAAACTACAGGACAAGGGTCAAATTCAGTTGTGGCCTATTTTTTATATAGTTTATTTTTTATTTTATTTTTTACCCCAGCTTCATGCAAAAGCAAGTCTCAACATTTACTTCTGAAACTTTTGAGCTCTTCCAAATTCTCTCTCTTCCTCCCACCCCACTCCTCCCACATTGAACAAGTCAGTCATTTGGTGTAGGTTAAAAAGACATTACTTCAATAGTCATGTTGTAAAAGTAAACATAATACCCCTCCTCCCACAAAGAAAGAGAAACCTCAAGAAAAATAAAGTGGGAAAATAAGAGTTTGTTTCAGTCTATATTCAGACACCATCTGCTCTTTCTTTGGGTGGATAGCTTCCTTTATCATAAGTCCATCAGAGAAATTACTTCAATATTTTTTTCCACAATTGCTATTGCTAGCTATATTTCCCTCCATCCTATTTCCTCCATCCCATTTACACTATTCTCTCTCTCTCCATTCGCCTTGTCCCTCCTCAAAAGTATGTTGTGTCTAACTGCCCTCTCTCATGATCTTCCCTCTCTTCTATCACCTACACTCCCCCTTCCCTCCCCCTGTCCCCTTTCTTCCATCCCTTTCCTCTCCTATTTTCCTCTAGGGTAAAATAGATTTCTATGTCTAATTGAGTGTTATTTCTTATATATCTTATTTCTAATTTACACATTTAAATATGTTATTTCTTCTCTAGGCCACTTTCAATGAGTAAAAGCTCACTCATTTCTCCTCACCTTCTCTTCATCCACTTCATTTCAAAAACTTATTGCTTATTTTATGTGAAATGATTACCTTTCCTTTCCTTATCTTGCAGTACATTCCTTTTTCACCCATTAACTGCGTTTTTTTTTTCAAAATTATATGTCAAATTCAGTTCCTACTGTGCCTTTTCTATATATGCTCTTTCTAACTGCCCTAATAAATGAGGTCAGCTATCAGTATAATCATCCAATGAAAGAATGCAAGCAGTTCAGCATCATTAAGTCCCTCATAATTTGCCCTTCCTGTCCACCCTCTCTACATTTCACCTTTCTATTCAGCTCTGGTCATTTCATCAGGAAAGTTTGAAATTCCCCTATTTCATTGAAAGTCCATCTTTGCCCATGGAAGAGGATGTTCAGTTTTGCTGGGGAGTTCATTCTTGGTTATAATCCAAACTCTGGTGCCTTCGGGAATATCATATTCCAAGTCCTATGAGCCCTTAATGGAGAAGCTGCTAAATCTTGTGTTATCCTGACTAGCTCCATGATATTTGAATTTTTGTTTTCTGGCTGTTTGTAATATTTTCTCCTTGTTTTGAGAGTTCAGGAATGTGGCTATAATATTCATTTTGAGATTTCTATCAGAAAGAGATAGGTGGATTCCCTCAATTTCTCTTCTTCCCTTTGCTTCTATGATATCAGGGCAATTTGGCTGGATTATTTCTTGAACAATGAAGTCTAGGGTTTTGTTTTGTTTTTGGTCATGATTTTCAAGTAGCCCAATAATTTTTAAATGGTCTCTTCTGAATCTGTTTTCCAGATCAATTCTTTTTTCAGTGAGATATTTCACATTTTCTTCTAGGTTTTCATTCTTTTGGTTTTGTTTTATTGTTTCTTGATTTCTCACAAAGTCATCAGCTTCCCATAGCTCTTCATTTGACCTACATTTGAAGGAATTATTTTCTTCAGAGAGCTTTTGTATCTCCTTTACATCTGGCCAATTGTGCTTTTCATAAAGGCATTATTTTTCTCATTGGTCTTTTGGACTTCTTTTTCCATGTGTCCCAAACTGGTTTTAAAGATGTTATTTTCTTCAATTTTTTTTGTAATTCCTTCACCATGCTACTGACTTGGTTTTTGGGATTTTCCCACATTTCTTTCATTTCTCTTCCCAATTTTTGCTCACTTGATTTTCAAAATCTTTTTTGAGTTCTTCCATTGCCTGAGACCAGTTCATATTTTTCTTGGAGGCTTTGGATAATGGAGCTTTGACTTTGTTTTCTTCTGAGTGTGAGTTGTGATCCTCCACTGGCCAAAGTTTTTGTCTATGGTAGGATTTTTTCTTCTTCTGTTGTTTGTTCATTTCCCCAGCCTATGACATAATTTCAACTCTTTGTTAAGGTGGGGCTCTACTTCCAGGGTTGAGGGCACACTATCTCAGGCTTTTGAGGGTTTTTGCAGTTGTTTTCAGGGATGCCCCCTATGGTCCTCAATTCCTCCAAGGTCTTATAAAAGCTTCTGACTGCTCTCCTGACCTGTGTTCTGGTCTGTGGATGATCTTTGCCCTGGGACTGTGAGGAGAGACCTTGTTCCACATCAGGCAGTAAGCTCTGGATCTGAGTATGGGCAAAGCAACAGAGTCCTGCTTTAGTGATAGCAGAGAGACCTCTGCAATCTTCCTTAAAACCCTCACACTTCTGTGTGCTGAGCATTCTGGAAGCAGCTGCTGATGGGTCGCCAGAGCTGCTCCTAGTTCCTGAGGTTAGGTCCATGATGAGGTTTGCACTGAACTGGGCTCCACTCACATTTTTGTGCAGCAGAGGCTTTCCACTAAGTTTCCCAATTGTCCTTGGTAATTGCTGGGGTAAGAGATCTGGAAACTGCCTGGAAACTGTCCACTTCCAGGGACCTAGACACCCCCCAGGACCTCAGATGCCCTGTGGACTGTGCCTGGATGGCCAGAGTCAGTCTGCTCCAGTACCAGTGGGCAGTGCTGCAGCTCTTATATCCCTGGTGTAACAGACTCTTCCCTCAGACCTTCCAAGTTGTCTTGGGCTTGAAAATCATTTTACTCAGTCTTTTTACAGGTTCTGCCTGTAACCTCCCAGGAATTTGGTTAGAGCAATTATTTAATGGTATTTGGAGTGGTTTGGAGAAGAGTTTGAAGGAGTTCGTGACTTTGCTCAGCCATCTTGGCTCCCCCCTGTGGCCTATTTTTATAAGGTTCTTGGGAGATAAGAATGATTTTTATATTTTTTTAACTTATATTTTTAAATGCAAAATCAAACTATTTAAAATGTAAACACTTTTTTTATGTTTTTGCAAGGCAAATGGGGTTAAGTTGCTTGCCCAAGGCCACACAGCTAGGTAATTACTAAGTGGCTGAGGTTGGATTTAAACTCAGGTACTCCTACTCCAAGACCAGCACTCTATCCACTGCACCACCTAGCCACCCTAAAATGTAAATACTTCTTAACTCATGGGTCATACAAAAATAGGTGCCCATCAAATCTGGATCTTGAATAATTGTTTGCTAACCCAAGGAAAGAATGAAAAGATTAGAAAGGGGAAAAAAACTTACACTCTGGACATCAGGGTTTAAATCTAGTTGCTGACACTAATTAGCTGTATGCTTTCTGAACCTCAGCTATATCACATCTGAGCTCACAGAGCTATCATGAAGAAATCTAAAACTCTAAAGCAAAATAGGAAGCTTTTGTGGCCTCTGAGGCTTTTATGAAGATCAGTGGAAGTAACAGATATTAACTCAATTCAAAAAACACTTATTAAATACTTACTAGATGAAGGACACCATGAAAGTGTTTTGTAAACCATAAAGTATAGGGCACATTGTTCACCATTTTTGTTATTATTGTTGCTATTCATTATTAGGGTATTTGTCAGATCTGGGCTTTCGGAATTTACACAAGGCACAGGCCAGGGAAAGAAAATATTTTTTGAGCAAGCAATTTCCCAAACATATACCTGATTGCTTCATAAGGGAGTTATTTGTGCCCATAACAAGGCTGAGGTCAATGCCCTCCCACTATTCATAAAGTCAGACTCTTCCTCAATTGCTCATTCACCTGAGACTCAGCTCCAATCTTCTCAGCTCCTGTGCCTACCACCCCCCACAGTCATGCTATTCAAATGGATCCTTTTCATCTTGAGCTTTGTACCTCTACTCATGTGCCAGCAGCCAGACTGTGCTAATTTGACTCCAACAACCCTCAACGATACTCACATAGATCAGGTGAGGAACCTTTCTCTTCACTGCTGATGCTGAACTATGCAGCAGTAGTCCTATAGATGGAGGAGAATAGACAACCAACCAATGGATAACTGTGAATTCTTATGCCAATGATGTTACCTTTCTATATTTCATTGATATGGAGGGTTTTATGCCCTATTCCCTTGGGAACCTTGAGTTTTTAACTCTCCTGTTTGCTATATTTTCTCATGGACTTTCCAAAGTCTAGATTGGAATAGAGATAGAAGTCTCTCTGTAGTTATTGATCCCAAGGCTGCACTGTCCTGGGCCTCAATTGGGTGAAGTCCAATATAAATATCTTTCCTCTGAGGATAGCCTGGTTCACAATTCTAAGCACCTTAACTGATTATCAGGGATATGTGATTAGTCACCATAGCAAACCTGGTCACCTTGTGCAGTGATCATAGCTCACATTTTTGATGCATCATAGGATAGTATTCAAGTAATCTCATGGGGTAGGGGAAAGGAAGAAGTACTTTCCTATCATTTCTAACATAATCCTGAGTCACTCCACATTCTATATTAGTAATCAATGCTTATTGTCTCTCCAGTTGTCTGGCAAATGGTATTATGTTGCCTCAGCATTTGGCTTCCTTCCATACAAAGAAGAGGCCCAGACCGTCCAGTCATCCTTCTATTACTTGATCCCCAATAAGACAAATGACATAGTCCAAGGAAAAGAGTACAACACCATGTAAGTGTTCTCAGGACAGCAGTTGGACAGGAACTGTGCTGCTTCCCCCTCTTTACTCTGTCTCACCCTATTTTGACATGGCAGAAAGAGTGCTAGCCTTGGCATCAGAGGATCTTTTCTGCTACTTATCAGACATGTGGGGCTGAGCAGACCATTGCAACTCTCTGAGTCTGTTTCTTTACTCTTGAAATGGGGAAAATTATATTTGCCCACCTCAGAGCTTAGTATGGGGAAATAATTTTTAAATATCAAAGTTCCATAGTACTGGGAGTTATTTCTCCACTTCCACATATCAATTCTAGGCATCTCTTCCCTAATATTTTCATCCCCCACCCACTCGACTTCTTTTTTGTCCTCCTCTCTTTTGAATCTCCTCTATTCTGATCTGGGTAATAATTTAAAAATTTGAGAGACATAGTTTATTGGTAATTTAATAATTTTATTAATAACAACACCATGTTATTAATAAAAGAGTGGTCATTTGGCCATATCTTTTAGACCAAAAAGACTCCTAATAGTTATAGGGTCAAAGTTTATATGCTGTTTGAAGATGAATGGAATGAATGGAAACCAACTGGGATTAGTTAACATAATGAGAGGTGTGGATTATATTAAATAAAATGTCTTGGTGTACATGACTTAGGTCACTCAAAAATTGGTCAGAGGGATATCAATTTTCATATCACCAGATCTGTCTGGGGAAACACTCATTAGCCCAAACTTAGAGTTTCTTTTACTGTTTATTAGATCTTAGCCTGGCTAAATCTCTAAGAGAGATTTCCACACTGGTTGGTTCCTGGATGAGGAAGTAGAAAAGAGGAAAAACCTTGGTCCTAATGCAAGAATTAGTTATTAAATATGAGAGAAATATTCATTTCTCACAACTAGGAGAAAGAAGCACAGATTATAGCCTGAGATTCCATAACTAAATAGCTATTTGTCCCCCTGTTCATGACTTTCTCATGCATGAAGGGCTTGGTTTATATGATCTGAAGTTCTGTTCATTGGATGACTTTATATGGAATATTTCTTGTTTTAGTGGAGACAAATGTGTGTATCAGGAATCTGAGGTCCTCCTCAACAGAACCAATGGGACCCTTATAAAGACTGGTAAGTTATCACAGGAGGCTTCTGACTGGGGAAAAGATGGTGGGAAGGCAAGAGGCAAGAGGCAAGAGCAAGACTAGAAATGATCAATGGACATTCCATCTCTCCTACCAGAGCAAAATCAGAAGCATGTTGCCCACATTGCACTGACCCAGGACCCGAATGCCTTTTTGTTTTTCCACTTTCCAAATGACAAAGTTCTTCGAGGAGTAGTTCTTTCTGGTATGTTTCTCCAGAGAACCAAGGGGAAAGCAGATGACAAGAGAAGGACATTCTGGCACAAGCTCTATTACTTAATACATGTGTGACCTGGGATCCCATATCTTCCTTCTCCTTCATAGCAAGCAGCCTAGTTAGTCTCAAGGCTGACTTATAACTTCAAATCCCATGCTTCTTCCATGATTACCCAGACACCCAAACTACTATCCCAACTCCTGACATTGGGTACCAAATTCAAATTTTCACACTCACTTTCTCTAACTTTGCCCATTTACCAGACCCCTCTATTCCCTTTCCAGACTTCATTGTTTCAGTCATCCTCCTGTTTGAGGATGATGCCTACTCCTCCAGTCTCCAAATACTATAAACTGCTGGCTACTGTAGCCTCTACCATGGTTTTGTGCCTGTTCTTTGACTCTTCTCTTTCTCTCTCACAAAGTTCGAACCCAGAAGGCCACTGAGGAGCAACTGAAAGAGTTCCGGGAGGTTACTAAATGTCTGGGCTTCAAAGAGGAGGAGATTCAATACACAGATTGGACCAAGGTAAAGCTCAGAGGATGACAGAGAGGCTGAGGGAAAGAAAGACCAGAGAGAACCTCCAAAGGGTTTTGAGAAGGGTCAATGATTCACCCAATGCCATATTTTGAATCTCTAGGTCTGGCAACTTATTTTGAGATGGGCTGGAAGGTAATCAAACAAATAAGCAAAAAAGTATCAATTAAGTAGTCTATACATGCCAAGTTACTACTAGGAGCAGAGGAAAAAGTTCAACAATCCTTGCCCTCATTCACTTTATGTTCAAAAGCAGGAGATCACATGTACCAATATGGTGGACACATCTAAAACAGACCCAGGGTAGCATTAGATAGGAGGGGAAAAGGAGAGGCCTCATGAAGAAGGAGATGCTTGAGCTGAGTCTTGAAGAAGATACAAGAGGAAAGAGCCTTCTGGGCATGGGGTACTTCAAGGCAAAGACAGAGAGGAGAAATGGAATGTAATGAGTGAGAAGTAGCAAATAGAGGAGGACAGTTGACTATAGAGTGTATTGAGGGGAGTGAAGTCAGAGGATCAGAAAGAAGGATGGAACCATGTTTTAAAGAGCTTTAAATGTCCCAAAGAAGAGTCTATATTTGATCCTAGGTGTTGGTTAAATAGAGAAAGATGATGTTGTTATACCTAATCTTGGGGAAATTTTTTTTAGTGGCTGGGTGGAGGATGGTTTGGAAAGGGCAGAAATTAGAGGTAGGGAGGTTGTGACAGTGAGTTCTGGTCAAGGGTGGAGAGAGAGTGGAAATGTAGAAGATAGAGCAGATGAGAGAGATTCTTTTGAGGTAGAATTGGCAGTTCTTAGTGCCTTGTTACCTTGGAGGTGAGGCAAGAATAAGAGCTGGATGTCCAATAGGTCCACTATGAGGAGCCAACAGACTAGTCACAAGAAGAAGATCTGGAGCACCTGGGGACAGGGGCTTGAGCTGCAAACCCCTCAGGGTGCAAGAAGCAGAAAACATGATACTTGAACCTTCTTTCATGGCCAAAAAGACTGATGCCCCACAGAGAGCCTGAGCTGGCCTTGCTGGTATTGTCAGTTCCCAGAGTATGACACCTAATCTTGCTTTCCTACCTATTCCACACCCAGGATAAATGTGAACCACTGGAGAAGGAGCACAATCAGAAGGAAAGCAAGGAAACCAAGGAAACCAAGGAGGAATCCAGTACACAAGCACTCTCCTAGACCAAATGCTTCAGCTCACCTGCAGCTCCCTTGTCAATCAATCCAGAGGCCAGATAAATAAACAACCACGGTCACTCTACTCCAAGCCAAAGTGATGAACTTTGATTTATTCCCATTTAGTTGTTCTTCCAGAAACATTTGCATTTTTATGTAAGAAAGGCTGGTCCTGGGACAAACTTCCTGCCAGGATATAAGGGTCAAGAGCACTGGATTTGGAATCAGAGGAATGAGATTTTAGTCCTTCCTCAAATTCTTTACTAAGTATTTGACCTTGGGCAAGCCCTTTACACTCTTTGGATTTCAGTTTCCCCATAGACACCATGATTAAATGTAAAAATAAGGTCACTTCCAATTCTGTATTCTATAATTAAGGTCATAGCCCAGCTCTAGGCCAGGACTTTGAGGGAATTTGGGTTCTAAAAATCAAAAGTGGCAGTTTTATGGGGCAAAGTTAGGCCCAATATAAGGAGAAACTTTCTAATAGTTAAATCAATCCAAAAGTGTAATGAGGTGCCTTAGGGGGAGTAGATTGGTTTGTTTGACTATTTTCATTGGTTGGTCTAAATTACCTCTAAAGTCAACTCTGCCTCTGAAATTCTGTGATTCTTTGATCTGAAAACTGGGTGATAGTGAGTGTTGTTGGGACACTAACCTAGACTTCAAATTTGGCCATGAGGTAGCAGCAAAAATTCTATACTCTTGCAATCTGTCACTTAAAAAAACCTATTTATTTATTTATTTTTATTTTAGTACAAATGATGTTTTTTTAAATTTTTTTAGGTTTTTTTTTGCAAGGCAAATGGGGTTAAGTGGCTTGCCCAAGGCCACACAGCTAGGCAATTATTAAGTGTCTGAGACTGGATTTGAACTCAAGTACTCCTGACTTCAGGGCTGGTGCCCTGAAGTGCCACCTAGCCACCCCATGATGTTTTTTTTATACATTACTAAAATATTCTTGTTTAAGAGTAAACATAATACCCCCTCCACCCCAAAAATATAGACCTACATGAGAGATAAAGGAAAGAGAAAATAATAATAATAATAATAATAATAATAATAATAATAATAATAAATAGGTGCAGCCAGGTGTCACAGTGGACAGAGCACCAGCTCTGGTGCCAGGAGCACTGGAACCCAAATCTGGCCCCAGACCCCCAACAATCACTCAGCTGTGTGACCCCAGGCAAGCCATCCCAACCCCATTGCCCTGCAACCCCCTCCCAAAAACAGACACAAAATAAAATAAAATGAAAATAATAATAGTAGGGGAAGCCAGGTGGTGCAGCACAAAGAGCACCAGCCCTGGAGCCAAGAGTACTCGTGTCCAAATCTGGCCTCAAACACCCAACAATCACCCAGCTGTGTGACCCCAGGCAAGCCATCCAGCCCCATTTGCCATGCAACCCCCCCCAAATAATAATAATAATAATAATAATAATAATAATAATAATAATAATAATAATAAATGTGCTACAGTCTGTGTTCTAACACCTCCAGTTCTGTCACAGGTGAATCATATTCTTTATGATAAGTTCATCACCAAAGCTACTTCCATATTTTTTCACTGTTGCCATTGCTGATTACAACTCCCTCCATTTGTACTTCACCACTTCCATATACTATATTTTCTCTCTCCTTTCACTCTGTCCCTCTTCTTAAATGTGCTGTAGGGTAGCTGAGTGGCAGAACAGACAGGTCCCAGACAGGCCATCCAATCCCAGTACCTTGCAAGAAGTTAAAAAGAAAATGCATTATATCTGACCACTTTCCCGCCATGGTCCATCCTCTCCTCCATCACTCACATCCCCCCTCCCCCCATTCCCCATTCTCTCCTTCTTACTCTAGATGGCTACACCCCATTGAGTATATATGCTGTTTCCCCTCCTAGCCACCTCTGATGAGAGCGAAGATTCCCTCATTCCCCCTTACCTCCTCCCCCTCGATATCATTGCAATAGCTCACTGTAATAAAAAAATCTTATTATATGAAATGAGCGAGTCCTTCAAGGTTGATCATTACTCCCATGTTGCTGTTAGGGTATACAGTGTTTTTCTGGTTCTGCTCATCTCACTCAGCATCAGTTCATGCAAATCCCTCCAGGCTTCCCTGAAATCCTGTCCCTCCTGGTTTCTAATAGAACAATAGTATTCCATGATATACATATACCACAGTTTGGTAAGCCATTCCCCAACTAAAGGACATTTACTTGATTTCCAATTCTTTGCCACTACAAACAGGGCTGCTATAAATATATTTATCCAAGTAATGATTTTACCCTTTTTTTTCACCTCTTCAGGATATAGACCCAGTAGTGGTATTGCTAGGTCAAAGGGTATGCACATTTTTGTTGCACTTTGGGCGTAGTTCCAAATAGCTCTGCAGAAAGGTTGGATGAGTTCACAGCTCCACCAACAGAACAGTGTAATAGTGTCCCAGATTTCCCACATTCCTTCCAACAATGATAATTATCCTTTCTGGTCATATTGGCAAATCTGAGAGGTGTGAGGTGGTACCTCAGAGAAGCTTTAATTTGCATTTCTCTAATAATTAATGATTTAGAGAATTTTTTCATATGGCTATGAATTGCTTTGATCTCCTCATCTCTAAATTGCCTTTGCATATCTTTTGACCATTTGTCAATTGGGGAATGGCTTTTTGTTTTAAAATATGACTCAGTTCTCTGTATATTTTAGAAATGAGTCCTTTGTCAGAATCATTAGTTGTAAAGATTGTTTCCCAATTTACTACCTTTCTTTTGATCTTGGTTACAGTGGTTTTATCTGTGCAAAAGCTTTTAAATTTAATGTAATCGAAAACATCTAATTGGTTCTTGGTGATGTTCTCCAACTCTTCCTTAGACATAAACTGCTTCCCTTTCCATACATCTGACAGGTAAACTAGTCCTTAATCTTCTAATTTGTTTATAGTATTGTTTTTTATGTCTCAGTCCTGTAACCATTTGGATCTTTTCTTGGTAAAGGGTGTTAGGTGTTGGTCTAATCTAAGTTTCTTCCATACTAGCTTCCAATTATCCCAGCAGTTTTTATCACAGAGGGAGTTTATATTCCAATGGCTGGACTCTTTGAGTTTATTGAACAGCAGATTACTATAATCATCTCCTGCTTTTACACCTAGTCTATTCACCTGGTCCACCACTCTATTAGCCAATACCAAACAGTTTTTATGACTGATGCTTTATAATACAATTTTAGATCAGGTAGGGCTAAGCTCCCTTCTTTTGCAATTTTTTTTTCATTAAGCTCCTGGCAATTCTTGACTTTTTATTTCTCCATCTGAATTTACTTACAATTTTTTCTAACTCATTAAAATAATTTTTGGGAATTTTGATTGGTAGGGCACTAAACAGATAGTTTAGATTTGGTAGAATTGTCATTTTTATTATATTAGCTCTACCTATCCATGGGCAGTTGATATTTGCCCAGTTATTTAAATCTGCTTTAATTTGTGTGAGAAGTGTTTTATAATTGTTTTCAAAAAGATTCTGAGTCTGTCTTGGCAAATAGACTCCCAAGTATTTTATACTGTCTGAGGTTACTTTGAATGGAATTTCTCTTTCTAGCTCTTCCTGCTGTATCTTGCTAGACATATATAGAGAAGTTGAGGATTTATAAGGGTTTATTTTATAACCTGTAACTTTGCTAAAATTGCTGATTGTTTCCACTAGTTTTTTGGATGATTTCTTGGGATTCTCTAGGTATACCATCATGTCATCTGCAAAGAGTGAGAGTTTTGTCTCTTCCTTCCCAATTCTAATTCCTTCAATTTCTTTTTCTTCTCTAATTGCTGACACTAACATTTCTAATACAATATTGAATAGTAGTGGTGATAATGGGCACCCTTGTTTCATCCCTGATCTTATTGCGGATGCCTATGGCCTCTCCCCATTGAGTATGATGCTTGTTGATGGTTTCAGATAGATACTGCTAATTATTTTAAGGAACAGTCTATTTATTCCTACATTCTCTAGTGTTTTTAATAGGAATGGATGCTGTATTTTGTCAAAAGCTTTTTCAGCATCTATTGATATGATCATATGATTTCTGATAGATTTGTTGTTGATATAATTGAGTATACTGACAGTTTTCCTAATATTGAACCAACCCTGCATTCCTGGAATAAATCCTACTTGATCATGATGTATTATCATAGTGATAACTTGTTGTAATCATTTTGCTAAGATTTTATTTAAGATTTTTGCATCTATATTCATCAGGGAAATAGGTCTATAATTTTCTTTCTCTGTTTTAACTCTTCCTGGTTTAGGTAACAGCACAATATTGGTTTCATAGAAAGAGGCACAATTCTATCTTTCTCTATTTTTCCAAAGAGTTTATATGGAATTGGAACCAATTGTTCCTTAAATGTTTGGTAGAATTCACTTGTGAATCCATTAGGCCTTGGAGGTTTTTTTTTTTTAGGGAGTTCAATGATGGCTTGTTGAATTCCTTTTTCTGAGATAGGGTTGTTTAGGTATTTAATCTCTTCTTCATTTTACCTGGGCAACTTATATTTTTGTAAATATTCATCCATTTCACTTAGATTGTCAAATTTATTGGCATAGCGTTGAGGAAAATAATTTTGAATTATTACTTTAATTTCCTCCTCATTGGTGGTGAGTTCACCTTTTCATTTATGATACTAGCAATTTGGTTTTCTTCTTTCTTTTTTTAATCAAATTGACCAGAGGTTTATCAATTTTATTGGTTTTTTTCATAATACCAACTTTTGTTTTTATTTATTAATTCAATAGTTTTTTGCTTTCAATTTTATTAATTTCTCCTTCAATTTTTAGAATTTCTAATTTGGTATTTGGGGATTTTTTATTTGTTCTTGCTCTGATTTTTTTAGTTGCATGTTTAGTTTATTGATTTCCTCTTTCTCCAACTTATTCATGTAAGCATTTAAAGCTATAATATATCCCCTGAGAGTTGCTTTCAATGAATCCCATAGGTTTGGTATGTTGTTTCATTATCTAGGATAAAATGGTTAATTCTTTCTATAATTTGTTTTTTTGTCCACTAATTTTTTAAAATGAGGTTATTCAGTTTCCAATTTGTTCTGGGTCTATATCTCCTTGGCCCAGTATTGCATATGACTTTTATTGTATTGTGATCTGAGAAAGATGTATTCACTATTTCTGCCTTTCTGCAGTTGATCATTAGGTTTTTATGTCCTAGTACATGGTCAATTTTTGTGTAAGTTCCAATATACTGCAGAGAAAAAAGGTATATTCCTTTCTATCCCCATTCAGTTTTCTCCATAAGTCTACCATATCTAATTTTTCTAAAGATCTATTTACCTCCTTAACTTCTTTCCTGTTTATTTTATGATTTGATTTATCTAGATCTGAGAGTGGGAGGTTGAAGTCTCCCACTAGTAGAGTTTTGCTGCCTATGTCTTCCTGTAGTTCTTTCAGCTTCTCCTCTAAGAATTTGGGTGCTGTCCCATTGGGTGTATATATTCAATATTGAAATGACTTTATTGTCTATGGTACCTTTTAGGAGGATAAAGTTACCTTCCTTCTCTCTTTTAAGGCTATCTATTTTTGCTGCTGCTCTGTCTGAGATAAGGATTGCTACCCCTGCTTTTTTTTTACTTCAGCTGAAGCAAAATATATTTTTCTCAAACTTTTTACCTTTACTCTATATGTATCTTTCTGCTTCAAATGTGTTTCTTGTAAATAGCATATGGTAGGATTCTAGTTTTTAATCCACTCTGCTATTTGCTTACATTTTAAGGGAGAGTTCATCCCATTCACATTCAATGTTATGATTATTAATTCTTTATTGCCTTCAATGCTATCTTCCCTCTGTTTGTATTTTCCCCCTTTTTCCCCTTATCCATATTCTCCAGTATTTTGTTTCTCAATACCACCCCCTTCAGTGTGTTTGCCCTCCTATACCACCCCTCCCCTTTCTTTCCCCTTTCCCTTTTTCCCTTTTCCCTTCCCTTCCTTTTGTTATTTCCCCTTCCCCCCTTCCCTTTCTCTGCCCCCCTCTTTTTTTCCCCCTTTTAATACTTGAAAGGTTGGATGTTTTATAAGTTAACTGAGTATGTGTAGGTTGACTTTAAGCCAACTCTGATGAGAAGAAGATTCAGTTGTTTCTTATCTTCTCCCTTCTTCCCCTATATTACCATAGTTTTTTTTTTTATAACTCTTAGTGTAATGAGATTTACCCCATTCAATCCCCTCCCTCCTCCAGTCTTTTTCCTGTCCCCCTTTTTAAGGAGGTAGTGTTTTTTTAGATCATTCTATCTAAGTCATAAAAAATTCTGAGTGTCTATCCCTTCTATTTCAGTATATTCTATCAAATAGAGTCAAAATTCCTGAGAGTTATTAGAGTCTTTCTCCCAAGTGGGGTTAAAGCCAGTTACATCCCATTAGATAGCAGTCTCATGGATAGGTCATGAATGTCCATCATTTCTGGCTAGATATATTCTGTCTGTTAGAGTTACAATTATCAAGATGTATGAGAATCTTTTTTCCCCCATGCTGGGATATAGCCAGCTTCAACTTACTGGATAGCATTTTTTTTCCTTTTACTTCCCCCCCGCCTTTTATTACCTTTTCATGTGTCTCTTGAACCTCCTGTTTGATGTCCAAATTTTCTGTTTAGCTCTGGTCTTTTCATCAGAAATTTTTGGAATTCTTCCATTTCGTTAAATGTCCATCTTTTTCCCTGGAAGAGAAGGTTCAGCTTTGTGGGATAGTGGTTTCTTGGCTGCATTCCAAGCTCCTGTGCTCTTCAAAATATCTCCTTCCAGGCCCTTTGATCCCTTAATGTTGATGCAGCCAGGTCCTGTGTGATCCTTACTGTGGCTCCTTGATATTTAAATCATTTCATTCTGGCTGCTTGCAGGATTTTCTCTTTTATCTGAGAGTTCTGGAGTTTGGCCACAACATTCCTTGGTGTTTTCATTTTAGGATTTTTTTCTGGTGGGGATCGATGTACTCTTTCAATAATTACTTTGCCCTCTGATTCCATGATATCAGGGCAGTTTTCCATCACTAGATCCTGTAATAATAAGTCCATGCTTTTTTCTCTTCAATGTTTTCAGGAAGTCATATAATTTTCAGGTTGCCCCTCCTTGATCTATTCTTGAGGTCAGTGGTTTTGTTGATGAAGTATTTTACATTTTCTTCTATTTTCTTCTATTTTTTTATTTTGTTTAACTGACTCTTGCTGTCTCATGGAGTCATTAGTTTCTGTAGACTCCATTCTTTTTTTTGGGGGGGGGGGTAAAGTTTTCTTCTTTAACCTTTTGAAACTCCTTTTCCAACTGGTCAATTCTACTTTTGAAAGATCTTTCCATTTGACCAATTGAAGTTTTGAGAGAATTATTTTCTTTTTGCAGTTTCCCAATTGAGGATCTGAGAGAATTATTCTCATTTTGTATTTGTCCAATTGAGGATCTGAGAGATTTATTCACCTTTTGTATTTGTCCAATTGTACTTTCTAAGGTTTTGTTTTCTTGTTGCAAGTTATTGATTGTCTCTCCTAAATTGTTAAGTAACTCCCTTATTTCTTCAAGGAAGTCTTTCTGTGCTGAAGACCAGATCATATTCTCCTCAGAGGTTCCAGGTCTCTCTGAGTTAGGGTCTTTCCCTTCCAAGAATTTTTCTATGGATCCACCTTTCTGCTGACCCTTCTTCATTTTGCTAAGACATGAGTTGGGGAGGGGCTGGTTCACAGGGGCTTGGGATGGTTAAAGGCTTTACTCACTGAGTGCAATTTCTTTGGCTGCCAGTAGGAGCTGTTGGGTGCATTCTCTGGAGTGACTGTGACCTTGATTGAGGCCTTCTCCCTTTGCTTGAATGGAGGAGTTGAAGCTATTGAATTCTTTTGCCTTCAATCAATGGTGGACTTTACCCTGGCCTGAGGTCATTGCTCAGCTGGGCTGGTTCTTCTGCTCACACACCTGAGCCTGAGGCAGAATTAGTTTGAATTTGTTTGTTTGGGAGGAGGTCTGTGTTGTAATGGGACCAGAGGAGCCCAGGGATGGTGTTTGTAGCTCTCCTGCTCCAGAACTCTCCCTCCAGCCTTGTCCGAAAGCTCCCAGGGGACAGCACCAACACCACTGCCTCTGCTCCCTAGTTGACTCAAGCCCCTGCTGTCTAGCCCCACAGCTGATCCAGCAGGTCAGGCTCTCATGCCCTCAGAGTCCGGGTTCCAATTCAGCTGCTAATCTCGCTGATTGGGGCTGATCCTCCCTCTGAGCCCAGACTCACCCACCCGAATTCGGCCAAAGCTGCTGCTGGAGACAAATCCTGAGGCAGATGTTCTTTCTCCTGGCTTTTCTTTCTGGGTTTTATGGGTCGGATTCCTTTTAAGAGGCTTGTTTCATGTGATAGATGGGGAAGAGATCAGGAGACTTTAGAACTGTGCCTGTCTTCTCTCCGCCATCTTGGCCAGAAGACCCCATTCAATTTCAAAGTTATAAATACTAACTCTTTATTGTCCTCCATGCTATCTTCCCTCTGATTGTATTTTCCCCCTTCTCCCTCTCCCATTTCCCCCTTTTAGTACTTGAAAGGTAAAATGTTTCTTAAGTTAACTGAGTGTGTGTGTAAGTTTACTTTAAACCAAGTCTGATGAGAGGAAGATTCAGGTGTTTCTCATCTCCTCCCTCCTTCCCCTCTATTACAATAGGGCTTTTGTACCTCTTTGTGTAATGAGATTTACCCCCATTCAATCCCCTCCATCCTTCCTGTCTCCTTCCTATCCCCCTTTTTAAGAAGGTAGTGTTTTGAAATTATTCTATCTGAGTTACAGAAAATCATGAGTATCCATCACTTCTAGCTAAGTATATTCTGTCTAATAGAGTTGCAATTCTTGAGAGTTAATACAGTCTTTCTCCCAAATAAGGATATAGCTAGTTTCTTCCCATTGGATTACAGTCTCATGGATAATTCATGAGTGTCCATTACTTCTGGCTAAGTATATTCTCTCTGATAGAGTTATAATTCTCAAGAGTTATGAGAATCATTTTCCCATGCTTGGATATAGCCAGTTTCATCTTATTGGATAACAGCTTTTTTTTTTCTCTCCCCCCCACTTTTTTTTAACCTTTTCATGTGTCTCTTGAACCTCCTGTTTGATGTCCAAATTTTCTATTTAGCTCTGCTCTTTTCAACAGGAATTGTTGGAAGTCTCCCATTTTGTTAAATAACCATCTTTTCCCCTGGCTCAGCTTTGCCAGATAGTGGATTCTTGCCTGCATTCCAACCTCCCTTGCACTTCAGAATATCTCATTCCAAGCCCTGCAATGTGATGCAACCAGGTCCTATATAATCCTTACTGTGGCTCCTTGGTATTTAAATTGTTTCTTTCTGGCAGCAGGATTTTTTCTCTTTTATCTGATAATTCTGGAATTTGGCCACAATGTTCCTTGGTGTTTTCATTTTAGTATCTCTTTCGGGGTGGGGGGGATCGATCTATTCTTTCAATAACTATTTTTGCCCTCTGGCTCCATGATATCAGGGCAATTTTTCCACCACTAAATCCTGTAATATTAAGTCCAGGATTTTTTTCTCTTCAGTGTTTTCAGGAAGGTCTATAATTCTCAGGTTCTCCCTTCTCAATCTGTTTTTGAAGTGAGTGGTTTTACTGATGAAGTATTTTACATTTTTGTTTTTTTTTCAATTTTTTGGTTTTGTTTAACAGACTCTTGTTGTTTCATGAAATCATTAGTTTCCACAGACTCCATTCTTTTATTAAGAGAAGAATTTTCTTCATTTATCTTTTGCAACTCCTTTTCCAACTGGTCAATTCTATTTTTGTAAGAATTTTCCATTTGACCAATTGAGGTTTTGAGAGAATTCTTTTCTTGTTGCAAGGTGTTAATTTTCTCTTCCAAATTTTCCAATTCATTTTTAAACTCCTTTCTTATTTCTTCAAGGACGTCTTTCTGTGCTGTGGGTTTATTAAACAGTAGATTCCCATAGTCATTTATTACTTTTTCTTTTGTACCTAATCTATTCCACTGATCCACTTCTCTGTTTCTTAGCCAGTGCCATTAATTTAATGTAAAATTGTCATTTTATTATATTAACTTGGCCTCCCCATGAGTAATTGACATTTTTCCAATTATTTAGATCTCATTTTATTTTTGTGAAAAAAAATTTAAAATTATTTTCATATAGTTTCTAAGTTTGTCTTGGCATGTAGGCATAAGTATTTTGTATTGTCTTCACTTGCTTCAAATGGAATTTTTCTTTCTATCTTTGGCTGTTATACTTTGTTGGCAATGTCTAGAAATGTTGATGATTCATGTGGATTTATTTTATATCCTGCAACTTTTGTAAAGCTATTAGTTGTTTCAAGTACATTTTTTAAAATTTTCTTGGATACTTTAAGTGTACAATTATATCATCTGCAAAAATGAGAGTTTGTTTCTTTATTGCCTATTATAATTTCCTTTAATTTCTTTTTCTTCTTTTTTTGTTTTTGTTTTTTTGTTTTTAGGTTTTTGCAAGGAAAATGGGGTTAAATGGCTTGCCCAAGGCCATATGGCTAGGCAATTATTAAGTGTCTGAGACCCGATTTGAACCCAGGTACTCCTGACTCCAGGGCCAGGGCTTTATTTACTGCACCACCTAGCCGCCCTTTTTCTTCTTTTATTAAGCTAACATTTCTAATTCATTATTGAATAATAGTAGTGAATCCCTGCTAAATTTAAAGCCTATAATTTTCACAAAAATAAAATAAGATCTAAATAATTGGAAAAATGTCAGTTATTCATGGGGAGGCCAAGTTAATATAATAAAATGACAATTTTACATAAATTAAATGACTTAGTGTCATACCAATCAAACCACCAAAAAACATTTTATAGACTTAGAAAAGTAATAAAAAGATTCATCTGGAGGATAAGAAGATCAATACTATCAAGAAAATTAATAAAAAATGCAAAAGAAAAATGGTCTAGCCATACCAGTTCTAAAATTATATTATAAAGTGGCAGTCATCAAAACTGTTTGGCACTGGCTAAGAAATAGAGAAGTGGATCAGTGGAATAGATTAGGTACAAAAGAAAAAGTAATAAATGACTATGGGAATCTACTGTTTAATAAACCCAAAGAGTCCAGGTTTTGGGATAAGAACTCATTATTTGACAAAAACTGCTGGGAAAACTGGAAAATAGTATGTCAGAAATTAGACTAGACCAACATCTAACACTCTATACCAAGATTAAGGTTGAAATGGGTACAGAATTTAGAGATAAAAGGTGACACCAAAAATCATTTAGGAGAACAAGATATGTCAGATCTATGGAAAAGGAAAGTATTTATGACCATACAAGAGATACAGAATGCAAAATGGCAAATTTTAATAACATTAAGTTGGAAAGTTTTTGGACAAATAAAACTACTACAATCAAGAGTAAAAGGAATGCAGTAAGTTGGGAAACAATTTTTATATCTATTATTTCTGATAAAGCACTCATTTCTAATGAGTCAAACTTATAAGAATACAAGTCATTTACCAACAGGCAGTTCACAGATGAAGAAATTAAAGCTGATGGGGTGGCTAGGTGGTGCAATCAATAGAGCACCGGCCCTGGAGTCAGGAATACCTGAGTTCAAATCCGGCCTCAGACACTTAATAATTACCTAGCTGTGTGGCCTTGGGCAAGCCACTTCACCCCATTGCCTTACAAAAACTAAAAAAAAAAATTAAAGCATTTATAGTTATATCAATAATTGCTTTAAATCATCATTGATTAGGTAAATGCAAATTAGAGCAACTCTGAAGTACACCCTCACAACTATCAGATTGGCCAAAATGATTAAAAAGGAAAATGAACAATGTTATAGGGGTTGTGGGAAAACTAGAACATTAATATATTGTTAGAGTTGTGAACTGATCTAACCAATTTGGAACTTTGCCCAAAGGGCAATAAAACTGTGCATACCCTTTGGTCCAGCAATACCATTGCTAATACTGTATCACAAAGAGATGATGAAAAAACATAAACAAACCTTCATGACAAAAATATTTATACCAGCTCTTTTCATGGTGGCAAAGAATGAGAAATTAAGGGGATGCCAATCAATTGGGGAATGGCTGGACAAATTAAAGTATATGAAAGTGATGGAGTAAGAAATTTCTGTAAGAATGTGATGGAGTACTATAAGAAATTTCTGTAAGAAATCATGAACAAGTAGACTTCAGAAAAGCCTGAAAAGACTTGCATGAATTGATGCTGAGTGAAGTGAGTAGAATCAGAAGAACATACACATTAACAGCACTATTGTGAAGATCATCTATGAAAGACTTTGCTCTTCTCATCAGGACAATGATCAAAGATTGTAAAGGACTTGTTATGGAAAATGTTATCCACATGCAGAGAAGGGACTTTGGAATCAGAATGCAGACCATTTTCAGTTTTTTAAAATATGTTTTATGCTTTTTTTCTACTCTCATGTTTTTTCCCTTTTGTTTTGATTCTTCTTTCACACCATGACTAATATGGAAATATGTTCAACAGAATTATACATGCATAACCTATATCAGATTATTCACTGTCAAGGAGAGGGGGAAGGGAAGGAAGGGAGGGAGAAAAATGTGGAATTCAAAACCTTACAGAAAAATGAATGTTGAAAGCTCTCTTTGCATGTAGTTGGAAAAATAAATTAATTAATTTAAAAAACTTAGTGGAGAAAATCTTTGGTTAAGTGCTTGAAAGTCATTGGATGAAAGTTAGTGAAGTTGAACATGGGCTGAGGAAACTGAGTCTTTTCCCTTAAGCTGTCTAACAAACAGCAAGCCAATGTGAAAGCTAAATTCAAATTCCAGCAGCTTGGTGACAGAGAGTCCTGGTCCCTGATGTCAGGATCCTAATCATTCTTGACTCCTCCTAGGGTCTTAACCAGGTTTATTTGTTCAATAACTCAATGGATTCACAACCAAATTAATTATTTCCCTCCCTCCACCTACTCCCCCTTAATGCATATATTACAGACAAGAACTTTGTCAAGAAGTATATTTAATGTAAAGAAAAGTTGAATAAAAGGTTTTTCATGGTTTCAGATGGGTAGTGATCTTTGCCTGAAACCAGATGCCAGAATGCTTTTATTTTATGTCATATGTTGTATAATGCCCAAGTGCTAACCAATTTGATGTCACTTATTGTTTAAGGTCAGTTTGTGACAACTCTGTATTGAGCAAGTCTATTAGTGCCTTTTTTTCCAACACTGTGTGCCACATCATATCTCTGTGTTACTTTTTGTTAATTTCTCAATATTTCAAACCTTAATTATTATCATATCTGTTATGGTGATCTGTGATCAATGATCTTTGATGTTACTTTTGTAATTGTTTTGGGGCACTACAAACAGTGCCCATATAAGGATGGAACTTATTTGATAAATATTGTGTATGTTCTACCTGCTTCACTGATTGGATGTTCCTCCAACTCTCTCCCTCTTCTCTGGTCTATCTATTCTCTGAGATGCAATAGTATTGAAATTAGGCCAATTATTAACATAAAATAGCCTCCAAATATTCAAGTGAAAGGAAGTTTCAATCTATGTGGCAAACTTTATTGTCTCATTTTAAGAAATTGCCTCAGCCACCCCAGCCTTCAGCAGCTACTATCATGATCAGTCAGCAGCCATCAACATTGACAAAAAACTCTCCACCAGCAAATATATTCAGACTCATTAAAGGCTCAGATGATGGCTAGAATTTTTTAGCAATGAAGTATTTTTAAATCGTTATGTACATTTTTAAGAAAACATAATATAATTTCACACTTAAGAAAATGCAGTACAGTGTAAACATAACTTTTATATGCACTGGGATTGAGTGACTTGCTTTATTGTGATATTTGCAATGTTGGAACTGAACCTAAAGCATCTTCAAGGTATCACTGTACTGTACTGCACTGGCCTATTCCAGACAAGTTTCTATACAATTCACATTCATGCTGCTAGGAGCTTTAATATGATGGGTTCACTCCACAGTGATGTTTTCAGGGTCTCCCCCATTGTTAGAAGCATACACTTTCCCCTCTCTTATTTTTCCATCATTTTAATAAAATTCTTTGTGTGACTGTCTTTATTGTGGATATTCAACAACTGAACTTAGATCCTCTGGGGTTTATACTACCACTTTTCTAAACTTCCCTATTTGTATGATGGGAACTATCATAGTCCTAGTCTCCTAGATTTACATACTCAGCATTCTCTTCTCTCCAAGATTTCCCTCAATATCTATGTAGTCAGTTGCAAAATCTTGTTCTTTTTTACTACCACATCTCTTGTATTCGTCCCCTTCTTCCTACCCCAGGACAAACTCTCTACTAGTTCAAGGGACTCTAACCTCATTATCTCTTGGTGATGACACAATCTTGGCAAACTGTACTAGACAGATTCTTTATACTTATCACAATAGTTTGTTCCATTGGGGTACAAGTTGTAACTTGGGTACTAGAACAACCAAGTCACACACTTTGAGCAAGAGAAATGATGCAATGTATTCTTTTGCACCATGATGGCAATATAGGTGAAAGAGAACCAAGTTAAAAAATTTTCCCTCCTCTGGGAGATATACTTAAAGAATTAACTTAAAAGGGATCAGAGTTCTTTCCCACTTCCTTTCCCTTTTTCTATAGTTGGCTTAGGTTTGAAGTTTCACACAGAAGGAGAGTCACAACATGTTTCCTCTGAGTCTCTGGGCTTCAACTCTGCTGATTGTAGTCAACAGCTAGGCCTGGTCTGGTGGGTCCAGAGGAGATCTGTGACAAAGGCCGGGACAGAGGATGAAGTTACGAAGGGGGAAAAACAAAGGAAACAGAGAGAAAGGCTGAGATTTGGTCTGACTTCTTTCTTAGGCTGGGTTTGGCAAAATTATAACTAATCCTTGAAAACACTGAATAAGTAAATTAATTTAGGTGGTGTCGTTTTCATTAAATTGGCTCAGTTTACCCAGGATGAATTAATAATTTTCTATTTGTTTAGATTTGACTTAATTTGTATGAAAAGTGTTTTCCCCTTGCACTGGAAATTCAACAATTTCTAGGTTTGTCTTGGCATGTAGACTCAACTATTTTATATTGTCTCCAGTTATTTTAGATAGAATTTTTCTTTCTATCCCTTGCTGCTGAGCTTTTACAGTGACAAATAGAAATACTGATAATTTATGTTGGTTTATTTAGTATTCTGCAACTGTATAAAAGTAGTTCATTATTTCAAATAATTTTTAGTTGATTCTCTAGTATTCTCTAAATATACTATCATATCATCTGCTAATAGTGAGAGTTTTGTTTCTTCTTTGCAGATTTTATTTCTTTCAATTTCTTTTTCCTTCTCTTATTGCTAAAGCTAACATTTTATACTGAATAAGAGTGATGATAATGAGCATCCTTGTTTCACCCCTGATATTATTGGGAAAGCTTATAGCTTATCACCATTACATATATTGCTTGCTGGTAGTTTCAGATAGCTACTACTTAATATTTTAAGAAAAACTCTATTTAATCCATGTTCTCTAATATTTTTAATAGGAATGGGTCCCATATTTTGTCAAAAGCTCATTCTACATCTATTAAGATGATATGGTTTCTATTAGTTTTGTTATTGACATGTTCTATTATGTCAATAGTTTTTTTTCTAATATTGAACATGCCCTGCATTCCTTGTATAAATTCCACCTAGTTAGAATGTATCATTCTTATGATAAATTACTGTATATTCTTTGCTAATATTTTATTTAAAATTTTTGCAATGGATCTTGGGCAAGTCACTTAACCCCCATTGCCTTAAGTTTTAAAAGGGGGGGAGAAATGGAAAACAAAATTTTCAAATCAGGGATGGCTAGGTGGTGCAGTGGATAGAACACCAGCCCTGGAGTCAGGAGGGCTTGAGTTCACCTCCAGCCTCAGATAATTAATAATTGCTTAGCTGTGTGACCTTGGACAAGTCACTCTTAACCCCATTGCCTTAAATATTAAAATAAAATTTTTACACCAATATTCATTAGATTAATTGGTCTATAGTTTTCTTTCTCTGCTTTTGTTCTTCCTGGTTGAGGGGATCAGCACCATATTTGTCTCATAAAAAGAATTTGGTAGAACTCATTCTTTGTCTATTTTTTCAAATAGTTTATGCAGTATTAGAATTAATTGATCTTTAAATGTTTCTTAGAGTTCATTTGTGAATCTAACTGGTTATGGGGATTTTTTCTTAACTCCTTAATGTCTTGTTCAATTTCTTTTTATAAAAATAGGGTTTTGTTTAAATAGTCTGTTTCCTCTTCTGTTAATCTGGACAATTTTTGCTTTTGTAAGTAATCATTCATTTCATTTAGATTGTTAAAATTATTGGCAATTAAGCAAAATAATAATTGCTTTAATTTCATCTTTATTGTTGGTGAGATTTCTAAATCTTTCAAAGTTGCTTTTTTCACAATGCTGTGGTATATAAATTCTTCTCCTGGTTTTGAACATTTGTATCAATTTGAGTCTGAATTTGTCCTTTTGGTCATTTCTTACATGCAATAATAGTCCATTACATTCACTTACAAGAATTTATTCAGCCATCTTCATTTGTTAGGCACTCACTTTGTTTCTAGTTCTTTGTTCCAACAAAAAATGCTACTATAATTTTTTATAGGAATCTTTTCCCTTAGTCTTTGATCTCTTTGGAGGTATGTTCCTAGCAGTCCTAACACTGGGTCAAAAGGCATGTACAGCTTAGTGACTTTTTGGCAATAATTCCAAAATGTTTTCCAAAATGATTGAACCATACCACCAGCAGTGCGTTAGTATGGTTGTCCTTTCACAACCCATCTAAAAATTGACATAGCTAAACAGATAAGTTTGAGTTAGAATCTCAGTGATGTTTTAAATTTCATTACTTTTGGTATTAGTTATTTGTAATTTTGTATAAGATTGTAAATAGGTTGGATTTCTTCCCTTAGAGAACTGTCTATTCCTATCTTTTGATTATGTATCTATTGGGGAATAACTTTTGTCCTTATATATTTGTTCCATTTCCCTATAATTCTTGAATATCATTGTCAGAAATATTTGCTACAAAGTCCTTTTACTCTCTTCCACCAATTCTCCCAAAATAAATTTTCTTATTTAGTGCCATTTAAAATGCAGAAAAAATCATAACTAAAGTCATTTGGAAGAACATAAGGTCAAGAAATACCAATTTAAAAATGTGAAAGAAAGTGGTCTAGTAGTAACAGAAGTCAAATTACATCAAAAAGTGATAATAATCAAAATAATCTGCTTCTAAGAAATTGAGTGGGGGATCAGTAGAGTAAATTAGATACATTATACAAAGGAACAAATAAACATAATAATCTAGTATTTGATCATTTAAAAGATTCAGTTGTTTGGGGAAAGAACTTATTATTTGATAACAATTCCTGGGAAAAATGGAAAAGTTTGACAGAAACTAGAGATAGAGTTAAAGTTAAAGTCAAAATGGGAATATAATTAAGACATAAATATAATAACTAAGATATAAAATTAAGATATACCACAAGCAAATTAGAGGGCCATGGAAAGAATATATATAGATAAGAGAAGTATTTATGACCAAAAAAAGAGAAAGAAATGATCATAGGACATAAAATGGATAATATTGATTACATTAAAACTGAAGGATTTTTGTACAAAGAAAACCCAAAACAGTCAAAATTAGAAGGAAAGCAGGAAACTGGGAAGATAGCTTTTCTGCTAAAGGGTTAATTTCTCAAATATATAGAGAACTGAGTCAAATTTATAAAAGTAAGAACCATTTCCCAAATGATAGTCAAAGGATATGAATAGATAGTTTTCAGAAGAAGAAATCAAAGCTATCTGTTGTGATTTAAAAGTACTCTAAATAACTATTGATTAAAGAAATGCAAATATGAGGTACTTTATAGTTATCAGATTGATTTTTTATATAAGAAAATCTATATAACAAATATTTTGGAGGGGATATGGGAAAATTGGAATACTAATCTAATGCATTTTGTTGAACTTGTGAAACAATCCAAACATTTTGTAGAATAATTTGAAACTATGCCAAAAAGGTTATAAAAATATGTATACTCTTTGTTCCAGTATTAGCACCACTGAGTCTGCATCCCAGATAGTTGAAAAACATAAAGGAAAAGAATGTATATGTACAAAAATGTTTATAACAGTTTTTTAAGTGGTGCTGAAGAACTGGAAATTAAGGGGATGCTGAAAAATTGGGGAATGAGTGAATCAGCTGTGGTATATGAATGTGATGGAATTCTCTTGTGTTACAAGAAACAATAAGTAGCCTTCAGAAAAACTTAGGAAGATTTAAATGAACTGATGCAAAGTGAAGTGAATAGAGCTAGAACATTGCACACATTAACAGAAACATTATAACAATGATTATTGTGAAAGGTTTAACTTCTCTGACTTATACAAAGAACCAAGAGAATTCCAAAGGACTCAAAGTGAAAAATGGAAAAATGCTGTTCTCCTCCAGAAAGATAACTGATGAACCAATCTAGATTGGTGCCTATTTTCTTTCTTTTTTTTAGGAACATGGTTAACATGGAAATATGTTTTGCATGGCTCCACATTTATAATGAGTGTCATAAAATTTGCCTTCTCAAAGGGTGGGGGAGAAAAGGAAAAGAGGGAGAGAGTTTAAAATTCAGTTTTTAAAAATGAATGTTAAAAATAGAGAAATGCTAGCTTGCTTTTTTCTTTTCTTTTCTTTTCTTTTCTTTTCTTTTCTTTTCTTTTCTTTTCTTTTCTTTTCTTTTTTTATGTTTTTTTTTTTGCAAGGCAAATGGGGTTAAGTGGCTTGCCCAAGGCCACACAGCTAGGCAATTATGAAGTGTCTGAGGTTAGATTTGAACTCAGGTATTCCTGTCTCCAGGGCCGGTGCTCTATCCATTGCATCACCAAACTGCCCCCCTTTTTTCTTTTTATTATGAATTCTGTAATTGATTATAAGATAGCCTGGAGAATTTACTTAGGAGACCCTTCAAACCTTCTGTTTGGTACATAGTGGACACAATAAATACTGCTTGATTGGTTGACCCTCATAGCTATGTGATCTTGAATAATATATTTCCCTTCTCTGCAATTTCTCATCTGTAAAGTGAGGTTAATGATAAACTTCCCACCTCATATGTTTGATGAAAGGAAAGCCCATTGTAAACTTTAAAACAAGGCAGGAACATATACTATAAATAGATTCTAATTCATTCTCTTTAAAGGCAACTTGGTATAGTGGTGCCAGTTGAAAATGGAGTCAGGAACATATGTATTCAAATTCTATCTCTGATACTTATTAGTCCTGCAAGCCAAAGCTAGTCACTCTGTCTTCCTATATTTAAGGCAATTCCTTAGAATTTTCCAGCCTACTAAGTAATAATCTCCTAAATTGTAAACTGGTTGTTAGATGGAGTTTACAGATCAAGAGTTCCTGTGCTAAAAAAGATTTTTCCTTTATGTTTGTTAGAACTCTGACAGTTATGAAATTCTATGACTCTGTGATATTCTGTGTCATGAATTGAAGAAGGTCTGGTTTGAGGTATGGGCTAGCTACATGTTTAGTCCAGGGATTAGTTAATTCTGTTTAATCTTGTGTAAGTCACTTTCTCAGTGGGCTTTGATTCCCTATTCTATAAAGTAAGGGAGTCAGAGCTAAGTTGTCTTCCAGTTCTAGCATTATATTCTAGAAGAGGAGAGGGGAACATATAGCTCACAGGTGGCATAAGACCTGAAAAATCATTTGGTCTGGTGCTTCCATAGCAACCATACGTGGCTCTCAAAATTCGATAAATCTTGGAACATTTTAGGGATGAATAAATTAAATGTTTGACTAAATACAGCAGACTACTGGCCCATGGATGATGTTATAAATATCCAAATGTCCCTTGGCAGAAAAAAAGATTCTCTAGTTCTGTTCTAGAGGACCTTCCAGGGCTGATATTCCATTTCCTAAGGCCATTTTCCAAGTTGACATTCCATATTCTAAGGTATCATCCATTTTTGATATTATATTTTAAAACTTCTCTCAACTCTGACATTCTGTATTATATGACCTTTTCCAGGTCAGAAATTCTATATTCTAAGGTTCCTCCTAATCTCTGACATTTTATGGCTCATGTATTTTATCAATGTAAATGATTAGTAAAGTATCCTTTATTTACTTAGCAGTGACTTGATTTTCTAGAGCATCTGAAGTCATCATAGAAACCAGTTCCTCCAACTACAGAAAGATTCAGAAACAAGAAGCCAAGGTTTAGGCTGCCAGAAGTCATTCTAATTTATAGTCTAAAAAAAATCATCTCTCTGGAAATCATTTCTTTCCTGCAGTTGCTCTATTTACAGACATTCATTCATCATAGCAGGGGAGCTTATGCCCAGCCTCAGAGGCAGATCCAAACCCAGGCCAATCACCAAATACTTCTTAGTGTAAGGGGTTTAACACTGACAAAATCTCTGAGACAGAACTGACAAGTCAGATGGGCCTTTCATAGAAAGCATAGAATTTTAGACTTAGGCTCTTAGGATTACAGTATTATAACTAGAAACCACATTAAACCATAAAATGCCAGAGCTGGAAGGGATGTTAGAAGATAGGACATATAAGTCAGTGATAGATAAGAATTTAAGATGGCCCAATCCAAATGAACCCATTTGATAGATGAGATACAAAACCCCACAGGAAGTGGGTTAGAAGAGATTTAGAGCTGGAAGGGAGCATCTAGTGCAATCCCCTCCAAATGAGGAACATGGCCTAGGGATCTAAATAGTTATGGTGACTTGCCCCAGGTCACCCTGATAGCAAGTGGCAAAGCAGAGACTAATTTTAAGCACCAAACTGTTGCTTTGGTGAGGGGTAATGGAGTCCAGACTCTAATCCAAGGTTCCTGAATCCTCAGTCATATCTCTTGTCAATAAACCATAACCACCTCTAAAATGGAATGGAAAATCTTGCCTCTCTTCTTTCCTGCCCTCAGCTCTCCAAGCTAATCTCCCTTGGGTTATTTTCTTTTTCAGATACTCAAGACCTGGTTATAGAGGGTCCTCAAGTCTTGTCACAGCATCAGTTGGAGGTTCAGCAATACTGCCCTGCAGATTCAATAGTGATCTCCCACCTGAGCTAATGAGGAGCTTTAAGAGACCTGGACCTAATAGGCAGCTCATCTACAGTGTCTTAGGGCTGTATTCCCAGGTCCAATAGATGAATCACACAAACAATAACCAGGACATCCACATAAGCAACATTATTAGCAAGGATATCAAGTTCAATATAAACCTTGAAAGTGAACTTAGATCTGCAATGGAAAATATCATCTGTATCCAGAGAAAGAATTAGGGACTTTGAACAAAGACCAAAGACTATTACCTTCAAATTAGAAAAACAAAAATCATTATATTATTATCTAATTTTGCTATCTCATACTTTATTTTTCTTCCTTAAGGATATGATTTCTTTGTCATCACATTCAACTGAGATCAATGTATAACATAAAAACAATTTAAAGACTGGAAGAATGCCTTCTGTGGGGGGAAGGGAAGCAAGAATGGGGGGAAATTGTAAAACTCAAAATAAATAAAATCTTTCTAAAAAAAAGGAAAGTGAACTCAGCTCTGGGATTGGCACCTTCCTCATAAATCCAAACCAGAGAAAGACAAAGGAGTACAGGGGGGAAAGCACCAGATTAGAATTAGAACAAAAATCCCAAGTGTTAGTAATGGTGAGATTTCATCCCATTCATATTTACAATTATGATTACTGTGTTATTTTCTTCCCTCTTTCCCTCTCCTCCTTCCCTTTAGGGTAAGATAAATTTCTAAATTCAACTGAGTATGTATATTATTCCCTCTTTGAGTCAAATCTGATGAAAGTAATAGCCACACAAGCTCATTTCCTTTGAAATTCTTATTGATATGTGGGTAGCTGAGGGCAGGAAAGAAGAGAGACAAGATTTTCCATTCCATTTTAGAATATTTTGCCTCCCTTTTTTTCCTTTACTCTCAGTATAATAATTTTTTCACTCCTTGATGTTTTTCATATAATCACATCAAAATCAACTCATAGACTCTCTGCATACTCCTTGTAACTGCTTTAAGAGAGCTATAATTCTCAAAAGTTACAAATATCTTGACATGTAAGGGTGTAAAGAGCTAATTTTTTAATAGAAATTTTATTTTATTTTTCCAATAACATGCTTTGGTAGTTTTTCAACATTCATCCATATGCAAATTTATGAGTTAAACATTTTTCAACTTCCCTCCCTTCTCTTTCCCCTCTCCATGGTGGCAAAAACTCTGGTAAAAGTTTACATGGACATTTGTGTTTAGCATATTTACATATTAGTCATTTTTGTGTGTGAGGAAATAGAACTAAGGGAAAGAAAGACAGTCCTAAGATAGGGAAGAAAAATATAAGAGAAATTTGAAAAAAGTGAACATAGTATACATTTAGATTTTATGGGTTTTTTTTCTTCTGGATGTGGGTAGCATTGTCCATAAATAAGTCTCTCAGGGTTTTCTTGATCTCTGAATCTGAACTGCTGAAAGCAGATGCATCCATTATCGCTGATCATCTCATAATGTTGTTGTTAATGTGTACAACACTCTGTTAGTTCTGCTCCCTTCATTCAGCATCATTTCATGTAATTCCTTGCTTCTCTAAAGTCCAACTATTCATGATTTTTTGTAGCAAAGTAGTACTCCATAATATTCATATACCATAATTTGTTCAGCCATTCCTCAACTGATTGGCATCCCTTCAATTTCCAATTCTTTATCACTACAAAAAGCTGCTATGAATATTTTGGAACATGTGGAAATTTTCCCCATTTTTTATGATTTCTTCTGGATATAGACTGAGTATTGGTTTTACTGAATCAAAGGGTATGGTCAGTTTTATTGCTTTTTCAGCATTGTTTCATATTGCTCTCCAGAATAATTGAGTAAGTTCACAACTACATCAACAGTGTGTTAATGTTACAATTTTCCCACAACTTCTCCAACATTGATCTTTTTTTTTTCTTTTTGTCATTTTAGCTAATCTGAGGTGGTATTTCTTAGTAGTTTTAATCTGCATTACTCTAATCAATATTGATCTGGAGCATTTTTAAATATGATTATATATAGTTTTAATTTCTTCATTTGAAAACTGCCTGTTCATATCCTTTGAACATATATGATTTTATATTCTCATAAATTTGGTTCATTTCTTTCTATATATTAGAAATGAGTCCTTTATTAGAAATACAAACTGTGAAAATTGTTTCTCAAGTTTTCTATTTTTTTTAGGTATTTTTTTTTTGCAAGGCAATGGGGTTAAGTGGCTTGCCCAAGGCCACACAGCTAGGTAATTATTAAGTGTCTGAGGTCGGATTTGAACTCAGGTGCTCCTGACTCCAGGGCCAGTGCTCTAGCCACTGTGTCACCTAGCTGCCCCTCCAGCTTTCTATTTGCTTCTAATTTTGGCAGCATTTGACTTTATTAGTGCAAATATTTCTTTATTGAAAATAGTTAGAATCATCCATTTAAGAATTTATACCATTCTCTAT